>NC_080168.1:11336767-11636767 GCF_950295315.1 Erinaceus europaeus
CTCTTCTTCTTTTCAAATTCCTGTCACCTGTCACCTCTTCTCATAGACCTCCCCGGGGCTTCTTGCTCCAGTGGACAGTTGCCCCTTCCCTTCCTATATACTCCCTGGGGACATTACAGTGCTCGGTGCTCAGTGCTCAATGTCCAGAGCTCAGTGCTCAGTGCCCAGAGCTTGGGCTTACAGTCAAGTGCTTGCCCACTAAGGCTTAATACATGACCGATTTCTGGAGCAAATAAAAGTGTTCAAAGTGTCTGGGACACAGGAATGGAACCCTGCCCCCTGGCTCGGTCTGGGTCTCAGTGCTCTGCAGCCCAGGAACAACTGGGAGAAGGTTCCCTAGGCCTAAAGGAAAGGACAGAACCCCCAACCCCACACAGGGATCTAAAGCCAGATCTGGAGGGCAGAGTTCCCATAGAACCCTTGGGACCGGGGTCCCCCTGCTGGCAGAACAGAAGGCCACACCTCTCTCCCTTGGGGACTTCCCCACCTCCAGGGCTGTGGGGGAGAAGAGGGTTCAAGGGATGTCCCATGACCCAACCCCACCTCCAAGCATTTCCAGGGACCCCGGTTCCAGAAGGCAAGATGGGCATAAAGAACACTGTGGAGGCAGAAGTGGATCTGTGGTGCCCACCCCAGGGAAACCGAGTCTTCTAGGACCTCCAAAGGTGCACTGGATTGTAAGGTGGGGAAGAGCAGTTCACAGCAACAGAGAAGGGGGTGCAGAGGACATCAGGCAGGTCTGAGAGGGTCTAGGGGACACACACACACACACACACACACACACACACCCCTAGTCCCTGTCCTCAGTCATGTCAAGCAGGGACCTGCCCCCAGCAGGTGTTTGTCCCCCACCCCCCACCCTGTGTCCTTTCTCCATCCCCAACAGGACTGTGGGCCGCCTATAATTCAGGGGCTTGTGTTTAAGACAAAGTAAATGCCCTCTTCTCCCGGGCTGGTTCCAGAGAAAAGACAGTACCCAATGGGAAAATCTTACCCCTGAATTGCACCAAGGACCACCCCCTCCACTTTTAAGAGGCCAGAAAGTGGGGGTGGGGCAGTGGTGCATCTGGTTGAACGCACATGTTACCATGCACAAGGACCCAGGTTCAAGCCCCCAACCCCCAACTGCAGAGGAGAAGCTTCACAAGTGGTGAAGCAGGTCTGCAGGTGTCTCTCTGTTTCCCTCCCCTCTTAATTTCTTTCTGTCTTATGAAATAAAATGCAACAGGGGGAAAATGGCCACCAGGAGTGACAGATATGTAGTGCTGGTACTAAGCCCCAGCAATAACCCTGGTTGCAATTTTAAAAAGAGAAAAACGAAAAGTGTCTTTGTTTGTTTGTTTGTCTGTTTGTTTTTAAAGAGGCCAAAAAAATGTTTGTGACGTTCAAGTCATTTCGGCAGTGCTGGGCCTGGGCAGGGGAACTGTCTGAAGACTTGGGGTTTCTTCTTTCACATCCAATTCATTCAGTCCCAGACCCCAATTCCAAGCCCTCTGGTCTGCCCAGGGCTCCCCCATCATAGTCTGTGAGAGCCGTCTCTGGTTGGGGAGTGGAGCCTCCTTGGACCATACAGTGACAGGCCAGTGCAATGGGCAGACACCCCGCACACCATCAACACAGCATCCCCTCACAAAGCCTGAGCAAGCCTTACTTGACTGAAGCATTCTGGGGCACCTCAAAGGAGACCAGACGGCCGCCCGCAGAGCTGTTGGAGCTGGCATTCCCACAGGCCACATCCGGGACCACCTAGAGAGCAGAAAAGAAAAGGATAAAGGCCCAGAAGAGGAATCACAGGGTCATAGGACAGGTCCATTTCCAGGATTCTGATGAGTCTCCAAACTGCTCTCCATGGGGGCTGGACCCATTTACATTCCCACCAGGAATCCCCCCACCTCACATCTGGGGATAGACCCAAAGGAAACCAACACGCCCATCAGAAAAGACCAATGTACATCTATGTTCCTAGTAGCAAGTTTGTAACAGCCCAAACTTGGGATCAACCCAGATGCCCAACAACAAATAATGGCTGAGAAAGTTGTGGTGTATTTACACAGAGAAATATTAGTCGGCTGTTAAGAATGATGAAGTCATCTACTTTGCCTCATCTAGGATGGAGCTTGAAGGAATTATGTCAAGTGAGTAAAAGAAAAGTATGAATACTGAATAAGCCCACTCAATGGAACTTAAACAGTGGCAGGAGGGATAGGATGATGGTTCCGCAAAAAGACTTTCATGCCTGAGGCCCCAAAGTCCCAGGATCTCTGCATTGCTCTAGTCTCTATCTATCTATCTATCTATCTATCTATCTATCTATCTATCTCTCCCCCTCCCCCTCCCCCTCCCTCTCCCTCTCTCTCACACTCATTGTATGTCTCTAATTAAATAAAAGAAAAACAATAGTATACTTTTAAAGAATAAAAACACGGACAGAAAGAGATAACACAAAGTGAAACTTGGACTGGGTGTGGCGTATTGCACCAAAGCAAAGGACTCTGGGGACTCTGAGGAAGGAGGCCTGGGAGGGGTGGAGGAAGCTTCCTGGTGCATGATGGTGCAGGGGGACCTGGGCTGGGGAGACAGTGTTCTGCAGATACCTAATGCAGAGAGATGAGAAATTGTACTCATGTGCTGTACTGTAAACCATTAGCCCCTCCCAATAAAGTGATAAAAAAGAATCTCCCCTTAGTGTGTGTGTGTGTGTGTGTGTGTGTGTATACTTTTTTTTTTTTTTGCCTTGATGTGTGGTTGATAATTCCACAAAGCAAGCTCCTGTGAGCTGCCGCCCCTCGGGTCCACTCAGTGAAGTGGGGGAGGGGACAGAGGACACAGGTGAAGCCTGACAAACTCCAAAGAACATAAGGAAGAAGCAGGGCAGGGGTAGACAGCATAATGGTTATGCAAAGAAACTTTCACGTTTCAGGCCCTGAAGGCCCAAGTTCAATCCCCCGTACCACCATAAACCACAGAGCAGAGTAGTGCTTTGGTAAAATAAATAAATAAATAAATAAATAAATAAATAACGAGGAGGAGAAGCAGCAGCAGCAATGAAGGAGCTTTCCTGAGAGCATCTCCCAGCCCCCAAGGTCGCTAAGCGGGTAGGAAGGGGTGAGGGACACTAGGCTGCCAGGGGCAAGGCTGGCACTGAGCCCTGCACTCTGCTCCGTCTAGGCGATGCCTACAAAGTGGGAGGGCCTCTGAGGGCAGGTACCAAGGGCAGCGGGAGACCTTCCTGACTGAGCAGCAGGGAGGAAGCTGAGTCAGAACAGGCCTGCTCTGTGCTGCCCTGGGGGACCGGGGAGCTGGCATCTCTTTTCCTCTCCATGGGGGCTCCTCCTTCTTTATATCCAGAGAGCAAAGAGCACCTCTGCCAATGAGGGCAGAGCCTGGGATCGAATCCACCACCTCACCCACACTAGGAATACTACCCACTGAGCTGTCTCCCTGGCTTTCCACATTATCATCATCATCATCATCATCATCATCATCATCATCTTTATTTGGATAGAGACAGCCAGATATCAGAGAGAAAGAGGGAAATAGAGAGGGAGAGAGAAACAGAGACATGTATGTAGCACTGCTTCACCATCCACGAAGCTTTCCCCCTGCAAGTGGGGGCTTGAGGCTGGAGCCCAAGTCCTTGTGCATTACGACACGTGCACTCAACCAGGTGCGCCACCACCTGGCCCCCTCCACTTTCATTTTCAAGTGGCATGTTCCCCAAAGTATCATACGGATGCGTATTTTTATTTTATTTTTTAACCAGAGCACTGCTCAGTTTATGGTGGGTGGTACACGGGATAGAACCTGGGACTCTGAAGCCTCAAGCATGAGAATCTCTTTGTATAACCACTGTGCTATCTCCCCCACCCTGATGCCAAAACAAACAAAAAAGTAACGCATGTCCCTTCATGTCCAAATTCCGTTACTTCAGCTGCTTGGGAGGTGGTACAGTGAATTAAATACTGGATTCTAAAACATAAGGTCCCATGTTGGATCCCCCACATTGCCTGTGCCAGAATGACGCTCTGGTTCTCTTAAATAAATAGATAAAGTTTTAGGCGCCTGCCTAAAAAAAGTTTGACCCTGGCCCCACCACAGAGGGAAGAAGCTCAGTACCATGGTTCTTCCAACTTGCTCTCTAAAAAACTTTTAAAAAATCAACCCAGAGGGGGTTGGGCGGTAGTGCAGCAGGTTAAGCACACATGGCATGAAGCGCAAAGACCGGCATAAGGATCCCGGTTCGAGCCCCTGGCTCCCCACCTACAGGGGAGTCGCTTCACAGATGGTAAAGCAGGTCTGCAGGTGTCTGTCTTTCTCTCCCCCTCTCTTTCTTCCTCTCCTCTCTCCATTTCTCTCTGTCCTATCCAATAACAATGATATCAATAACAACAACAATAATAATAATAACCACAACAATGATAAGACAACAAGGGCAACAAAGGGAAAAGAGTAGCCTCCAGGAGGTGCTTCTGATGAATTCACCCATTTGCCTCTCAGGCCACAGGGCCCTTATGTGCTGTAAGAGTCAAAACTCAAAGGCATTCAACAGGGGACTGAGAGATGATTCACCCAGTGGAGTGCATGGCTTAGCATGCCTGACGCATGGGGGTAAGCCCTGCTACCACACAGAAGCAACAAAGACAGTACCAGGAAGCTCTGGGCGGTCGATTAGTGCAGTGGTGTCTCTCCTCTTTATCTATCGTTCTCTTATCTCTCTGTCTCTCTGTCTTTTTGTCTCTCTCTCAGAAACAAATAATGAAAAATTGGCCAGGCAGTAACACACCCGGTTAAACACACATTTTACCATGTGCAAGGATCCGGGTTTAATCCCCTACTCCCCAACTACAGGGGGGAAGCTTCACAAGCAGTGAAGCAGGTCTGCAGATGTCTCTCTGTCCCTCTCTATCTCCCCCTGCTCTCTCAATTTTTTCTGTCCTAGCAAATAAAATAGAAAAAAGAAGCAAAAAAGAAAAAAAAATGGCCTCCAGGAGAAATGGGCTCATAGTGCCTGCACCAGTCACTCTGGTGGCCCAAAATAAACAAAATAAAATCATTTAAAAAAATAATAACAAGGGCAACAAAAGGGAATAAATAAATATAAAAACAAATAAATAAAATTGGCTGGGGGTAAGAGGTAGCACTCAGCAGTAAAAATGTACGTGTGAGTCCTAGATTCACTCCGCAGTGCCACATAAAATAAGTAAGTTCTCCTCATCACTGAATTCACTGAGAACAAGACTAAACTCCTCTGCACTGTCACCCAACACTCAGTCCTCGGGATCTTACTGCCCATAAGGCCTGGTGGCCAGATGCTGGGGCTAAAACCCACTGTGGTGATTCAAAGAGAGAATGTCAACTGGCAAAACTCAATCGACTGCTATACATTCTCCCTGGAGACTGGGAATAGCATCCTGTTTCCACAACAGCATTCCTCCACGGAGACGGGCAGCCCAGATATACTCACAAGTCTTCCTCAGACACCTCAAGCCTATTTCTTGAGCATCCTGAGAAAGATGACAGTCTGACAGGAAGACAAGGCATCTCTCTGTTACACTTACCAAATGAGAGATCACAGGTCTTTAAATAAATGGACTGAAGTGGCTGGGTGGGGAAAAACTTTCTTTAGTGACACTTCCTTGATACATGTGGAAGCAAATCTAGTTCATGCTGAAGAAGTGAGTCATACAGCAAAGAGGTATTAAAATCCCCACTTGAAAATGCGTATTTAAAAGTCAGAAATGAGGGCACATTCACACTTTCTAGTAGGCAGAAAACACTGCCCTGTCATCTGAATGTGGCCTTCATAAATCAGGTGGCAATGGGAGAGAAGTGGGTCAGCTGACTAGAACTTCCTGAAGAAACAAGAAATGTTGCCTTTCCTCCTTAGCAAGAAGAAATTTCTGGACACATACTTTGACTGGAATGAATGCTACACAGAGTTTGTCTTCTTTTTTTTTTTTTCTTTTACTTAATCTACACAACCTGGAGATTAGGTCTACCAAACCATAATTCTATATTCATGTCATACAAAAAGTGTCATAGGAGCTAGGTGGTGGCTCACCCAGTTGAGCATACCTGCTACCATGCACAAGGACCTGGGTTCAAGCCCCTGGTCCACAGCTGCAGGTCAGGGAAGCTTCACAAGCAGTGAAACAATGCTGCAGGTATCTTTCTTTTTCTTTATCTCCCTCCTCAATTTCTCTGTCCTATCAAATAAAAGAATAAAAATAATTTTAAAAGTGTGTGTGTGTGTGTGTGTGTGTGTGTATGAGTGTGTTGTAGACACAGAATGGAATTTCACTTCACCTATGTCATCTCAAACTCATGACCTAGATTTGTCTCCCAACTCTCCCAGCTAGCAAAGGTATAGTTCATGTCAGTTTTTCTGGCTTTGCTGAGAAAAACACTCAAAATGAGGCTTGATGAGTTTGGAAATGTAACATGTCAAAACCAGGCTGGGCAAGATACAGCAGACAGAATTTACCATTGCTGAAATGAGTAAAATCTGGAAAGTCTTAGGGTGTATTCTCAGAATATGTGGAGATGGATGACCCACCGCTGGCTTCTAACTCCCATAGATGGGCTGTGAGATAGAAAAACAAAAACCTAGACAATCTCTGACACAACAGTTGGGTATAATATTTCATGAAGAAAGGGAGGTCAACCATGGAGGGTCTTTTTTTTTTTTTTTATTGCCAGCTGGGTTATCACTAGGGCTTGGTGCCTGCACTAGAAATCCACTGCTATTAGTGTTCCCCCTTTTTTTCCTTTTATTTTATAGGACACAAATAAATTGTGGAGGAGAGAGGGGTAGAAAGGAAATGAGACGGAGATACCTGCAGCACTTATTCACTGCTAATGAAATTTCTCCCCTGCAGATGGGAATCAGGGACTTGAACTCAGGTCCTTAAGAACAATAACATGTGTGCTCAAATGAGTGCACCACTGCCTGCCCATGTGTTGGATTTGTAAGATGTTGCATTGAGCTATCTGCCCTAAATTCAAGATATTCTCACAGAAATGTATGTGGATATCAGTCCACAAAAGTATGTCATTTCTTTTCTTTTGTTTTTTAGTCATTTATTTACCTTAACATATTTTATTCATCTTAATGATATATATAGAGAGGGGAGAGAGAAGATACACACATACACAGAGAGAGGGAGAAGAGAAAGAGACACGAGGGCACTGCTCATCTCTGGTTTATAGTGGTGCTGGGATTGAACCTGACGCTTTGGAATGTCAGGCTTAAAAGTTCTTTTGCATAGCCATTATGCTGTCTCTCTTGCCCTATCAATCATTTTAATTTTCTCACTTACTCTCTTTGTGTATACACACAGACACACACACACAATTACCATCAACATTTTTATTTAGGGGCTGGAGAAAATAACTCACTGGTTGAGACACATGTTTTGCCATACATACAGCCCAGGTCCAGACCCTAGTGCCACATGAAAACACCATAGCACCAGAGGAAGCTCCAGCACTGTAGTGTTTCTCCCTGTCTTATTCTCTGTCTCTGCATATCTTTCTCTCTCTCTGCCTCTGAGTCAAATGGTAGGCCCAGGAACAGTGAAATGGTATATGTATGAGGTCCCAGCCTCACACACTCACTTGCACTAGCAAGAGAACTTTCCTACAGTCATGGTGAGAGTTAAGCACTGTTTTCTTCTGCCAGCAACTTATGTCTTCTTGCTGCTACCAGAACACAGAACCACTAGAGTTCTTTCAACCTTGTTGGTTCCTTACCCCTAAAACATGTAGGAGCAATCAAGCATCCTCACCTCCACTTGATCCCACTTCAACTCCACCACCTTCTGGCCTGTCTTGGGCTGCCACATGGGCAGGGTCATGGTGGCTGGGGAGCCTGGTAGGCTCACATCGGGCTCCTGGGTGGCAGAAGCTGGCTGCAGCTGCCCAGAAACTGTGGACTCGAGCCAGCCGGAGTCGGGGAGGCTGGTGACAGCCTGTTCACAGAGCGGGCCTTTGTAGCCTTCATCGCACACGCAGAGGTAGTCCTGGCTGCTGCCACCACTGCTGCTGCAGTTGCCATTGCGACAGGGGTTGCTGGTACAGGGATCCGCCAGGAGCTGAAAGGAGACCAGAAATGGATCGGTTACTCCCTGAGAAGAACCAGGAAGCCATAGAGGGGAAGTGAGCTCTGGTCAGGGCGTCTTTCCTGGGCTCTGCACACTTACTGCTGGTGCTTTGGGGTCATCCTAGCATCCACATTCATCAGGCTGGGCATGAACTTTCTGGAGCCCAAGACCCCAGACACTGCTGAGTTCAGGAACACGTGAAAGGTAGGCGTTCTCAAAGGCAATGAGGCCTATGAGGGGCACCAAGGCTAATGTTTCTGTTAGGGCCACTACAGGGACAGGAGGCCTGAACAGCAAAGAGATATACAGAATACTGTACTCTGCAACTTAAAAAGATGATATTGTGTCCTACAGGACACAATATCATCTGGAACTGGAGATGATTATAGTAGCCAAGCAAGTACGGAGGTGTGAAAAACAACTATCGAAATTTTCACTCTTATGGAATATAGAGAGTTGAAACTCACAACCTTGAAAAAAAAAGGAGGAGGAACAGAAGAAGAAAACAACAATAAACCATTAGACTTTGTTTAAACTACTGTGATTATTGCTGCTGTGGTTGGGGAGCATAGAACTTAGGTGGCATGTTCAGTGTGGAACTACACCCCTATAATCTTGCAATCTTGTTATAATCTTGTAAACCACTATTAAATCACTAATAAAAATAATAAAATGTTTCATGGCTGGGGAGATAGCATAGTGGTTATGCAAAAGACTCTTCCACCTGAGGTACTAAAGGTTTCACTAACGGTTTCAGGTTCAATCCCCAGCACCACCATAAACCAGAGCTGGAGTAGTGTTCATTGCCCCACCCTTTCTGTATCTTTCTCTATAAATCTCTCATTAAAAGAAAAATAATATGTTTAACATAAAGTACTTCTTTAGAATAAAAGAATAACAAGATATACTCAACTGAACTGAATACTGTTATTTTGTTTGTTTTTCCTCCAGGGTTATCACTGGGGCTCAGTACTTGCACAACAAATCCACCACTCCTGGAAGCCATCTTTTTTTTTTTTCTCCTTTGTTGCTGCTGCTGTTCTTGTTGAATAGGACAAATAACAATTGAGAGAGGAATGGAAGACAGAGAGGGGAAGCAGAAGATAGACACCTGCAGACCTGCTTCCCTGCTTGCAAAGTGACGCCCCCTGCAGGTGGGGAGGCAGGGCTCAAACCCAGATGCCTACGCTGGTGCTTGTGCTTTACACTATGTGCAATTAACCCAGTGGGTCACCATCCGGCCCCCTGAATACTCTTTTAAGTCTTGACCACATGAAAACAACTCTATCAGGTCTGGGAACAAAACACACACAAAAAAAAATAAATAAAAAATAAAATAAATAAAAAACCAGATGTGTCCACCCACCCCCTGCCGAGTGTGCATCCGTGACCCAGTGTCAGCACCAAGAACAGCATCAGTAAAAATAGGATATCCTGCCAGCCACTGAGTCCTTCTGCTGCCTCCCAAGGTTTTTCAAACTCTACCTTTTTCACTTCAGCTCCCCCTTCCAATAGCCCCCTGCAGGCAGTAGCCCTGTTATTATGTGTTTACACATAATAACCCTGTGGTGCTAAGCAAATGGCCAGTTTGTGCTCAGAACAAAAGCCAAAGTCCTGTTCAAGAAATGTGAGCTGTCAACAAAATCAGCCTGAAATTCCCCCTTTCTTAGGCATCTGTAGGAGCCAAAGCCAGGACTAGTGGGTGTGGTTCTAGGAAGAGGCTACAGCCCCAAGCCTCCTGATTCCATGAAGGAGCAGGTGCATGGGGACTTGAGTCGGGACCTATACTGAGTACACAAAGAACTACTGATTCAAGGGGTCAGGTGGCAGCACACCCAGTTGAGCTCAGACCTTACCGGGTGCAAGGACCTAGGTTCAAGGCTCAGGCCCCCACCTGCAGGCAGGAAGTTTTATGAGCAGTGAAGCAGTGCTGTAGATGTCTCTATCATTCCTCCCCTCTCAATTTTTGTCTAGCCTGTCAAATAAAAAGGAATAATAATGATGACAATAAAAATAATAACTGATTGTGATTCTCAGCCCAGGTCCCAGAAGAACCGGTTAATGGGGTAGACAGAAAAATAGATAGATGATAGATAGATAGATAGATAGATAGATAGATAGATAGATAGATAGATAGATATAATAGATAGATAGATAGATAGACAGATAAATAGACAGACAGGCAGACCGACAGATAGATAATAGATAGAGATAATAGATAGATAGATAGATAGATAGATAGATAGATAGATAGATAGATAGATAGATAGATATAATAGATGGATAGATAGATAATAGATAGATATAGATAATAGATGGATAGATAGATAATAGAGATAATAGATAGATAGATAGATATAGATAATAGATAGGTAGATAGATGGATAGATAGACAGATAGATAATAGATAGATAGAGATAATACATAGATAGAGACAATAGATAGATATAGATAATAGATAAATATAGATAATAGATAGATGGATAGATAGATAATAGACAGATAATAGATATAGATAATATATAGGTAGAGATAATAGATGGATAGATAGATAATAGATAGATAGATAGATAGATAGATAGATGATAGATAAAAATGAAGGAAGGGAGGAAGGAAAGGGGGAGGAAGGAAGGAAGCTGTTTGGTCTGTTGCCTCAGTGTCAAGCAGGCAGAGTCACGAGTGAGTCTTCCTTCTATGTTACAGACTTCCTGTAGGATGTTAGTTGCAGCCTCCCTACCCTGTACACAGTCTCCTGGTTCTGTGCCAAGACCCAGTCTTCGGACAATGTGAATACTGTTCCTGAGGTCAAGACCCTCCTGGACTAAAGGACTCAGTTTGATTCTTTCATTTTATTTTGTTTTGCTTACTTGTTTGTTTTGTGAAGCCAGGACCTAAGTGCTCCATCTGCCTTTTCATTCAGCTAGAGACGCACACAGAGAGAGATGCTACAGCTCTTTCCATGTGGTGATGGGGCTTGAACCTGGCCTTCATGGACGGTAAAGTATGTGCCCTGTCTGGTGAGCCACCTCTCTCCTAGTCCCGGTTTTATCGATTTATCCAAGCTCACGTAAGGGCTGGCGAGACAGCTTAGCCAAAAGAGCACCCAGCTTTGCCATGAATACAACTCAGGATCAAATCCAGGGTACTGGGGAAGAGGGAGAATCAGTGCTGTGGTATCTTTCCTTCTGCGCCTCTCTCTCTCTCTCTCTCTCTCTCTCTCTCTCTCTCTCTCTCTCTCACTATCTGAAAGGTTTGCTCTGGAGAGGGGAAGCTTGGTGATGACTAAACACTGAAATTCCAAGTGAGCTCTGTTTTTCTGTTAACAGCGCTGACAAAGCCTTATGAGGCCTATATGACCTAAGGCCTCCAACCCCTTTGCCTCCCACCCCATCTCCACTCTTTTGGCACCAAAAGCACTGGCTTCACTACTCCTCCAGCTTGCTGGCCCTACCCTGCCTCAGGGCCTTTGCACTGGATGCTCCTTCTCTCTGAATGTTCTCACTTCTTGTGACCACACCGGAGTTGTACACTGTCTCATCTCCCCCTCATCTCTCCCCATCATAAAAAAAATAAACAAATCTGACTGGGCAATGGCACATCCAATTAAGCTCCCAGATTGCCATGTGCAAGGTTCCAGATTCTAGATACCTGCAGGGGAGACGCTTCATGAGCGGTGAAGCAGATTTGCAGATGTCTCTGTCTCTCTCCCTCTTTATCTCCCCCTCCTCTCTTAATTTCTCTCTGTCCTGTTCACCAATCAAGGGGAGAAGAGATGCTGTGCCTGTGTGTTAAAGACTAGACTGTAAACCATGAACCACCAATCAAATTAATAAAACCAGGGGGAAAAAAGAACATAAGCCTGGGTAGGAGCTATGTGTGCTCACCACAGCAATGTTTAAAGTAAGAGGCAGCATTGAGCCCATTTCTGAGGGGGAGAAGGCTCTGTCCCCCTGAGACGTAAGACAGGGTTGGGGGCACAGCCTGCAGCCGTGGCTTTGGTGAAGGCAAGAGGAGTCTGGGCCAAAGGGGGCTCTCATCCCAGTGTATCAGGCCATCTTTCTCTGGCCCCAGGAACCCTCCAGGTGAGCTACCAGAGAAGCTGATCACCCCCTGGAGGTGGCACTGGGGTGCTGGTGGCTGGAACTGAAAGCTGGATGGGTCCCAAAGGCAATGGTCACTTAAACCAGACCCAGCAGTCAGGTCCCCAGCTGAGGGAAGAAAGAGATAAAGGAAAATGTGAGGGTGGGGGTATAGCATAATGGTTATGCAAAGAGACTTTCTTGCCTGAGGATCTCAAGTCCCAGGTTCAATCCCCCACACCGCCATAAGCCAGAACTGAGCAGTGTCTGGTAAAAAAAAAAAAAAAGGAAAGTTGCCTGGTAGAGGCGATGTCATGGCTGCTGTCAGACAAAGTCTGAGCAAGCCAGGACTGAACTGAAACTATTCATCCTTTTTGTGTAATGGCGGAGGTGACGTCACGTCTGTTGCCAAAGTCTGAACAGACTGGAACCTACTGCAGAATGGGAACTTCTAGAGTAAACCAAAGCTATTTGTTTTTAATTACATTGATAATTTGAGGACTTATTGGCTATATTGCAAATACACAAATATTACCTGGGGACTATAGAAAGAGATCCCCAGGGGAAGTACACAGTGGCAACAATTATGGCAGTGAGTGTGATAAGACTAAAAATGGCTTAGGAGCAGAAGCTGCTGTACCCATTGGGAGGCTTTCAGAAAAAGAGCTACTTCTCAGCACTACAGCTTCTCAATTAGCTGGACTCAGACCAAAAGCTTAAAGCATGAGGGGCAGACTGTGATCTCCATCTAAATATAAAGAGGCCCTACTGCTTACCCTCACCCACAACCCCCCTGCTTCCACTTACAGGCATCCATGATGAGTATTAGGTTGTGTAGTTAAATAGCTAAGGTTAGGATGTATGGGTAGAAGTAAGTCAACTTTCATTAGCTAAAAGTCAGTGAACTTTCGCATATGTAAAGGCTAACCAGAAGAGGGCCCCCATGGTGTGTGCTTACTTTACAGCAAAAGATTTCTTTAGGTGGACAGCCTACTATGATCTAGTTAGACTCACCCAAGAATGGGTTAAGAAGAAAAGCTATTAGATTTAGCTCCAGAGAAAAATGTTTATTTATATAGGAGGTCAGAACAGGGAGATGGTCAAAACACAGATAGTCATTTCAAAGGAACTTTCAAGGAAAAATTTAGACTACTCCAGACCAAGGAAAGTTTCAAGGGTAGATTTAGACTACCCCAGACCCAAGAAACTTTCAAGGGAAAATTTAGACTACCCCAGACCCAGGAAACTTTCAAGGGAAAATTTAGACTACCCCAAACCCAAGAAACTTTCAAGGGGAGATTTAGACTACCCCAGACCCAGGAAACTTTCAAGGGGAGATCAGGATGCCCCAGACCTATGGAACTTTCTAAGGAAAACATACCTATAATTATAATAATGTTTTTTAAGGTTACTGCTGATGTTAATGAAAACAATTATACATGATGTCATCTGTATTCTTGATGTGAATGAAAATAATCTTACATAATGTCAGCTACATCCAGACAGAAAGTGTTTAAATAATAAACCTCTGCAGACAGAGGGCAGAGACGCCTCTCTCCTGCACTTGAAGCAGCTGATGTGTCTCTCACGTCATTCATCTCGCCCTCCCCCACTCCTTCAGGGACTAGTAATTACTTTCTCGCTGGGGCCGGCTCCAGCAGATGCCATTGCTTCACAGATTAAAGAAATGCAGACAACAAGGGCAACAAAAGGGAATAAATAAATAAATAAATAAATAAATAAATAATTTTTTAAAAAGAAATGCAGGACTGAACAAAGAATGACTGACAGAGGGACCCAAACCCCAAAAAAGAACGAAAAGAGCCACTAAAATTAAACTGTGGAGGGCTGGGCAGTAGCACACCGGGTTAGGCGCACATGAAGCACAAGGACCAGCGTAAGGATCCCGGTTCGAGCCCCCAGCTCCCCACCTGCGGGGGGGGGGGGTCACTTCACAAGCGGTGATGCAGGTCTGCAGGTGTCTATCTTTCTCTCCCCCTCTCTGTCTTCCCCTCCTCTCTTGATTTCTCTCTGTCCTATCCAATAAAAAAAAAAAAAAAAAAGGGAAAAAATGGCTGTCAGGAGCAGTGGATTCACTGTGTGGACACCAAGCTACAGCAAAAGAACTGGAGGCAAAAAAAAAAATAAATAACTGCTGGTAGTAGAGATTTCTAGAGGGACTTAAAACAATGCATGAGGCATGAGGCTTAGGGCTTGGGGCTTGGGGCTTGGGGCTTGGGGCTTGGGGCTTGGGGCTTGGGTAGTGGTGGAACTTGTTAGGCACATACCACCCACAAGGATTGGAGTTCAAGTCCTCAGCCCCCACCTGCTGAGTGAGTCCCCATGGGGGGGAGCCTCATGAGCAGTGAAGCAGTGCTGCAGATATCTACCTGTCTCTATTTCCATCTCTATCTCTGTCTCCTCATTCCCCTCTCAGTTTCCCTCTGTCCTATCAAATAAAAAAGGGGGAAGTGCCTGCCTAGAGTTCTGGATTCATCGTGCAGGCACTGAGCCCCTACAGTAACCCTGATGGCAATAAAAAGAATTAAATGCAATTAGAGAGATAGGAGAATGCATAGTGTAATGGTATTCAGACACACACCTGCCAGCCAGGAATGCAAAGCAAGGTGATTATTGCACATCGAAGCTGAAGCTACGGGCTCCTCCTCAGTAACAATGACTCTACGTTTATGCAAGCTGGGGTGATATGTCAGCTGCTCCCCACACAAAGGCATCTATCTGCCTTACATTCTCTAGCACCTCAAACTCTTCTCATTTTGCTATTTAATCACACAGCGGCAAGTCTAAAATCAAAAACAGTCATTAACCTTTAAGCAAAATCCCAGCATCATGTCTATTTATTCTATATCTTGCTTTCTTGGACAAGCCTTCCTGAGTTCTTGTTAAAGTTTGTTGGTGTAATTTTACCTCTCAGGAGAGCAGTCCTGGTGTAGAGGTCACGGCTGATCTTGGCTCCCGTTTAACTAGAGCTCTAAGTAGGAAGACATCAAACTGCCAAAATGCATAAAGAGGTAAAGAATAGTAATTACTTGACCTGTCGTTAGAGGTGCTCAAAATATAACAGGCAATATTTTCTTGGCTCTCATTTCTAGTTTTCAGTGATGGGGGGGGATGGTAGTGACCTTTGAATCTTGGCTGTAAGAAAGAAGAACGTGAAGGGGCCGACAGTGTCACACTCGATGGAGCGCACACATTACCAAGCGCAAAGACCCAGGTTTGAGCCCCGCTCCCCACCTGCGGGGGATAAGGGGGAACACTTCACGAGTGACAAAGCAGGTCTGAAGCAGGTGTTTCTCCTTCTCTCACCCTCTCAGTCTTTCCCTCTTTTCTCAATTTCTTTCTGTCCTATCAAGTAAGAAAGAAAGAAAGAAAGAAAGAAAGAAAGGAAGGAGAAAGAAAGAAAGGAGGAAAGAAAGAAAAGAGAAAAAGAAATAAAGAAAGGAAAGAGAGAAAGAAAGAAAGCGAGGGAGGGAGGAAAGAGGGAGGGAGGAATGGAGGGGGGAGGAAGGAAGGAAAGATGGAAGGAAGAAAAAAAGAAGACAGAAAGAAGAAAATGGCAACCAGAAGCAGTGGATTTGGAGTGCTGGCACCAAACTCCAGTGGTAACCATGGTGGCAACAATAAATAAATAAATAAATAAACAAGTAAATAAATAAATAAGTGAGCTTCTTCCCTGTGTCCTTGGCAATCCCAGTGTTCCCTGCAGCACACAACAGAGGAAGAAAGGCAAACTGAAAACAGGTAGAGAAGGGTCAGGGAGACACACAGAAGCAGCTCCCAGGTCTTTTGGGTAAGAAGTTTCAGGTTCAATTCATATCACCGACAACAGCTCAAGCTGATCAGGGCACTGGCTTAAAAAAGGGGGTGTTGTGGAGTGGGGTTGGGGTGAAAGTATAAACAGGCCTATCTTGAGGATACTGAGATACCAAGTGACAGCCAATGGGGCTGCCACAAAACAGAGGCTGTGAACACCACCCACCACTGGACCAGAGAGAGAACCATGCAACCATCACCTCAATGGACCCTTCCACACTAGCTTGGGACAGTGGGTTTTGTTCCTGCTCCCCACAGCTGATCAGTGACTCATGTGACCTGTACAAAGCCCCAGCAGGAGCACCTAGAATTTATGTTCCGGGGGAGTCGGGCGGTAGCACAGCGGGTTAAGCGCACATGGTGCGAAGCGCAAGGACTGGCCTAAGGATCCCAGTTCAAGCACCCGGCTCCCCACCTGCAGGGGAGTCACTTCACAAGCAGTGAAGCAGGTCTGCAGGTGTCTATCTTTCTCTCCCCCTCTCTGTCTTCCCCTCCTCTCTCCATTTCTCTCTGTTCTACCTGACAACGATGACATCAATAACAACAACAATAAAAGAACAAGGGCAACAAAAAGGGAAAATAAATATTTAAAAAAATTATGTGCCAGGGAGGGATGCCAGAGAAGGAGTCAGGAGGATGAATAGCCATTCCTAACTCTGTGAATTTGCAGTCCCGTAGAAAGTCCAGGTGCATTATATGGGATCTGCCCAAGATCCTTGTTGAAAATTGATGCCAGGGACCAGAGTGATAGTTCACAGGGTAGGAGGCATGTCTTGTTATGCATGAGGCCCAGGATCAAGGCTTGGTGCTACGTAGGAGGATAATAGCACTAGAGACAGAACTAGGGCCATGGTGTCTCTGTCTCTCTATCGGGATGAAAAAAAGCAGCCAGAAATTGAGAGGGAAAAGGGTGATAGAAAGGGGGAGAGAGAGAGAGAGATGCCTGCAGTACTCCTTCACTGCTCGCAATGCTTGCCCCCTGCAGGTGGGGACCAGGGGCTTGAGCATTATAACATGTGCATCTAACCAGGTGCGCCAACACCTGGCCCCTCCACCATCTTTCTTTCACTGGAAAACCAAGGAAATTCTCTCCCTACCCTCTACCCCAGCAACGGATGTGAGTCATGTCTGGTCTACTGCAGAGGCAAAACACAAGGGTGGGTAGGACCCCAGAGGAGGATGAGTTCAAGAGAGTCACACAAACCAAGGGGTCTTGAAATAGCAGGAAAGTGAGTGTCCATGTCTGTCTGGCATGCAGGTAGTTCAATGGCAGAATCCATGCCTGGCATGTAGGAGGTTTGGGTTCAATTCTGGCGCAGCATCAAGTGAGGACCACTGCCCTGGTGTCTCTTTCTCTCACTCTCTCTTGCAATAGAAGACTCTGAATCTGGAGTTTATGGCTTCAGTAAAAAACAATGAGCTGTTGTCACCTTGCTGTACTGACAAAGTAGAGGAAGCCTCAGATTTTACTCCTGTTTTATGAATGGTCTTAGACAAAGTACAGAAGTTTCCTGGAACTTTAGTTCCCTGAGCTGGAAAATTCACGGATGGGAATAGAGCGATCGATGTCCTTTCAGCTCAAAACATTCTCTCTGTGTGTCCACAGTAGGAGTCACACTGCTTAGAAACACCATTTTGGGGGGCTAGGCAGTAGTGCACATGGGTAAGTGCACATATTACCATACACAAGGACCCAGGTTCAAGCCCCTAGTACATCACTTCACTTCAGGAGTGGCGAAGCAGGACTTCAGGTGTCTCTTTGCCTCTCCCTATCTCCCTCTCCCTCTCCCTCTCCCTCTCCCTCTCAATTTCTCTCTGTTCTAGCAAATAAAATAAAGTTTAAAACAGAATTAATAGGGGGTCAGGCGGTAGCACAGTGGGTTAAGCACATGTGGCGCAAAGCACAAGGACCAGCGTAGGGATCCCAGTTCAAGCCCCCGGCTCCCCACCTGCAGGGGAGTCGCTTCACAGACGGTGATGCAGGTCAGCAGGTGTCTATCTTTCTATCCCCCCCTGTCTTCCCCTCCTCTCTCCATTTCTCTCTGTCCTATCCAACAACAACAACATCATCAACAATAACAATAATAACCACAACAAGGCTACAACAACAAGGGCAACAAAAGGGGGGAAAATGGCCTCCAGGAGCAGTGGATTCATAGTGTAGGCACTGAGCCCCAGCAATAACCCTGAAGGCAAAAAAAAAAAAAAAATGAAAAGAAAAGTAAGAAATTTCATCTTCATGCTGAGAGGCAGATAAAGATTGTTAGGGTCCAATTGTCACAGTGCTTTTGTCTTTAAGGAAAAAAAAAGAATTTTCTCACATTGTACAATAAAGATCTCAACTATGTTCTCTCACCAACTGCTTTCCCACAAGGAGTGAAGATGTGAGGAAAATCACTCCAGTGCTTCTGCCACTCGTGGATTCTGCCAAGAAATGAATCTCAGGAGTTTTTGTCTCCAAATCTATGTAATCCAAATGCTTGTTCATTTGACTGAGTCAAGAACAGCAGATCTGAGTGAGGTACACAGGTCGTGTTTGTGTATTCCTGTGCTAAATCTAGACTTGAAAAATTATTCCTAGACTCACCTGGCCATTCCACACCACACCACCCCCAAATTCTGAGTCAGCTCTATTTAGCCTGTCGTGGTTTTAGCATGTGGGTTAAGTCACACTTGTATCTAGGCTACAGGGAAATTACATGTAAAATTCCAACTCTGGGCTGTGAAACAAACCCACTAAAAATAAACTCATGGTGGCAGGGGAGTAGCACAGCAAAAGAGTGAAAAAAATGAGTAGGCATGAGGTCTGGAGTTCAAGTCCCAGCAACAAATATGCCAGACGAGAATATTCTGGTTCTCTCTCTTTCTCCTTCATTAATAAATTAAACCTTTAAAAATAAAATTTTAAAAGTTAGATGGCAGGTTTTTAAAAACACACACATTTTTGGTGGGGGTTTTAATATATGCATTTTTATTTTATTTTAATGAGAGAGAAGAGAAAGAGAGAGAGAGAAACCAGGACACTGTTCCACTCTGAACCAGGAACCTAGGACCCTCAGGCATTAAAGCCTTTTGCATCATCACCATGCTGTCTCCCCAGCTCAAACATACACATTTTTAATAAATAAACTAGTGGCCAGGATCCTGGTCCCCACCTACCTGCAGGAGGGGAAGCTTTACAAGTGGTAAAGCAGAGCTGCAAGTGTCTCTCTGCCTCTTTCCCTCTCTATCTCCTTCTTCCTTCTTAATTTATCTTTGGCCCATCAAATAATAATCATATCCAATAATAACAAATTAACATTAAAATTAAATAAATAATAAACTAACACCCAGGATGATCTCAATAGGTAGAGCCAAAGACTTGCGTCTGTGAGGCCCTGGGTTTGATTTCTGGACACCACATGTTTTTTGGTTTATCCCTTTCTAATAAAATAAATAAAACTTGAACCTCTGGCTCCCCACCTGCAGGGGGGTTCGCTTCACAAGCGGTGAAGCAGGTCTGCAGGTGCCTATCTTTCCCCTCTCTGTCTTCCCCTCCTCTCTCCATTTCTCTCTGTCCTATCCAGCAATAATGACTGCAATAATAATAACAATAATAATAACAACAACAACGATAAACAACAAGGGCAACAAAAGGGAAAAAATAGCCTCCAAGAGCAGTGGATTCATAGTGCAGGCACCGAGACCCAGCAATAACCCTGAAGACAAAAATAAGTAAATAAATAAATAAAACTTAAAAGTCAAAATAAATTACTACATATCTTTTTTCTTTTGAAAATATTTTTAATTCATAAAATTGTTTATTTTTTATCATATCCTAATTTCTTCCTTTTTAAAAAAAAATTTTTATTACTATGTTGTTGTTGTTTTTTTACCAGTGCACTACTCAGCTCTGCTTTATGATGGTGCAGGGGATTGAACCTGTGACTTTGGTGCCTCAAGCATGAGAGTCTCTCTGCACAGCCACTATGCTATCTGCCCCCACCCCACATCCTAATTTCTACTTGTTGCTTGTATACAGATGACCTGTATAATTTATATTCATCTATCATTTTCATTCTCCTTTTCAAATTTTATTTTATTTTATTTTATTTATTTTATAGGACAGAGGAATTGAGAGGGAAAGGAAGACAGATAAAGGGAGAGACCAGCATTACTGCTTCACCACTTGTAATTTTCTCACCTGCAGGGTGTATCAGGGTTTGAACTCTGATCCTTCCGCCATGGTAGCAGGTACAGTTAACCAAATGCATCACCACTGGCCCCCTCACTACTTTCAAATAGTATCTCGATAAAACATGCTAATTTTAGAAACTGCCTTGAGGTTTGCTGCAGCCTGGTCCACACACAGAGTTCACAGTCACACTGGGGTCTCTTTAAGCTCTGCTCAGCACCAGACACGTCCGCAATGAGATGACTGCTCTTTCGAAACCCTTAGTTCCAGGTTTCCCTAATCAATAACATTCTATAGACTAGCATTCAAATGCATTTCCTGGCTCTGGCTCCGGCAGCCCCAGATTCAAGTGAAGCATTTATTTTATTTTATTATCTTTTCCTTGTGTCAAAGCACAGCTTCTTGAGTCAGAAATTTAGAAGGCAACACCAGCACCTCCATGCTTGTTTCATCTCTTATCAGAGACAGAAGGCATTTTAGCAGAGTCTTTTGTACAGGGCAACAATGACATAATACAGGAAATGTGTCAATTTCTACCTCTCTGTCCACCCAGGGAGCACAGCCTGTAGTCAGCCAGGAATAAAGGTGCTGTGAGACCACAGGAGCAGCTCAGCTGAGGCAAGAAAAGCACCTGACGCCCTCAGCATCCAGCCAGATAAAAGGCTTTCAGCTATAACAGACTAGAAGGGAACTTCTCCTCTGCCTCCTCCTCCTCCTCTGCCTCCTTCTTTACTCTTCAGTTTTTTTTTTTTACTTGTGTTTAATAGTGGATTACAAGATTATAAGATTACAGAGTCTACTTCTAACTGTACTCACCACCAAAGATGTCCCTACCCTCCCAGCTCCCAGAGATAACTACCAGAGTTCTCACAAAGACATATAAACTGGCGGCCAGGTGATGGCACACCTTGTTGGGTGCACATGCTACAATGCACAAGGACCCAGGTTCAGGTCCATGTCCCCGCCTGCAGGGAGATAGCTTCATAAGTGGTGAAGCAGGGCTGTAGGTGTCTCTATCTTTCCATCTCCTCTTCCCCTCTCAATTTCTAGGTCTCTATCTGAATAAATAAATAAAATGTTTTCCAGAAAGATTGAGAAACTATTTGCTTCTGTTTTGTTTCTTTTCTTTTTTCTTTCCCCAAGTTCATGTGTATCTGTTCTCTAGATTCCACAAAGAAGCGAGCCCACCCCCTAGTTGTTAGAAGACAGCGTCTTGAATCTGATAAAGAGCTTCTAACTGGTGAGACAGGGGTGGAGGGGGGAGAGCGGTGGTGCAGCCAGTAGACTGCACAGGATACCGAGCACAAGGACCTTTTACTGGGGTGCCTGTAAAGAGGAAGGAGGGGGAAAGTGGGGCACCTGACTGAGGAAAGTCTTTTGTCTCCAGCTGCACCTAGTTGGTCCCTGAACTGCCCTGTTGTGGGTTCTTCTCTCTATGGGCACATAAACTCCCTCTGCTCTCTTTCCAGCTCATTTCTGACTTTAAGTGAAAAACAGCTGCTCTCATTTTAATATCCATCTGCTTCCTGAAGTGAGGACAAGAAGCAGTGGCTCTGCACATATATCTAAAGCCTTCCTGTTGTCCAACCTCATTAGCCTGGAGGTCAGCCTTCGGGAATCCATGGGCTCCCTACCTTCAGCTTCAGCCAGGGAAAAAGCTTAAAGGGGGAAAAAGAGAACCCAAGCCACCCAATGAGCAGGCTCTGAGTATCCACCAGCAATTGTGTCTGTCTGTTTGTTTGTTTGTTTGTTCCTACTCAACAAAAGGCAAACAACCCCACCCCAGCTCCTCCACCCCACATACACGCTCAGGTTAGTTATCTCTGCAGAGATGGCAAAAAGGTCTCTGACCTGACTAGTCCCATCTACTAAACAGTCATGGTCTTTTCCAGAGAAAAGCTGAAAGGACCTTTCAAATTAAGAAAGACAAAAGAAGGAAAAGGATAAAGGAAGGAAGTCAAGCCAGAGCTAGGAACAGCCACCATGGAATTTCCCCAGTAAACAGCCTTGAGTTGGATGCTCAGAACAAAGGATTGCCAATAACAAAAGACTGGACGGTCTGTAGCCTGGGAACCAGGACAGGGAGGGGTGGGGTCAAAGACAAAAGACTCCCTAGTCTTGTAGCCCTGTTGACATGGAACCAGGAAGCCAAAGAGAGAACCTTGTCTGCAGGGCAATGGCTTTGAAGGCACAAAGCGATGGTGTCCACCACAGCAAGCTAACCCTTCCATCAGTGGAGAGCTGACAGATGACACCAAAGCCCAGAGACACAGCACAACAGAGGAACTGGCTTTGAAGATAGTCTATAACACAAGCCACTGAGTTATCTCTTTCAAACAGAATTAAAAAGCAATAATATGTCCCAGCTAATTCTAGGTAGTCAGCCAAAAACTATAAGAATATAAATGCAAAGATGTCTATAGCCCATGTACATTGTAGCAATATATACAAAGGCAAGATCTAAGTACAGCCTAAAGGTTCACTGATGGATGAAGACATGTCTACATGATCTATATAGTCATAGGTCTCAATATTTCAGTCAACCATGAAACCAGTGTA
This sequence comes from Erinaceus europaeus, assembly GCF_950295315.1. NCBI lineage: Eukaryota > Metazoa > Chordata > Mammalia > Eulipotyphla > Erinaceidae > Erinaceus > Erinaceus europaeus. Next base: position 11,359,516 of record NC_080168.1, read on the forward strand.
TCTAGGACATTTGTCCCAACAAATTTTACCATGTCACCTAGATGCCCAATAGGTTATACCACCTGGGTTTAAGTTATTCCATCCTATGACTTTCACACAACAAAATAACCCAACAGTTCATTTCTCAGAATGCATTCCCATCATTAAGGGATGCACAACTCAACACAATGTGATACTTACTCTGCCACTATGGAAGGAAGGAGATGCTGCCACTTGATTAAACCCTGCAATTATCGTGCTATGTGCGATAAGTCAGACAAAGAAGGACAAACACCATGGGATTTCAGAGTCATGGGGGGGGTGAGGTAAATAAAACAAAAACAAACACAGAATATAAGAGCGAAATGGTGGTTCTTGGGAGGGAGGGGCAAGGAGGCTAATAAACCAGGTAAATGGGGTCTGTTGTGTGGTGGAGGATGGAAACTTGAGGCGCTCCAGTGGCGTAATCGGTTAGCGTGACAGATCAAAGCAGTGAGTAGACCCTTCTCCAGCTAAACCCATCAACCAATATTTAGATAAAATAGAAAATGCCACAACAACAATAAAATAGCAAGGGCAATAAAAGGGAATAAATAAATAAATTTTTTAAATATTTTTAAGGAATTTTAAACTTTACTCGGGAAAACTGAGAGCACCCACATGTTTGGAGTACATGTGGTCAGTGACAGAGAAAGAGAGTCTGAGAGCTTTTTATTCACACGTTGGCAGGCCCACCTTAGCAGAGAGCCAAACCATTCCCATAACACCAGTTCATATGAATTTGTAAGCCCTGCTTTACTTCCTAAGTCACACACATACACCTGTTGCCACTCCTATTTTCCCATGTAACATTTATTTCCTTCCCCAATGATATGGAAAACCTGTGTGCCTAGGGAGCATGTGTTTTCGCATGGTCCAGCAGTGTCTCTGTTCCCCCAGGTACTTCCTGTTAATTTCTTTGCCTCAATAGTGGTGGTGGTGGTGGTGGTGGTGGTAGTATTTTGCCACCAGAGTTTTGTGGGGGTTTTGCTCCTCCTTCATGATTCATCATTCCTGCTAGACTCTTTTTCTTTTTACTTTCATTCTTCCAAATAGAAACAGATCAGAGAGAATCAGAGCAGAAGAAAGAGAAACACCAGAGCACTGCTCCATCATTTGTGAAGCTTCCCCTGTGCAAGGAGCTCCCATGTGGTTCCACAAGCTCAAACCCAAGTCCTCCTGAATGGTGAAAAGTGTGCTCTAACCAGACAATCAATCTTCCAGCCTAGAATTAACTTTAAAAAAAAAAAAAAACTTTATTTGGGTGTGGAGTGGTTGGTAGTTTACAGTACAGTGTAGCCTTGACTTTTTATTTACTTTTTTATTTAATTATTTATAAACTAAAGAAATAGAAAATATTGACAAGACCATAGGATAAGAGAGGCACAGTTGCACACATTTCCCACCACCAGGGTTCTGTATCCCATCCCCTCCATTGGAAGCTTTCCTATTCTTTATCTCTCTGGGAGCATGGACCCAGAATCATTATGTGTTGCAGAAGGTGAAAACTTGACTTTTAGTGGTGAGGATATTGTAGTAGATAGAGATGTTAAATTAGAACACTCTCCTCTAAAACTTAAATGATGTTATCAACTAATGTCACATCTGTAAAACAAATCTTAGACACAAATATTTTTGCATTGCTAGTTAAGGCATAAAATTAGAAGGGCAGAATAAAACCCACTAGAAAAATTGTCAGTGAAGCATAACCATGTGCTTTTAATGGCTTTTTTTTCCAGTAAACTAATTTTTTTAGCACAGAGAATCCTCTCAACTGTTGCAGGATGTTGATGAAAGTAATTTCATTTAATAGTGTTCGCCAACTCAGACTGTGTGAATTAAAACAGTATATAAAGATCACAGACTCTGTGAGTCTTCTCACATGTATAAATAGCATAGGCACACCGAAAATAATTTTATTGATGAAAATTTCATGATGTGGGTGTTTATTAAGACAGATCAAAGCAGTGAGTAGACCCTTCTCCAGCTAAACCCATCAACCAATATTTAGATAAAATAGAAAATGCCACAACAACAATAAAACAGCAAGGGCAACAAAAGGGAATAAATAAATAAATATTTTTTAAATAATAAAAATAGAAAATGCCTTCATCCAAAGGTGAGCCTTTAAAGGGAATGGGTGAGCAAAAAAGGAATCCTCTAATTGAAGAAACAGTAAGAGGAGAAAATTCATACCAGACACAATGGCAGATTATAGACACAGAAACAAAGTCTAAGGACTGGAGATTGGGGTTTTAAGCATCACCTGAGAAGAGGAACTACAGTTTTGAGCTCAGGAGTAGAGGGAAAGTATCATTTTGAGCCCAGGGTCCAGGGTGAGCTATAACTGAGTCCACACATAAATACCCTTAGAGCCACCTTTTTTGCACAGGGGAAGCTTTGCACTGTCAGTTAATTTCTTTGCCTCAACGGTGGTGGTGGTGGTAGTGGTGGTAGTGGTGGTAGTGGTGGTAGTGGTGGTAGTTGTGGTGGTTACTGACAGCTAGGATCTCAGAGGACTGACAGTAAGAACAGCACAGTTCATGGTGTGTTCCATGTGGAGACTCATTTCATCTTTATGATAGTCCTAGGCAATAAGCACTATTAGCAGCATCTTTTCTCTGAGTTTCTGAGAATTCAAGTAATTTATGCATGGTTGTTGGTAATAATAAATGAGATTACCAATCCAAGCAGAAAGATCTAATCCCAAGTAAAATGCTATGTTTCTTTTTTTTTTTCCTTCAAAAGTATCAAATTGATCCAAAAACTATACTAGAGCAATGGGGGAAAAACCAAGAATTCCCAAGATATCTTAAGGGAAAATAAGGACATAGGATCTAGATAGCCAACCGCATCATAAAGCTGTGATTATTATGATAGTTTAGTATGTGTATCATAGCTAATTGACTGGTGTATCAAGGAAGAGTGCACCATGAATGAAACTTGGCATACAGAAGAGGAAAACATCACAATTAGTCTGGAAATGATCAACTATTTAATAAACTGTACTTAAATAACTGCTGATGCCTGCAGTGAAAAATAAATACATAGCCATGCCTACAAACCGATGAAATCCACACAATTTTCCTATAGAACATCAAAAATACAATCTCAAGACTTTTTATTATCAGGAGTCCGATACGGATCACAAGACGTATCTGGCCTGTTGCCTTATTTTTGTAAATTAAGTTTTATTGAGATAAAAACACAGCCATTGGTTTATATATTGAACATAGTTGCTTCCACTGAGCTGGGGAGCTGAAACAGAAAAGGTGTGGGCAGCAAAGCCTAAAATATTTACACTGTGGTTCTCTGTAGGAAAAGTCTGCTGATTCCTTCTCTAGATAAAAAGACAGGATAATTGCCTTTGTGACATCAAGGTGGGGAAGGATCTCTGGAGTAAGACTCATAAAATAGAAGATGAGGGACTCAGGCGGTAGCGCAGTGGGTTAAGCACACGTGGCGCAAAGCACAAGGACTGGTGTAAGGATCCCGGTTTGAGCCCCAGCTCCCCACCTGCAGGGGAGTCACTTCACAGGCAGTGAAGCAGGTCTGCAGGTGTCTATCTTTCTCTTTCCCTCTCTGTCTTCCCCTCCTCTCTCCATTTCTCTCTGTCCTACCCAACAATGATGACATCAATAACAGTAACAATAATAACTACAATAATAAAACAACAAGGGCAACAAAAGGGAAAATAAATAAATAAATATTTTAAAAAACAAGATCAACATATTACACTGCATGAAAATGTAGCTGAATGAACTTGAGTTGCATCTGACAGCTTCGCACAAATCACTGCAGTGAGCAGAAAAGCAGAGCAAGTTGTAGAAAGGCAGGCTTATGACTACCCTTCTACATTCTATACTTTTGTCGAGGAAAGCTTGTATCCCTCGTCAGAATAACCTAGACACTGGAAAAAAAAAAGGGGGGGAAAGGAATAGGATCCAGCAGGAGGACAGGAGAGGATAGGGCTGCAGGATTTCAACTGTGTCCAACTATTTTGTAAAGAAAAAGAAAAGTCTGAAGCAAACATAACAGAATGGGATGTACAGAATCTCTATGGGAGATGCTAACTGTGTTATTCTCCCTGCTTTTCAGTATGTCTGAAATAAGCTACTGTCCTTGTCATTGCTCTGGAAAAGACTGTAACCCCACACCTTTAACAGTCTGGGAGACAAGAATGATCTTTATATTTAATAAATAAACTTAGCAGCAGAGCGCAGATGTGTCCTCCCAAGGAACCAACATGCCAGAGTGATGCTCTGGCTCTCTCTCTTTCTTTTTGACTTTGATAAATACACAGACATATGTTTCTAAAAGTGGAAAAAAAAATCTGAAGAAGACAGATCTTTGAGATCATGCAGGAATTATATTAGATTGGAACCTCAGTGTTTCAAGTCAATAACTTTGACTGGAACACAACCACAGTCACTCATGTGACTTAGTATTTGGTGATGTCTGCCTTATGTCAGCAGAAAGGAGTCATCAAGACAGGAACAAGGCCTCCCAAAGCCAAAAGTTACTTAGTTTTTCACTTTGCGTTTGTCTCTGTGTTGTGTGATTTTAGCCAGAAGGACGCTAGTCAGTTTAGTCAGGAGTCTCCCGTCTCCACACCAGCATCCAATCAGGTCCCTTGTCTTCCATGTGCTGGGACAGTCCAGCTACACTCTCCTCCTTTTTCCACCTGATGTGCCCCCTTAGTCATCTTCCACACACATGCCCATCCCACCTGCCCCACTTGTCCCTTGTCTGTGTTGTGTTTAGTCCTAGTTAGTTCTTGTCTTTCACTCATTACGATAGTCCTGGAGCATATCTCTTTTCACCTCCTTCAATTCCTGGTCAGTTCTGACTTTTTTATTTCATGTTTCTTCACAAATGAAACTGTTAGCTATTTCTTTTGGCTGAAGGTGCAGCAGCAAAAATCAACCATGATGCCCAGATCATCCTGAACCAAGCAAGTCAGAGATGTCTGACCATAAGGAAATACACAATAATCCTACCTCAAGAACAAGACAAAACAAACAAACAAATTGTAAGCAGACAGATACACACAAGAGTGTCCAGTGCTACTCTGTTTACAGTGTCCAATTGTCAGGAAATTGTGAGGAGCCTCACAAAGCATTAAGCCAGCTCCCCCTGCTCCACCCTGCATTCCTGGTACTATGGCCTATCTACATAATCATTGTTTTGCCTGAAAAACCCCCACCCATTCCATTCCTTTGATCTATCTTCTTTCTACCCTCAAGACCCCCTCTGCCTGCAGAGTAATATTAAAACCAGTTAAAACCCTCGCAACAGTTGCTAAGGAAGTTTCTACCTTCCCAGCCCCTTTTGCTTTTCTCCGCCCCTTTCCTAGCCATTTCCATTTCTGACTTGCCACTTCCGGGTCTGCCTTTTAAAATGCCTTGGCTCTCTGATCAATAAAGATATTGAATTGTCTCACCACCACGTGTTTGGTTCCTGAGTCATCTCCCTCACCTCGCTGAGTGAGTAGCAGCCCAGGCTGGCTCCGGTCGAGTTCTCTCCAACCCAGAGAGTACACGCCCGGAAAGAGGCACCCCCACAGTAGCCCGGCATCCAATGACAGATGAACAGATGAAGAAGTCTTTATAGGACCGGCTGGGGGTATGGATGGACCAGCCATGTCCAGGTCCAGTGGAAAAGCAAGTACAGAAGCCAGAACTCCCACCTTCTGCACCTCCGTGGATAACCAGGCCAGGAAGGTCACCCCTACCTTACATAGAAGAAGAACAAGATCCTGTGAGGTCACATGAGTGTGTGGGGTCCCTGGAACCAGGAGGTCCACCCACCCTCCCTCTGGCAGGGGACAAGTCACATATCCTGCAGTCCCTGCCCCACCCCCACCCCCAGCAGGTGTGGAGTTGAAGCCTCTGTCACTGGTTGTCATACCCCTGGCATGTGTACTGTGGCAGTTGACGGCACCTGATGTGTACCATCAGCTGCAAAGTAACAGTCAGAGTCAGCTTCAGACCCCAGCTGGGCCATGCCACACAGCCTTCAGGGAGATAAAGTGGCTTCTCCAATCTCAGTCAGCCTTTTTTTATATATATATATAGATATGACAAAGAAATTCAGAGAGAAGGAGAGGAGAGATGGGGGAGGGTCCCTGCAGACCTGATTCACCACTTGCAAAGCTTACTCCCTGCAGGTGGAGAGCAGGGGCTTGAATCCGAATCCTTGTGAATGGTAACCACCTGCCCCCCTTTTTAAAAAGCCATTTTTATTAGTAATTTAATAATGGTTTTCATAAAGGAGCTAGGCAGTGGCATACCCAGTTAAGTAAACACATTACAGTGCACCAGGACCCAGGTTCAAGACCCCATTCCCCACCTGCAAGGAGGAAGCTTCACAAGCAGTTTGGCAGAACCGTAGGTGTCTCTTCTCCCTTTCTACCTCCTTCTGACTTCTCAACTTCTCTTTGTCCTGTCAAGTAAAAGAAATGACAGCCAGGAGTGGTGGATTTGTCCTGTGGGTACCAAACCCAAACAAAAAAACCTTGTGGCAGAAAAAAACTTACAGGATTATAAGATTAGAGGGAAACTGTTCGATATTGTACACACCACCATCATCCAACAATAGCCGCCATGGCTCTCACAGTCTTAAAGAAAAAGTTTGGCATTCTTTTCTTCCTTTTTCATTTTTCAAGTCCTGGAGTTTCACTTTTCTCTATCCTACATATGAGCAAACCCAAGAGAACATTTGTTCAGTGGGACTGACTGCTAAGGGTTTCTAGGGAGGGTGTGCATCTTGGGTACAGAATGCCAGCAGAAGACACCCCAACGCCCCACTTACACAGCTCATCTGACCACAGGAAGGAGGCTTGACCTGTGTTGTCCACAGTTCAGACACTGAACTGAGTTAAGCCGTTGTGGCATTTTCAGCACCCTGGGGGAGTCTGATGAAAACACACTACAGAAAAAAGCAAAATAGAGAGAGGATGGGGAGAGAGAGAGAGAGAGGACAGGGGAAGAGAGGAAGAGAGACTCTCCGAGAGAGAGATACTGCAGGGGTGTTCTCCAGAAGATGTCAGGGAGAGTGACCACCACCACCAGGGGCACCCAGGTCAGGGGCAAAGGGGTTATGGTGGGAAGCACCAGTGGATTCTGGACTTGGGGTTACCCAATTGTCTGTGAGGGGGTTCCCTATGAAGCACCCACTGATGCTTGCTGAGTGGGAGCTACAGAAAAGGAACACTCTGGACCCTCTCTCCCACTTATTGTCATTATCATGTCAGTGCATGCATGGAAGGACTGGAGGAGTGAGTGAGAAAGACACCTTAAGGCGGCCCAGGAGGCTCGGTTTGACTCTGTTTTATGAAGTGGACATCTAGTCTGGTACTCAGATGTCATTTTGTCTCTGCATATCTTAAAGATGACTGACTGACCAAAAGGAAAGCTGAGTGTTGTTTTGGATTCACTTCAGGAGTCCGCATCATTTGCATTGTACAACGTCTGACTGGAAACCCAGGGAGCCCTATCTCTATTGTCTGCAGCTAGCTCAGCCAGGAAGATTTTTGGCAACGAAGTTTTTTTAAAAAAAATTGAATTTCCCTGAACACAATATAGATTACTAGGTTGTTCTGTTCTATAAATAGCACCTAAAAGGGGGGGGGGGAGGGAGAAAGCCTTGCTGGTGAAGAGAAAAAGTGAAATCCAAGCAGACTTACCAGTGTAATGGTTTAGCAATCAGTGAGCACCACTTCAATAAAAGAAAATAGAATAGAGTACAACAAAATAAATAAAATGAACAAAATCAAGCATTAGATGCAGGACAGCAAGAGGCAGATGACTTGACTCAAATCAGATCACATACACTCAGGAGAGAAGGCAGGCCGGAGCCACTGTGCTGTGTAGTTATGAGGGAGGGGCCAGGCAGTGGTGCACCTGGTTAAATGCACATGTTACAGGGTACAAGAACCCGGTTCAAGCCCCTGGTCCCCACCTGCAGGGGGAAAGCTTCACAAGTGGTGAAGCAGGGCTGCAGGTGTCTCTCTGTCTCTTTATCTTCCCCTCCCCTCTCAGTTTCTGTCTCTGTCCAATAACAAATAAAAAATAAAATAAATATTTTTAAAGAATTTAAAAGTTATTAAAAGGAAGAGAAGAGGGGGTCAGGCAGTAGCGCAGCGGGTTAAGCGCACGTGGCGCAAAGCGCAAGGACCAGCATGAGGATCCCAGTTCGAGCCCCCAGCTCCCCACCTGCAGGGGAGTCGCCACAACAATGGTAAAACCGCCAGGGTAACAAAAAGGAAAAAATGGCCTCCAGGAGCAGTAGATTCCTGGTGCAGGCACTGAGCCCCCGCAATAACCCTGAAGGCAAAAAAAAAAAAAAAAAAAGGAAGAGAAAAAGAAAGAAACTACTAGTTAGGATGGAAATTCCCCCAACACAGCAAGTGTGGCTGCCAGCGCTAGGAGAGTCACGGGCATCGTTCTTTCTAAACCTGAAAATAGCTCTGGAGGACAAGTGGGAGCAGATCCTTCTTCCTAAGGGAGAATGCTGACACTCAGAGAAATGAACACACACCCCAGAAGTGCTATCCAGGGAGATAGCATAATGCTCCTGCAGGAGACTTTCACGCCTGAGGCTCCCAGGCCCCAGGTTCAATTCCTGGAACCACCAAATGCCAATGCTGAGCAGTGCCCTGGTCTCTTTCTCACTCCCTCTTTCTCTCATTCATTTAAATAAAATAAAATAAGCTGAACATTAAGAAACAAAAAACAGCAACTAAGTTTTGCAGCTGTTTTCCTTTTCATTTATTTTACTTTATACTTATCATCATTATTATTTTAGAGAACCACAGCCTCATGCATGTGCTAAAGCTCCCTGGCCTATCTTTTTCAATCAGCTAGAGATAGTGTCACAGAAGGAAAGAGCCCACAGCATCATAGCTGTCCCTGGTGCCATGGCACCTCCAGTGTGGTTCCAGGGCTCTCTCTACCTGAGGCCCAAGGCAAGGCAAGTGCCCTGGCCACTGAGATATCTCATGGCCTCTCTTCTCTTTAAATTATTCACCTTTCAGGAAGAACACTGAGCTAGAAGGGTCTAAGCACACGTTCAAAATCACATGAGTACAGAGTAACATTGATCATCAAGTTTTTTAAAGTACATATGTATGTATTTGCTTATTTATGAGAGAGATGAGAGAAAACCCGTGCATCACTCTGAGACATAGAATCATATAACGTTGGGGACTGAACTCAAGACCTTACGCTTAAATCAGGATCCTTGTGCAAGGTAATATGTGAGATTAAACAAGTGTTTAAACAGGTGATTAAACCTGGCCCCCCAAATTTTTCTGGATAAACACACACACCTAGAAAACATTCCCCAGGAAGCAGAGGTCTGTTCTAAGGAAAACCAGTTTCCAAGGACCACTGGACTCTGGCCCCCGAATAAGACCTAAGAAAGACTAAAGCTCCTCCAACCAGCACCTTGCCCCACACAGGAGCCTCTCAGCCCAGATTTCATGCTCTACTTGTGACTCTTTGTAGACAAAGGCTGACAAATTTCATCACAGCAGGAGGAGGCTGGGTGCCAAGAGCGCTCCTTTGCTCCACTCTGTTTCTGAAGCTCAGTGCTTTGGCCCTTGCTGGCGGCCCTCCCTGGCGCCTGGCTGAGGACTAGGGCAGGAGGATGTGGGGAAGGCGGCTCAAGCAGTGGTGTGACCACCTGCCTGGGGAAGGGCCTGAGAACGAATGATACCAGGTGATGCCAGGACACACCCTCCAGAGGGAGATGGCATAGTGAAAAGCAGCCATTTCAACCTCAGTCAAGTTCAATAAATGGACAGTCTTTTATCGCACTCAGTCTTGTCTATCAAAGCTCAACATCAGTGTTAAGACAAATGAAAATCAGGACAGAGTGCTAAAAAAAAAAAAAAAAGAAGAAGAAGAGAAGGAAGTAAACTTTCTTTCCCCCTGGTTGTCCAATCCCTGTCTCTAAACAAACACTGGCTTTCAAGCCTACAGCAACACACCTTGACATCTGGTAAGGACAACGGTGAAGCATGGTGAAATCTCACCCTGCCCTTCGTAACTCTGAAGGCACTGGGAAGTAGAAGCGATGATAATTTCACGGTCGTTATCAACAATGTCACTTCTCAGTAGCCGACTCACCAGGTGGTTTATTTTTCTCAGAAAAAGCCAGGTACATACCCACAGTGTTTGTCCTGCACTGGGCAGGTGACCCGGCCCCAACCAGCAGGGTCAGGTTGTAAACAAGAGAAGTGGCTTGATTTACTCATTTGTTTGGGCATGTGTATATGTATGTACTAAGGAGAGAGCCTGTTGGGACCTGTACGGAATTAGCATCCAGTTGCCCGTGACTGTTGTTTGAAGTTAGCTAAGTAACATCTACAAGAAATGCACTCTCTGCTCCTGTGCTCCTGGGTTCCTGAAGCCCTTGCCTGTTCTTCTCCCCCAGGACCACCAGCTGCTCCCCCCACCCCCCCACCCCCGGCCCGAACACATGTAGCTGAGCTCTGGTAACTAACTTATGGACTCATGGCTCCCACCCACCCTGACCTGCCCGTCTTTGTCCCTTTACCTATTTTGCTGCACCTAATAACCCGCAATGTAATAAACCTTCCATTTGTTTGAACTCCAGACAAAGCCGTGTGAAGGTGTGTTTATTTCTTTACTTTCTGTAAGAACCAGAGCATCACTCCGGCATATTTTGTGCTGGGGAGCAAACTCAGGACCTCATACATGCAAGCCCTCTGTTCCACCTCTCCCCAGCTACGGGGGGGGGGGGGGGGGGTAGAGCACAGGAGGCTGACAATTTATTTAGTTACTTTTTCTTTTCTTTTTTTTTTTCAGCCAGGATTTCTTTGGAGCTTGGTACCTGCACAAGTGAACTCTTTTTTTTTTTTGCCCCCCTTTCTTCCAGAGGGTGAGAAACAAACAGAAGACATGTCCCAGAACCACTCACACTGCTCACAAAACATCCCTTTGCATTGAGCTTCTTCTGTGTGCTGGCCTGGGACTCAAACCCAGCTCCTCAAACATGGCAAAGTGTACACTCTACCCGCTGAGGCATCTCTCAGACACCCATCATGAGAAGGGGCGTGGGGACCAGGTTTTGACACCTGCTGGTCTTGGGTTTAATTCCAGGTTCTGTTCCTTCCTCGTTGTATCCTGCTGGGCAAGTTTCTGTGTGTGTGTGTGTGTGTGTGTGTGTGTGTGTGTGTGTGTGTGTGTGTGTGTGTGTGTGTGTTGGGGGGGGGGTGTCAAGGCCTCCTGCATGAGTGATTTCCCTGCTGCCAAGTCAAGTTTTCATTCAAACAGACAGAGCAAGAGGAAGAATCCCTAGAGCACTGGAACTTCCTTTTTTTTTCTTTCAATTTCTTTATTGAGGAATTAATGGTACAGTTGACAGTAAAATACAGTAGTTTGGAGGGAGTGGAATACAGAGTTCTGGTGGTGGGAACTGTGTGGAATTGAATCCCTCTTATCCTATGGTCTTGCCAATATTTCCATTTTATAAATAAAAATGTTTAAACAATACAATAGTTTGTACATGTGTAACTTTTCCCAGTTTTCCACATAACAATTCAACCCCCAGGAGGCCCTCCTCTGCCCATGTTCCAGGACCAGAACCCCCCCCCAAACTGAGAGTCTTTTAATTTGGTGCAATATACCAATTACAGTCCAAGTTCTGCTTAGTGTTTTCCGTTCTAGCACTGGAACTTCCTATGTAGCACAGGGATTCGAACCTGGGTCCTGCATGTGGTAATCGAGGCAGCCTACCCAAGTAAGCTATCTTTGCCTCAATTCTCTTATATTTCAAAAGGGGGTAATCACAGAATGCAAGTCATCAAGTAGTTTGGGGATTGTACAAGGGAATGCAGAAAAGCCACTCGGCAGACTGTCAGCTAGGGAGGAGACATAAAAGCCAGGCTGCTTTCACTCCTTTTTTTTTTTTTTTGCCATCAGAATTATCAAGAATTAACACAAGTAGAACCTGAACTGGAATTGGTGTATTGCACCAACGTAAAAGACTCTGGGGTGGGGGTAGGGGGGAGAATACAGGTCCAAAAAGGATGACAGAGGACCTAGTGGGGGTTGTATTGTTATGTGGAAAACTGGGAAATGTTATGCGTGTATAAACTATTGTATTTACTGTGGAATGTAAAACATTAATCCCCCAATAAAGAAATTAAAAACAAAAATAATTATCACAGAGGCTCAGAGCCTGCATGACAAGCCCACCATTCCTTTTCTGATAGGGAGGGAAAGAGAGACGCCTGCATCACTATTCCACCATTCAGGAAGCTTGAAGGTAGGGACCAGAACCTTGTTTATTCCCTCCAGGGTTAGGGCTGGGGCCCAGTGCCAGAACCACAAATCCACCACTCCTGGCAGCCATTTTTTCTCCCCCCACCCCACCCCATTTTATTGGATAGCACAGAGAGAAACTGAGAGGGGGTGGAGAGGTAGAGAGGGATGAGAAAGACAGACACCTGCAGACGTCCTTCACCACTTGTGAAGCATCACTGCTGCAGGTAGGGAGCAGGGACTCAAACTCGGATCCCTGTGCTGGTCCTTGACCTTAGTACTGTGTGTGCTGCAACATGTGTGCTACCGCCTGGCCCCCAGGACTGGGGTCTTGAACCCAGGTCCTGCATGCCAGGTAGAGCACAAACCACCTTTTAAAATACGAATTGTATTTATTTTAATGAGAAAGGTATAGTGTGTGTGTGTGTGTGTGTGTGTGTGTGTGTGTGTAGAGAGAGAGAGAGCCAGAGAGAGAGAGAATAGGAGAGACACCAGAGCATTACTCTGGCTTATGGTAGTACTGGAGATTGAACCTGGGACCTCACAGCCTCAGGCATTACAGTTTTTTTTCTGTTGTTTTTTTTAATTAGGGGGATAATGAAGTAATGAATTATATCACATTTGTTTACACATGTGTACGGTTTCTCAGTTTTGTATAGCTGGTATCTGCTACAAGCTCTTATCCCCCACCCCACACACTCCAAGCCCCCTATTCCATTCCCTTCCCAGAGTCCCTTGCTTTGGTACAATGCACCACCCCCAGACCAAGTTTCATCCCATGTTCTCTCTTTCAGACTCTGTCTCCCAGGTTCCACCTACATGTGGCATTACCCAGTTTTCATCCCTCTCTTCCTCACCTACCCATCCAACAAGTTTCCTTCTGCTCCCAGTGGAGGTGAGGCAAAGATTAAGATTTAAGAGTTTCTGTTCTGATGTTTCGGTCTTTGATTGTTGTCCTTGGTTCACCGACACTGGTCATATCACTCTGTCCTTTCTGTCTTCTTTTTTCCTATGTGTTTGTTCCTTTTGTTGCTGTTGTTTGAGTTTCCATTTATATTCTAGCACAGATTACCTCCTGTGGAGTTAGCGTGCCTTCACTTTTTTTCCTGTAGGACTTCCACCTTTTTGCACAAGTTTTATGATGTCTCCTCAGCCCCAAATATCCTTTCTTACTCTGAGGATGCCTGAATGCAGCGGTGGTGAGTTTACAGAGCAGTCAATTAGCTTCCCTTCCACCCTCCCACCTCCTGGGCCCTGCTCAGCTTCTCCATTGTTCCTGAAGGAATAAAGTCACTGTGTGAGCAAGTAATTAAGGGTCCTTTTTATCATAATGAAACCGGAAGGGAGAGGATAATCACCTGGGTGAAGTTCTTTACACTTGAGAAAGCGGATTGATGGAATTAGCTGGAACTATTTTCTGAAGTCTGGAAGGGCCCACTTTCACCTGTGGTTCTCACTGGAGGACAAGAGGCCCACCAGCACCTCCAGGGGGTGAGACAGGCATAGCTCCCAAGAGATGTCATCAGTACAAATAGGGGAAGCACCATCGATCCCTTTGTGCATCTTCTTGGCTCTGGCTGCCTTCCAACCTGAATCACAGTGGCAGAAAGCACTCAGCCCACACACTCAACCCAGCTGACCAGGTGTCATCTGCTGAGCTTCAGTCCCCACCTCCCTATCCCAAAGGCCCAGGTCAATCATCCCTCTGAGCATGAGAAATGAGCGTTAGGGAGACAGCATAATGGTTATGCAAAAAGACTCTCATGAGTGAGGCTCCAAAGTCCCTGGTTCAATCGCCAGCACCACCATAACCCATAAGAATGGAGCAATGTTGTGTGTGTGTGTGTGTGTGTGTGTGTGTGTGTGTGTGTGTGTGTGTATCTTTCTCATTAAAATAAAGCAAATAAAAAATACTTTTAAATGAGGGCCACAAAAGAGACGGTGGCATCCCTACAGAGAGAGGGGGGGAGACAGAGGGAGAAAGAAAGAGAGAGAGAGATGAGAGAGAGAGAGAGAGAGAGAGAGAGAACAGAACATCAGAACATTATGGAACTCTGTCTCCATCTGGTTTGGGTTTCACTCATGGAAAGTCATCTTAACTATGTTATTTTTTTCTTTGTTTGTTTGTTTTCAGTGCAATCCCAAGGAGGGGACCCAGGAGCCCCTGCATATGTCACACTGCTGAACTGCCTCCCCAGCCCAAACTGTATTCCATATTTTGAGAGAGGGAGAAAGAAAGAGGGGGGGAGGAGAGGGGGGAGAGAGGGGGAGAGAGATAGAGAAAGAGAGAGAGAGGAGAAAGGAAGAGGCACCAAAGCACTGCTTCCCACCCGCATTCTCTTGTCGCCATCCAGAGTTCGCACGTGATGCCTCTCTCTCAGGACGTCACTCACGGAAGGCAGGTGTTCTGCCTGTTCAGTCATTTCCTGGTGCCCCATCTCAGCTCTGTGCTACATTCTGAGGAAACTTGAACTGCCTTGTAGTCATTTTATTTACTGCAATGTCTTATCAGATAGATCAGATCAGACCCTGCTGTCCTTGTTCCTAATTTCTTCCAGCGCCTCTACAGTGTAGCCCTGGTGGCGTTTGTAAACCCTCCTCTCCCCAGTGCAGGCTGGCAACCTTGTGTCCACTTACAGAGCAGAGAGCAGGTGGAGTGCAACAGTGCTAACATCATGACTCATAGCTACTGATAATTACTGTTGCTTTTAATACATTTTTATTGATCTGTTTTGGGTAAAGACAGAATAACTGGGAAAGGCAAGAGGAAGAGAAGGACAAGAGGGTTTCACCACTTGTGAAGCTTCTCCCCTGCCCTAGCAGGTGGGGAGCAAACACCACTGTCCAGCCCCAAGAAATACCATTTTTGTTATATATATATATATATGTGTGTGTGTGTGTGTGTGTGTGTGTGTATGTATGTATTTTTAATTGCCTCCATGGTTATCACTGGGGGGGGGGGGGGAGAGTCAGTACCAGCACTACTAATCCACAGCTCCTGGAGACCATTTTTTCCTCTTTTTTTTTCCCTTCTTTCTACTTTTTTATTTGACAGGACTGAGAGAAATTGACTGGGAAGGGGAGATAGAGAGGGAGAAAGACAGAGACCTACAGACCTTGGAAACCTGCTTTACCACTCATGAAGCATCTTCCCTGCAGGTGGGGAACTGGGGCTCAAACCTGGATCCTTGAGCATGGTAATATGTGCACTTAACCAAGTGATCCACTGCCCAGCCCCTGAAATACCATTTTCGTAACTATCAACTATAGAACAGTAAGTAAGATGAATAAATAGCTAATCCTATGAGAGATCCCACTGAAATCTTAATACTCTTCAATGAATTAAAAATACCAGAGGCATGTAAGACTTTTTGAATGCCGGAGGCCCTAGGTCTGATCCCTGACACATTATATACACCAGTGGTCTTTCTCAAAATAAGTCTTTTCTCTCCATCTCCCCACTGCCCCCTAGTTCTGCTGAGCTCTGGCTATGGTAGTACCTGGCATTGAACCTGGGACTTTTGGAGCCTTAGGCATGAAACTCTTTTTTGCCACAAAGTAAGACCCTTTTATACGTTTACTAATGAGAGAGAGAGAACACCAGATCACCATGTGGTACATCTTTTTTTTTTTTTTTTTTTGCCTCCAGGGTTATTGCCAGGGCTCGGTGCCTGCACCACAAATCCACTGCTCTTGGAGCTCATTTTTTCCCTTTTGTTACCCTGGTTGTTTTACCATTGTTGTGGTTATTATTATCATTGTTATTGATGTCATTGTTGTTGGACAGGACAGAGAAATAGAGAGAGGAGGGGAAGACAGAGAGGGGGAGAGAAAGACAGACACCTGCAGACCTGCTTCACCACCCTTGAAGCAACTCCTCTGCAGGTGGGGAGCCGGGGGCTCAAACTGGGATCCTTCTGCTGGTCCTTGCGCTTTGCACCCCCCTGCGCTTAATCCACTGCGCTACTGCCTGACCCCCCATGTACATTCAAACTTGCAGCCACAAGCATGCCAGTCCTGACTCCAACAATGCACAATCTCCCAGGCCACTCATACATCTTTGAAAGCAAGCAAGGCCTAGAATATGGACACAGTGAGGGTCGGCTTCCTACACATGCATTGCATGTAGATGCTTGGGCCTCTCAGGGATACTGAATGGATCTTCATAAAGGGCCTCCACAATCCCCTTGCAACTCAGATGCCTATCAAATATTTGCTGTCTGCTTTCCCCTCATCATACAGATATTACACAAATTTCACTTTGGTCTGCACTTGGACCACTATCGTAAAGTGCACCTGAAGCCCACCTGCCATCAATTATAAGAGCTTTCTGAGTAGTGACTCCAGCCCACAGGCAAGGGTGAGAAGACTAACACAGAGATGCTTTATGGCTTAACTATTGTTCAGGTCTGCTAAGTTAGGCCACTAGATCAAAGTCACCCGGAATGTGTATTTAAAATGCAGATTCCAGGGGGCAGGGCAGAAAGCATGGCACAAAGCACAAGGACCGATGTTAAGGATCCTGGTTCGATCCCCTGGCTCCCCACCTACAGGGGGGGTTGCTTCACAAGCGGTGAAGCAAGTCTGCAGGTGTCTTATCTTTCTCTCCCTCCTCTGTCTTCCCCTCCTCTCTCGATTTCTCTCTGTCTTATCCAACAACAGCAATAACAACAATAATATCAAAAATGATAAAAAAAAAAAAAAAGGGCAACAAAATGGGGAAAATAGCCTCTAGGAGCAGTGAATTCATAGTGCCACACCGAGCCTCAGCAACAACCCTGGAGGAAAAAAAGCAAATAAATATAAAATGCAGATACCCTGGGCCAGGGAGACAGTTCAGTGGCAGGGTGCACACTTCACATGTGTGAAGCCCTGGGTCCCATCCCTGGAACTGTGTATAGCAGAGAAGAGTTCTGATCACCCTGTAGAGATATTTTCCTCTCATGCACACAAGAAAGGAAAATAACACCCCAGGAGTCGGGCAGTAGCACAGCAGGTTAAATGCACGTGTCATGAAGTGCAAGGACCTGGTTTGAGCCCCTGGTTCCCCACCTGCAGGGGAGTCGCTTCACAGGCGGTGAAGCAGGTCTGCAGGTGTCTGTCTTTCTCTCCCCCTCTCTGTCTTCCCCTCCTCTCTCCATTTCTCTCTGTCCTATCCAACAATGACGATGACAACAATAATAACTACAACAATAAAAAACAACAAGGGCAACAAAAGGGAAATATATATATATATATAGAAAGAGAGAGAGAAAAGAAAAGAAAAGAACACCCCACCTGTGGGGGGATCACTTCACAAGTGGTGAAGCAGGTCTACAGGTGTCTCTCTCTCTTTCCTCCCTCTGTCTTCCCGTCCTCTCTCCATTTCTCTCTGTCATATCCAACAACAATGACATCAATAACAACAATAAAAATAACCACAACAATAATAAAAACAACAAGGGCATCAAAAAGGAAAAAAATAGCCTCCAGGAGCAGTGGTTTCATTGTGCAGGCACAGAGCCCCGGCAATAACCCTGGAGGCAAAACAATAAATAAATAAATATGCCCACTATCACCATTACTATTCAACATAGTGTTGGAAATTCTTGCCATAGCAATCAGGCAGGAGCAAGGAATTAAAGGAATACAGATTGGAAGAGAAGAAGTCAAACTCTCCTTATTTGCAGATGACATGATAGTATACATGGAAAAACCTAAGGAATCTAGCAAGAAGCTTTTGGAAATCATCAGGCAATACAGTAATGTGTCAGGCTATAAAATTAACATTCAAAAGTCAGTGGCATTCCTCTATGCAAACACTAAGTTAGAAGAAATTGAAATCCAGAAATCAGTTCCTTTTTCTATAGCAACAAAAACAATTAAATATCTAGGAATAAACCTAACCAAAGAAGTGAAAGACTTGTATACTGAAAATTATGAGTCACTACTCAAAGAAATTGAAAAAGACACAAAGAAGTGGAAAGATATTCCATGCTCATGGGTTGGAAGAATTAACATCATCAAAATGAATATATTACCCAGAGCCATCTACAAATTTAATGCTATCCCCATCAAGATCCCAAGCACATTTTTTAGGAGAATAGAACAAATGCTACAAATGTTTATCTGGAACCAGAAAAGACCTAGAATTGCCAAAACAATCTTGAGAAAAAAGAACAGAACCGGAGGCATCACACTGCCAGATCTCAAACTATATTATAGGGCCATTGTCATCAAAACTGTTTGGTACTGGAACATGAACTGACACACTGACCAGTGGAATAGAACTGAGAGCCCAGAAATGAGGCCCCACACCTATGGACATCTAATCTTTGACAAAGGGGCCCAGACTATTACATGGGGAAAGCAGAGTCTCTTCAACAAATGGTGTTGGAAACAATGGGTTGAAACATGCAGAAGAATGAAGCTGAATCACTGTATTTCACCAAATACAAAAGTAAATTCCAAGTGGATCAAGGACTTGGATGTTAGACCAGAAACTATCAGATACTTAGAGGAAAATATTGGAAGAACTTTTTTCCGCATAAATTTTAAAGACATTTTCAATGAAACGAATCCAATTACAAGGAAGACTAAGGCAAGTATAAACCTATGGGACTACATCAAATTAAAAAGCTTCTTCACAGCAAAAGAAACCACTACCCAAATCAAGAGACCCCTCACAGAATGGGAGAAGATCTTTACATGCCATACATCAGATAAGAGTTTAATAACCAACATATATAAAGAGCTTACCAAACTCAACAACAAGACAACAAATAACCCCATCCAAAAATGGGGGGAGGAATTGGACAGAATATTCACCACAGAAGAGATCCAAAAGGCCGAGAAACACATGAAAAAATGCCCCAAGTCTCTGTCAGAGAAATGCAAATCAAGACAACAATGAGATATCACTTCACTCCTGTGAGAATGTCACACATCAGAAAAGGTAACAGCAGCAAATGCTGGAGAGGATGTGGGGTCAAAGGAACCCTCCTGCACTGCTGGTGGGAATGTCAATTGGTCCAACCTCTGTGGAGAACAGTCTGGAGAACTCTCAGAAGGCTAGAAATGGACCTACCCTATGACCCTGCAATTCCCCTCCTGGGGATATATCCTAAGGAACCCAACACATCCATCCAAAAAGATCTGTGTACACATATGTTCTTGGCAGCACAATTTGTAATAGCCAAAACCTGGAAGCAACCCAGGTGTCCAACAACAGATGAGTGGCTGAGCAAGTTGTGGTATATATACACAATGGAATACTACTCAGCTGTATAAAATGGTGACTTCACCGTTTTCGGCCGATCTTGGATGGACCTTGAAAAAATCATGTTGAGTGAAATAAGTCAGAAACAGAAGGATGAATATGGGATGATCTCACTCTAAGGCCGAAGTTGAAAAACAAGATTAGAAAAGAAAACACAAGTCGAACCTGAAATGGAATTGGAGTATTACACCAAAGTAAAAGACTCTGGGGTGGGTGGGTGGGTGGGTGGGGAGAATACAGGTCCATGAAAAATGATGAATGAAATAGTGGGGGTTGTATTGCTAAATGGGAATCTGGGGAATGTTATGCATGTAAAAAAAAAAAAAAAGAAGTAGAAACGCAAAGCAGAAATTGACTGAGTTTGGAGTATGGCACCAAAGTAAGAAAGCAGAAGTATACTAGAGTTTGCAGTGAGTACCTCCCTAATACTTCCTCTCCACTTTTCCAAGCTTTGGGTCCATGATTGCTCAACAATTTGTTTGGCTTTGTATGTTAACTCTCTTTTCAGTCACCAGGTTCCAGGTGTCATCAGGATGCCGGCCAGACTTCCCTGGATTGAAGACACCACCAATGTGTCCTGGAGCTCAGCTTCCCCAGAGACCCATCCTACTAGGGAAAGAGAGAGGCAGACTGGGAGTATGGACCGACCAGTCAACACCCATGTTCAGCGAGGAAGCAATTACAGAAGCCAGACCTTCTACATTCTGCAACCCTCAATGACCCTGGGTCCATGCTCCCAGAGGGCTAGAGAATGGGAAAGCTATCGGGGGAGGGGGTGGGATATGGAGATTGGGCGGTGGGAATTGTGTGGAGTTGTACCCCTCCTACCCTATGGTTTTGTTAATTAATCCTTTCTTAAATAAAAAAATAAATAAATAAATAAATAAATAAATAAATAAATAAATAAATAAATATAACAAAATTAAATACAAATTCCTGAGCCCCACCTCAGTCTAGCAAATCTGAATCTCTAAGCATGGTTCCTGGGAACCCACATCTTAACAAGCCCAAACCAGAGAGGCTAAGTTCCTTCTTCTGTTAATGAAGATTCCAGATCTGGGTCCCTTTGCAAAGAGCTATTAAGAACATCCAATCCACCTGCATCTGGACCTGAGTATACCTGACTTTCACCTCACCTGACCTAGTCCCAATTCCTTTTTAGGAATTCAAGTTTGCTTTTGAAGGTTATTCCCAGAGACTGGAAGATAGCTCACCTGGTAGACCTCAGCCTCCACACGTGAGACCCTGCTTTCAAGCCCTGGCACCACACAGGGAAACCATGCACACCAGGGGAGGGGGATATACAGGGGACTGGCCAAACAGTTTCATGGTGAGTATGTGTGTGTGTGTGTGTGTGTGTGTGTGTGTGTGTGTGTGTGTGTGTGTGTCCCTTTCTCCCCTAAGGAAAATATGTATAAAAATGGGAGTCCAGAAAGCCAATCCACAGCATCCTTAATGCACAAAACCTTGTGTTACAACAAACTCACTGGGAGAAAAGGCATTTGCACACCCAGCTGAGCACACTTGCTACCATGCACAAGGAACCAGTTTCAAGTCCCTGCTCCCCACCTGCAGGGAGGGAAAGCCTGAAGCTTCACAAGTGCTAGAACAGAGCTGCTATCTCTACCCATCTCTGTCTTCCCCTTCCCTCTCCATTTCTCTGTCCTATCCAATATATAAGTAATAAACTATTAAAAACAAAAAAAACCTGATTGTCAAGAAGATTGTTTTCTCTCCTTTGGTCTCCTTGTCATCATTCACCCAGACCAGATAAACACTTGAATTGAACCCTGAGAGGCCAAAGAAAAGGAAGTGCATTCTTCTGGCTTCCTTCCAGCCTTTTTCCTTGCTCTCCTTCCTCTCCAGGAACCAGGAGTTCCACGGAACCACAGGGGTCCTGCGTGGAACAGGCTTTAAAAGTCTTTAAGGGGTAGCAGGCAGTAGTGCAGTGGGTTAAGCGCACAACCTGGTTCGAAGTGCAAAGACCAGTGTAAGGAACCCAGTTCACGCCCCCGGCTCCCCACCTGCAGGGGAGTCGCTTCACAGATGGTGAAGCAGGTCTGCAGGTGTCTGTCTTTTTCTCCCCCTCTCTGTCTTTCCCTCCTCCCTCGATTTCTCTCTGTCCTACAACAACAGTAAACAACAAGGGCAACAAAAGGAAAAAATAGCCTCCAGGAGAAGTGGATTCGTAGTGCAGGCACCGATCCCCATCAATAACCCTGGAGGCAAAAACAAACAAACAAAAAAGTCTTTAAAATCCAACTCCACAGCCATCACAGCTGCTTCCAGTGCTTTGGACACCTGAGACTCCGAGCTGGCCTCTAGTCAGAAGCCTGCTAGTCAGCTTGGTGCTATTCCCCCACCTGTAGGAGAGAAACTTCCTGAGTGGTGAAGCAGTGCTACAGGTCTCTGTCTCTGTCTCTCTCTCTCCCCTTCCTTCACAATTTCTGTCTTTATCCAATAAATAAATAAAATATTTTTTAAATGTATCTTAAAACAAAATAGAAAGACAAGGTGTCAGAAGCATAAAATAAAATATGGGCGTGATGGCTTTAAGCGATATTCCAAACTTTCCTCCATGACCAAAACTACAGTCACATCCTCATAAGTTAACAAAGCAGAAACGGCTCCCTGTGTTAAATATGGTGGTGTGTCCTGATTTCCATAAGACGAGGTACATTGGTTGTCATGCAATCAGCAATTTCCACCACGATGAAAATAACTGAAACCTGTTTTGTTTTCCCTCTCTGCATTTTTGGGGGGTTGTGACATTCAGCCCAGGTTCCCAGGCTGTCTCCACAGAGCCAGAGCAGAGCTACCCAACCCTTCATGTTTGGGCCCCTTGCTGCTGGCTACACAAAATGGTCATTTCAATGTGTGACCCTTACTCTTACTCCAGCTGAGCCTGGCCTCAGAGTACTGTGGATTCTAATTTCCATGGCTTCTTTTTGAGTCAATGTCTTTGGGTTTCCAATATCTGAGCAAATCTCTTCAAGTCTTTCTATAGGAGGCTGAGAAATCCGCTATTATTTTATTTGTTGTATGGATCGTAAACAAGACGATATGAAAAGATTCCCAGGCAGATGACATGCCTTGGAAATAGGTCCCTAACATTGTCCACAAAAGTAAAACAGTATTGTAGAAACCATGCAAGCTCCTTCCTCAAAAATGGTTTCAAAAGGAACCAAGTTTGAGAAACACTGTCCTAAGTGATTTTTCTCTCTCCTCACTCTTTGAAAATGTAAGAATTTCTGTTCTGGAACTGCAAAATGATTTTGTCACAGTTACTGTGAATGGTTCAGTTCTTTCCAAGCTAGATTTTAAAAGGAGGAGGAAGAGAATAGATCCATAAGCCCAAGGCTAAGTAAAAATTGCAGCCAAACTAAAGAAGGTCATACAGAGTATATTCAGCAATGCTGGGCATAGCGCAGCAGGGTAAGCGCACATGGCATGAAGCACAAGGACCCCCAAAAGATCCCAGGTCGAGTCCCTGGCTCCCCCCAAAGGGGGGGCACTTGACAAGTGATGAAGCAAGTCTACGGGTGTCTATCTTTTTCTCCCCCTCCCCTCTCAATTTCTCTCTGTCCTATCCAACAATAGCAGCAATAACATCAACAGAGAGAGAGAGAAGAGAAGGAGGAGGAGGAGGAAGAGGAGGAGGAAGGAAGGAAGGAAGGCAGGAAGGAAGGAAGGAAAGAAGGAAGGGAGGGAGGGAGGGAGGGAGGGAGGAAAGGAGAGAGGGAGGGAGGAAAAATGGTTGCCGAAAGCAATGGATTTGTAATGCTGGCACCAATCCCCAGTGATAACACTAGTGGCAATAAAAACATTTTTAAAAAATAAGCAAAACACTAATGAAAGATAGAAATAAGCTGGGGGTATGGACCGACCTGCCAATGCCCATGTCCAGCAAAGAAGCAATTACAGAAGCCGGACCTTCCACCTTCTGCACCCCATAAAGAATTTTGGTTCATACTCCCAGAGGGGTAAATGTTAGGGGAAGATGACGAGAGGGCTCTAAACTTCAATTCTATCAGGACCCAGAGAGAGAATGGGGGGGAAGGGGGTGAGGGGTGAGGATACTCAGAAGTAGTAGGTGTGACTTAAAAAGGAAAAGAAGGCAGAACCATACAAAAAAAAATGGGCAAGTATATATAATATAAGATAATTACAGTCAATCCATATCTGTGACCTTGGGAGAACTACTGCAGTTTCCAGTGGAGGGAATGGGGACACAGAGCTCTGGTGGTGGGTAAGATGTGGAATTGTATCCTTGTCATCCTATAATTTTCTAAATAAATATTAAATCACTAATAAAAATGTTTAATAAGCAAAAAAAAAAAAGTATCATAGCTGTGTTTGGATTATGGCCTTTTTCACCCTCTTTATCAACAAAATGTCTCAGAAATGATTATGAGAATTTGTAAGGAGGAAGCTGAAGAGATAGAAGGTAAAATGTCCCAGGTTATACACCAGACAGAAGCAGAGCCAAGAAAGGATTCAAGGCATTTTTACTCTCCAGCTAAAACCCATCTAGTGGCCAAGAGGTGGCACAGTGGGAGAGCACAGGACTTCTATATACAAGTTCCTGAGTTCAATCCCTGCTACTGCGTATGCCAGAGTGGTGCTCTCTCTCACACATACATTCTAGTTTAACTAATAAATATTCAATAAGTAAACAGAATATTTAAAATAAGTAAGAAGGGGGCTGGGTGGTGGTACACTCACTTGAGTAAGCATATTACCAAATATAAGGACCTGGGTTCAAGCCCCAGTGCCCACCTGCAGGGGGATACTTCACTGTGAAGCAGGGCTGCGAGTCTCTCTCTCTCCTTCCCTCCCTCCCTTTCTGTCTCTATCCAATAAATAAATAAAATGAAAAATATTTATCAAAAATTTATAAAATTTAAATTCATTAAGAGTCCTTCTAATGAACACGCCACCACCGCAGCATTTCTTCCTTAAGCAATGTGTATAAAACACTTTGCTCGGGAGTCGGGCGGTAGCACAGTGGGTTAAGCGCAGGTGGCGCAAAGCGCAAGGACTGGCATAAGGATCCCAGTTCGAACCCCCCCGCTTCCCACCTGCAGGGAAGTTGCTTCACAGGCGGTAAAGCAGGTTTGCAGGTGTCTATCTTTCTCTCCCCCTTTCTGTCTTCCCCTCCTCTCTCCATTTCTCTCTGTCCTATCCAACAACAGCAACATCAATAACAACAACAATAATAGCTACAACAACGATAAAACAATGGCAACAAAAGGGAATAAATAAATAAACATTAAAAAAACTTTGCTCAAGCAATTAGATTGTATTCAGGCTCATTATAAAAAAAAAAAAGCGTCGTGACTCTACTTTTGTATGCCAGCAGAAAATTGGCACATTCTATAATGATGTGATGAGTATATAGAAAACCAACACTTGGTAACTTTAAAGTCATTTATAAAAGTATGACTTTTCTCTGGTGAGTTATTTGCTCTTTGGAACTTAGAATGTGGGGTGCAACGAGAAACCACAGTTTCTGGAATATGCCAGATTGGTGCTGACTGCCATCTCACAGTCTAGGCAGACACAGGAAGCAGGGAATTGTCTTCTTTCTGCTCCGGTGCTTTCACAGCACTGCCTGCCCACCCAGAGGAGTCTGTCATCACCATGGCAACCTGGCACAGCATCCCGGAGAGTCTGTGGGGAGGGGCCACCTTCCTTTCCGGGCTCACACTGACCCCCCTATTCAGCCTGCTGGCTTCCCTCTTCCCTCCTGCTAGCGGAAACCCTTCAGAGCCCAACTCAACTCCTTCCGTGAGGTTTTCTCCATCACTCCGGAGACCAGAAGAGGCCTTCCAGCTCAGTGTCATCTCAGGCACCGGGGTGCTATGAAAACGATTCTGTACAAGGTTCAGGTTCTGTCCACTTGAAAGGAACAGCTACCTTGGTTGTTAACATGGTGAGATGCTGCCCCGAGTACTTCAGACTCCCCGTCTGGACACACACCCATAGATGATCTGACTCCCCACCACCACTCCCTGTGACTTCTTGGTCACCCACACAAATCCAGCAGCTCAGAGGTTAATACCCCACACAGCAGAGGACCTCAGCCTTCTGACTGGGGGGCGGGAGGGGGTGTGTGCTCTGATTGGCTGAACAATATCCAATGAGTGGATGTGGCATGCTTTAACTAGAACCCTCCTTTGGAGGCTTGGAGGTCTGCAGGAATAGAGCCCCTGGGGTTAGCAGAGTTTGCCAGGAGCACAGAAAGGGGGCAGTATCACATGGGCTGCAGGGAAGTAATCTGACTGCACCCTGCTAGCCAATGTCACCATTCAGGCCCCCTGCGCTCACTCCTCAGAGAAGGGGACTGAGGGAGAGGCAGAAGGAGGGAATGAGAAAAGGAAGAAGTGAAGGAGAAGGTAGTATTGCAAAGAGGGAGACTACCCACTGCAAACCTGGAACAGTTTTGAGGAGGTTTTTTTCTTCTTACAAATATATATATATCCTCCAAGGTTATCTCTGGGGCTCGGTGCCAGCACTACGAATCCACTGCTCCTGAAGGCTATTTTTCCCATTTTGTTGCCCTTGTTGTGGCTGTTATTGTTGTTATAGCTGTTGTTGTTACTGAATAGGACAGAGAGAAATGGAGAGAGGGGGGAAGACAGAAAGGGGGAGAGAAAGACAGACACCTGCAGACCTGCTTCACCGCTTGTGAAGCGACCCCCCTGAAGGTGGGGGTTTGAACCAGGATCCTTAACGCTGGTCCTTTGCGCCATGTGTGCTTAACCCACTGCGCTACCGCCCAGCCCCATTCTAATATTTTTTTATTTAATAGGACAGAAAGAAATTCAAAAGGGAAGGGAGATAGAGAGGGAGAGACAGATAAATACTTGTAACAGTTTCACCACTTGTGAGGATTTCCCCCTGCAGGTGGGGACCTGGGGCTTGAACCCAGGTCCTTGTGCATGCTAACATGTGCACTTAACCTAATGCACCACCACCCGGCCCCCAGTTTTAGGAGGTTTTGGTGAACAGACTGTACCATACAATCTAATGAACCAACTGCCAACTTAAAAACTGACTGCCTCTGTCTAGACCCTCAGATTTCGTATCTGCGGTGCCCACAAGAGCACAGTCTGTCACTGATCCTGTGCTGGAAGAACCACAGTGACAAGAAGGACACCAGAAGCAAAGCTGCTGTACAACACCCCACACACAGCGGGCACCATTCTGCCCACCTGATGCTATTTGCTGACTCCACCCTCCAGGAAAGCATTATCACCACACATCAGATAGTCTTAGCGTGTACTTCTGACATGATCCTTTTAAGTATGAGTTTTAAGATGTATTCATTTCCTATTTTGGAGAGAGAGAGAGAGAGAGAGAGATCTGATCACTACCC
Organism: Erinaceus europaeus; assembly: GCF_950295315.1. Lineage (NCBI taxonomy): Eukaryota > Metazoa > Chordata > Mammalia > Eulipotyphla > Erinaceidae > Erinaceus > Erinaceus europaeus. The sequence continues at coordinate 11,386,466 of NC_080168.1, forward strand.
AGTTCTGGCATATATGGTGCTGACTTTATGCGCACAGGTGCTGCACTCTACCAATGTGCGACCTCCTGGCCCTTTGTTGTTTTGTTTGTTTCTGTTTTGCTTTGCTTTTTATTTGGATGTTTGTTTCACTACAGCACTGCTCGATTCTGGCTTACAGTGGTGTCAGGCATTGAACCTAGAATCTTAGAGCCTCAGGCATGAAATTCTTCTGCTGTGCTGTCTCCTTGGCCCTCCTTTTTTATTATTATTATTTTTGTTTGTTTGAATCGACATTTCAGAGAGGACAAAGCCAAGTCACAAACAAGTTAAGCTGACCTTGGTTACCCGACTCACACAGCTATGCAACACAGCCTGACTCAACAATTAAGCCCACTAACAAACTTAGAAGAAACAAGCTCTACTAAGCGCAAAAGTAACCAGACGCTCAAACCCATTCTCTTTCCAATTCTTTTCTTTGATTATCTTTATTTATTTATTGGATAGAGACTGTCGGAAACTGAGAGAGAAAAGGGAGAAAAGGGAGACAGAGAGGATGAGAGACAGACACCTGAAGCACTGCTTCGCCACCCACAAAGTTTCCCCCTGCAGGTGGGGCCGGGGACTCACACCTGGACGTCTGCACACTGTCATATGTGTGCTTAACCAGGTGCACCACTGCCTGGCCCTCTCTTTCCAGTTCTCAGAGAGGCAGAGCTGGAGAGTGAAGTCGGCTGACCAGACTGCAGTCACAATCCACCCCCACTTCTCTAGGCATTGTAACCCCTGCAGGACATCTCACTGGCCAGAACAAAATGTCAGCACCTGCCTCTCTAACGGGGCTTTTTCCTGAGTGAAGCACAAGCCCCTGGGCTTCCCCCAGGCACTTCTCCCCACTAGGAACCGCTGTTCAGAACCAAAGGCAAAAGCACCTGTGCTCAGAGTCCCCCCGCCACCACCACCACACCCCCTGCCCCAGCTGCTGAGTTACAGGGAAGACCAGCTTCCACCTGCAGAAAGAGGGTCTCCTCTGGATCAGCAGGTGGACAAAAGGGAGTGAAGTGAGAGCCGCGCTCAGGCAAATGCAGTATCAGGGATCATTCCAGGACCTCATACCTGCAAGTCCTATGCTCTCCCCAACTGAACCGCCTTCCTGACCACCACCTAACATTTTTTCACCGTGGAAATAATAAATACAGGTGTCACACAAAACATGTGCGTAGAAATTCAAACTAGTCTATTTTTCTATTACAAATATACATGTGCTAACCAAGAATTCCACAACTGATAGACGATTGATGGCAGGGGAGAAACCTGCAGTGGTTTCCACGTCCATTCTTGTCCAAGTGGTCTACAGAATCCAAGAAATCATAGCCACTATCCTAGCAGGATATTGTATAAACGCTGAGAAACTAATGCTAAAAGGTATACATGCAGAGGGGGCATGGGGTGGGGGATAGATAGCATAATGGTTATGCAAAGAGACTCTCATGCCTATGGTCCCAAAGTCCCAGGTTCAAACCCTGCCCCCACCTTAACCCAGAACTGAGCAGTGCTCTGGCAGAAAAAGAGAGATAGAGAGTGGAAGAGGGAGAGAAAAAAACAACAAAGAGGGTGCACAATAATTTGAGAAGTGCATAACAGTAAAGCTCACTTACAGACAAACAGATTAATAGAGCAATTCAGAAAGACACAGAAACAGATGGCCAATTGATTCTTGGCAAAGATGTCTAGGTAATTTAAAGGAGCAAGAATGCTCTCTTCAGCAATTGGACACCCACGTGGAAGCCTGCTCCCAGGCAGACCTGACTCTTTCACAGTTTACATTACGTACTTTTACACCCCTGCACATTTTCATAGGCCACAGGCATGACTGAACGGCCAAAGAGGTTTACAATGTGTATCTCTCCAGGTAAGGCAGACCTAACTTTAATCAGAAGGTGCAGAGATACTTTCTATTCTAATTATTTCAATAAATTGCTCAAATGCAGGATTTATTCATCTGCTAGGATCTGCTAGAGCCGCGGTCAAAAGTCTAAAAGAAAATAAAGATTGGGGGACCGGGCAGTAGCACAGAGGGTTAAGCACACATGGCACAAAGAGCAAGGACCGGCATAAGGATCCTGGTTCAAGCCCCCAGCTCCCCACCTGCAGGGGGAGTCACGTCACAGGTCTGAAGGTATCTTTCTCTCCCCCCTCTATCTCCCCCTCCTCTCTCAATTTCTCTCTGCCTTGTCCATCAACAGCTACAGCAATAACAACAACAATAACAAGGGCAAAAAGGGAAAAAAGAAAAAATGGGGGAAATGGCCTCCAGGAGCAGTGGATTCCTAGTGCAGGCACCGAGCCCCAGCGATAACCCTGGAGGCAAAAAGAAAAAAGAGAAAAAGAAAAAAGAAAGAAAAGACTGATAAAGAATATGGCCTGATAAATATATATATATGTGTGTGTGTGTGTGTGTGTGTATGCATGTGTATGTGTGTGTGTGTGTGTGTGTATCCTCTATGCCTTTTTCTGTTTCTATCTTTACCAAAGAAAAGGAAAAAAAACAAATAATTAAAAAGAATCTTCACTAGGTTTGTAGATAACAAGAGAATATAGAAGATGCCAAGGTGTTTTTTTTATTCCTTTTTTATTTTTTATTGGGGGATTAATGTTTTACACTTGACAGTAAATACAAGAGTTTGTACATGCATAACATCTCCCAGTTTTCCACATAGCAATACAACCTCCACTGGGTCCTCCACCATCATGCTCCAGGACCTGAACCCTCCCCCACCCCAGAGTCTCGGACATTGGTGCAGCACACCAGCTCCAGTCCAAGTTCTGCTTACTGTTTTCTCTTCTGATCTTGTTTTTCAACTTCTGCCTGTGATTGAGATCATCCCATATTCATCCTTCTGTTTCTGACTTATTTCACTTAACATGATTTCTTCAAGCTCCATCCAAGATGGGCTCTAGTCCACTAGGATGTAAGTCTTCTCCTGAGTTTCCTGGCTGGTTCTCTGTCCCCCAATGTCAGCACAGGGCCTCCTGGCTGCTGCTCCAGCCTCTGAGCAGTAGCAATGGAGACTCACAGTTGCATCTGGTGAGTATTAGGTGAGTCCTCTCCTCCCTTCACTAGTCTTTTTGTTGGTAAAACAGACTGGAGGTGGCACCTCCACCAGCAAACTGCTGAACTGTTACCAGTTGGGAGTAGATACGGGCTTTAACACCAGGTCTCTCCTTAGGTTCCTCGCTATCCATGAGCCACACGTGTTTGCACTCACCAGTGATTTGGTGGGTTCCTGAAGTCGTTCTAGTCCTACCTTGTTGTGGTCCCAGGTGATCTCCTTTGATATTCCTGGTTGACCGGAGAGAGGAGACTATGGCCTGATATTTATTGGAATAGTAGAGACACTGGGCTTGGAGTTTTCCAGAATGCCACCATCCCAAGGCTGCCTCAGTCTTGGGACACAGTTGAAGTTTAGATGGCTGAAACGAAGCCAGGAATGGAGATGCCGCTCTAGTGACAGACACACGGCAAAGCTTGAGTGTCAGGTGGGTTTTCTAAGAGGCTATTATGTTACCTGGGCTTCATGTATGGACGTCAGATGTGAGGATGGAGAAGAAAAAGTACCTCAGACAGGAGAGATCTCGGGGAACAGGGAGAAGGGCTAGACCAAAGCTTCCAAGAAATCCAAGTTTGCAGACAGATGTAAAAAGATACTATTTATTTATTTATTTAAGAAAGGAGACATTAACAAAACCATAGGATAAGAGGGGTACAACAATTCCCACCACCCAGTCTCTATATCCCATCCCCTCCCCTGATAGCTTTCCCATTCTCTATCCCTCTGGGAGCATGGACCCAGGGTCATTGTGGGTTGCAGAAGGTGGGAGGTCTGGCTTCTGGAATTGCTTTGCCTCTGAACATGGGTGTTGGCAGGTCGATCCATACTCCCAGCCTGCCTCTCTCTTTCCCTAGTAGGGTGGGGCTCTGGGGAAGCGGAGCTCCAAAACACAGGGAAAGATACTATTTCTAAGTTCCACTGGGAATCTAGAATGTTCTCTTTCCTGTCTGTCCATCTGACACCCTTATGTACTCACCCACCCACTCGTTATCAAAGTGGTATCAGATCCCCATCTCTAATCTCCATACCTTTTTCTACTAGCTTCATGGAGATAGAATCAATATGTAAAAATGGTGCATACTTATTTTGTTTACTTTGGATAGAGACAGAGAGAAATTGAGAGAGAAGGGGAGACAGAAAGAAAAACACCTGCAGTTCTGTCTCACTGTTCATGAACCACCCCCACCCTCAACCCCAATCCCCACTGCAGGTGGGGACTGGGGGCTTGAACAAGGTCCTTTGCACATGGTAACGTGAGCGCTACCAGACGCACCACCGCCCGTCCCCAAGCTGTACATTATTAAAGCACAGACAGGGATGAGTTGACCCCGTCTACACTGTGAAACGACTACCACAGTCATGCGGATACACTGTCACCTCACAAATTGCAAGTATTCAGTAATATAGACTCCAGTCACCTTACCCTCCCTAGCTCTCAAGGGTGTATGTCTCGGATGTGAGGGTCATCTGGCTGCGACATCTGTCATCCCATTGATCGCCAGGGTTGATTGGGCTGATCTGGCTGGCTAGGCGGGACTATCCCCTTCCTCCCTCACCGCTCCATGTGCGTCCCTCCCGAAGCTGCGCGCTCAGTGGAAGAGGATGGCCTTCCCCGAATAGAGATGGACCTGTCTTCAGTCGAGGGTGTATGTGTAGCCGCGCTTCCCTGCTAGAACCTCCAAACAAGCTCTCAGAATGCGTGTCTCACGCAGCTGGAAGGCCGTGCTCCTCAACCAGCACCTCCCGGCCCAGCCCTAGCGACCCCCAGTCTACTGCTGCTCTATGCTCAACTCTCAGGAGAGTCCACGTGTGAATGAATGATCCTACAGCCAAGTCCCTGCTTGACCACTTGTAAACCCAGTCTTCTCTGCAGCTGAGGCCACGACATCTGTCAGCTGATGGCACAGGAGGCTGCAGATTTCCCTCCTTCCTCCTCCTTGTCTCGGCAGCAAAGCACTATGCTCTGTTCTCCCGGGAAGAAAGGATGTGAAGGACTTTGCTCCAGACTGGCACACAGAGTGTGGCACGGGGTGTTCAGCACGCAGAGTACCAAGTACAGCCAGAGCTGAGACAACACAAACATGGGTACAGTCCTCCGAGACACAGCTGGGAGGAAGAGGGTTAGTCCTTCCTATGGTGATCAAGAAGAAAGAAATGAAGGGGGATCAAGCCCGTTAGCAACTTTGCAGGAGACCAAGTGGTGGGGCAAGTCCTTGGCAATGTTGGTTCCAGGCCTGTGCCAGCGGCCGCCTGGGGTGTCTTTTAGCTGGGGGCATGAGAGAGGGGCCTCCCTCTGTCTCCTCTTTCCTTGCTGTGTCTGCTAAATCACTGCCAGGAATCCTGTGTTCAATAATCCCTCCCATGACCACCTTATTAATCTTCTCATTTTAAGACATTATTACATTATAAGGATTAAGCAAGTCCCGGTAAGTACAGACAAGGGCATCGCTTGGGCAGACAGGAAAAATCTGTAAAAGGAGCAGGAGATGGCTGACCCCACAGACCACACATCCACCACCCCCCCCCTTCCAGCTGTGAGGCCCTGAGTTCAAGACACAGCACTACAGACAGCACCTAGGCAACTCCAAGGATGGTGGAGTGGTGCTATGGTCTGTCTGTCTGTCTTCTCACCTTTTCTTCTTCCTTTCTCTTCCTTTCTGTTTCAAGAAAAAGAAAAGTGAACAATGTGTCCCCAAACCCCACCTCTCCAGAGCTCTTCCCCACTAGGGAAAGATAGAAACAAACTGGGGGTGTGGATCGACCTGCCAACGCCCATGTCCAGCAGAGAAGCAATTATAGAAGCCAGACCTTTCACGTTCTGCACCCCATAAAGAATTCAGATCCAGACTCCCAGAGGGATAAAGAATAGGGACGCTTCCAAGGGAGGAGATGGGACACAGAGCTCTAATGTTGGAAACTATGTGGGATTATGTGCCCCTGTTATCTTACAATCTTGTTCATCATTATTAAACCACTAATAGAAAATCCTATTTAAAACACCAAACAAATGGTGCTATATCCAGTAATACTGACTCCAGTCGCCACACCCTCCCCAGCTCTCAAGAAGGCATGCATCCTATTTAAAACACCAAACAAAAGGTGCTACATCCGGTAATATTGACTCCAGTCGCCACACCCTCCCCAGCTCTCAAGAAGGCATGCTGGAAGGTGGTGCTCTTCAACCAGCACCTCCCCTCACCCCGCCCCAGCCCTGGAGACCCCCCAGTGGAAACCCACTCAGTGGTGGTATAGCACATGCACAAAGCTCTGAGGTCATGAAGGATGACAGAGGACCTAGTGGGGGTTGTATTGTTATATGGGAAACTGGGGAATGTTATGCATGTACAAACTATTGTATTTACTGTTGAATGTAAAACATTAATTCCCCAATAAAGAAAAAACAAATTAAAAAAAAAAAAAAAGCTCTGAGGCCATTCCCCAGCACATTTGTTGTTAAATCAGTAACAATATAGTCCTCCACAATGGGATTTGGGAAAGCAGTGCAGCACAGATGGCTTACGGGATGAAGCAAGCAATGCTATCTGGTTTGGTTTCATTCAGAGCCCCAGATAGCTCAAGTGGGAAGACAAACAACCAGCAATGTTTATTCACCGTCTGCGGGTGCCAGCCCAGCACATTCAGCTTCTCTGGGCAGCGGTGCAGTCGGAGCAGTTGACAGGATTTACTGGGCGAGAGGCTGCAGCCGGCCAACGTGGAGTCACTGGCAGAAGGGACTGGAAACCTTAATAGCTGCTTATTCTGTAACACTGCAAGCGGGTTTTCTGAAGGCATGAAAACCAACAACACGAAGGCAACTGCACTCCACCTGTCTCCTCAGTGCCTCCGTGGAGGCATTCCATGTGAGCTTACTAAGCACCGCCATGCTAGACAAGGTCTCCAGGGAGCCAGGCAAGCCCCCTGCCCTCCTGCACTGCATACACCAGCCCAGAGGCAACAGGCAAGCAAGTGCTGAATATTAAGTCACTGGGTATAAGAGGGAGAAAAAAAAATCAATTTGTGTCTCCTTTTATCTCTCTGTCTCTCTATCTGAATAATTTTTTTTAAAAAGTAGCCTGGGGTGGTGAAACTGCAAAGGTGCAAGGCCTCCAACTCCATGCAAAAAAAGTGTATGGGGGGAAGGTCAGGTGGTGGCTCACCAGGTAAAGCACACACATTACGAGTACAAGGACCCGAGCTCAAGTCCCTAGGCCCCACCTGAAGGAGGGAAGCTTCACAAGCACTGCAGCACTGCTTCAGCAGTCTCTCTTTCTTTCTGCCTCCCTCTCTATTCCTGTCTCTATCATAAAAGAAAGAAAAATGAGGGGGCAAGGTGGTGACGCACCTGGTTGAGCACACATGTTACAGTGCACAATGACCCAGGTTCAAGCCCTCAGTCCCCACCTGCAGGGGGAATGTTTTGCAAGTGGTGAAGCAGCGTTGTAGGTGTCTCTCTGTCTCTCTGTCTCTCTCTCTCTTTCTTTTTTTCTTAATTATATTGTTTATTTATTGGATAGAGACAGCCAGAAATTGAGAGGGAAAGTGAGACAGAGAGACACCTGCAGCTCTACTTCACCACTTGTGAAGCTTCCCTCCTGCAGGTGGGGACTGGGGGTTTGAACCTGGGTCCTTGCACACTGTAACATATGTGCTCAACCAGGTGCACCACCACCCAGCCTCTCTTTCCCTCTCTATCACTCCCTTCCCTCTCAATTTCCAGCTGTCTCTATCCAGTAAATAAAATAAAGATAATTTTAAAATATATAAAAAGAAATAAAAATGAGAAAAATGTCCACTGGGAATGATGGAGTTGTCATGCAGGCATCAAGCCACAGCAATAAACCTGGTGGCAAAATAGGGTCTTTTTAAAGGTATTTTTTAAATATTCCCACCACTACAGGTGAAAATATAAACTAGGCAATCCCCCAGAGAATGTCATCTGATAGTATTTATCAAAGACAACTGCAGTGAGCATAACTATGTGATTCAGTAATTATATTCCTAAGAATACATGTCAAGTTCCCAAAGGGGGAGAAATGCTAAGAGAAGATAACCAGAGGGCTCTGATCTCCCAATTTCATCAGCACCCAGGGGGGGGGGAAGAAAAGAAAGAAATAAAACATTTGGAAGTAGTGACATGTGTAGGTGTGACTTAGAAAGGAAGAGAAAGCAGGACCATAGAAAAAAATGGGCAGAAGAGTGGCTGACAAGATGGCAACTTGCAAGCAGCAGCTAGCGTGAGCTCCAAGCAGCTTGTGACTGGGGATTCTCTAGATAGGGTAGGATACTGGGCCATCAGCAGGAGGGTGAATAAGGGGTCCTAAGGGTGAGACCACTCTTGGGTTAGTTGGGACCCAGGGGGAAAGAGAAAAGAAGTCTTTTGATTATTTCTGAAGCTCATCCCTCCCCCAACCCAGAACCTGCTCCCAGGGGCTGGACAGCCACTCCTAGCAGGCTCCCCCACTGAGCTATTTTCTTTACCAAGATTCCTGGCTTACCATGGGTGCTTCTCCTTTTTGCTTTCCCTCTCTTTTTTTTCTAAGTGGCTAGAGCTCTATTTGAGTGACAAAATACCTGACCAATCAGAGCTTCACCCCACCCTTGCCCAGGACACTCAAGCAAGAAATTCAAATGTTCCTGGAAACAAATGAAAATGAAGACACAAGGTATAAAAAATACTTGGGACACAGCTAAAGCAATACTGAGAGGGAAATTCATAGCCATACAATCACACATTAGATTACCAAAAAAAGCTCAAATAAACGGCCTTATTGCACACCTTAAGGACTTAGAGGAAGAGAAACAAAGGAACCCTAAAGCAACCAGGAGGACAGAAATCACTAAAGTTAGAGCAGAAATAAACAACACTGAAAATAAGAGAACCATAAAAAAGATCAATGAAGCCAAATGTTGGTTCCTTGAAAAAATAAACAAGATTAACAAACCCCTAGCCAGACTCACTAAAAAAAAAAGGTGGGGAGAAGAATCAAATAAATAGAATTGTAAACGATAGAGGAGTGATCACAACACCACAGAAATCCAGAAAATCATGTGAAACTTCTATGAGAAACTATATGCCACCAAGCCAAAGAATCTGGAAGAAATGGAATAATTCCTAGAAACATATGCTCTTCCAAAACTGAACCAAGAAGAACTACAAAACCTAAATGTACCAGTCACAGACAAAGAAATGGAAACAGTTATTAAGAATCTCCCCAACAACAAAAGTCCTGGCTTCACAAACGAATTCTACAAAACCTTCAGGAAACAGTTAATACCTATACTTCTAATGCTTTTCCACAAGATCGAAGAAACAGAAACACTCCCTTCCACCTTCTATGAAGCCAGCATCACCCTGATACCAAAAGTAGATAGTGATACAACAAAAAATAAAAAGTACAGACCAATATCTCTGATAGATGCCAAAATATTGAACAAGATACTGGCCAACTGGATACAGCAGTATATCAAAAAGATTGTTCATCATGACCAAGTGGGATTTATCCCAGGAATGCAAGGATGGTTCAACATACATAAGTCAATCAATGTCATTCACCACATCAATAAAAGCAAAACCAAAAACCACATGATTATCTCAATAGATGCAGAGAAAGCCTTTGACAAAATCCAACACCCATTTATGCTCAAAACTCTACAAAAAATGGGAATAGACAGGAAATTCCTCAAGATAGTGGAGTCCATATATAGCAAACCTACAGCCAACATCATACTCAATGGACAGCATTCTCCCTCAGATCGTGGACTAGACAGGGCTGTCCATTATCACTATTACTCTTCAACATAGTACTGGAAGTTCTTTCCATAGCAATCAAGCAAGAGAAAAATATCAAAGAAATACAGATTGGAAGGGAAGAGGACAAGCTCTCACTATTTGCAGATGATATGGTAGTATACATAGAAAAACCTAAAGAATCCAGCAAAAAGCTACTGAAATTTATTAGGCAATATAGCAAGATGTCAGGCTACAAAATAAATGTACAAAAATCAGTGGCATTTCTTTATGCCAACACTAAATCTGAAGAAGACACCCAAAAATCACTTCCATTCACTGTTGCAGCAAAATCAATAAAATAAATCAATAAAGCTTACCAAAGAAGTGAAATACTTGTATACTGAAAACTATGAGTCATTATTCAAGGAAATAGAAAATGACACCAAGAAATGGAAAGACATCCCATGCTCATAGATTGGAAGAATAAATATCATCAAAATGAATATTCTCCCCAGGGCCATATACAAATTTAACATGATACCCATCAAAGTTCCACCAAGCTTCTTTAAGAGAATAGAACAAAAACTACAATCATTTATCTGGAACCAGAAAACACCTAGAATTGCCAAAACCATCTTGAGGAAAAGAAACAGAAATGGAGGCATCACACTCCCAGATCTCAAACTATATTATAAGGCCATAATCATCAAAACAGCCTGGCACTGGAACAAAAATAGTCACACAGACCAGTGAAACAGAACTGAAAGCCTAGAACTAAACCCCCACACCTATGGACATCTAATCTTTGATAAGGAAGGAGGAGGGAGGCTCTCTTCAATAAATGGTGCTATGAAAACTGGGTTGAAACATGCAGAAGAATGAAACTGAGCCACCTTATCTCACCAAAAACAAAAATCAACTCCAATGGATCAAGGACATGAATGTTAGACCAGAAGCTATCAAATACTTAGAGGAAAACATTGGTGGAACACTTTCCCACCTAAACCTCAAGGACATCTTTGATGAAACAAACCCAATTGCAAGGAAGACTAAAGCAGAAACAAACCAATGGGACTACATCAAATTAAAAAGCTTCTGCACAGCCAAAAAAACTATCACACAAAGAGACCCCTCATATAATGGGAGATCTTCACATGCCATACATCAGACAAGAGACTAATCACCAAAATATACAAAGAGGTCAGCAAACTTAGCAACAAAAAAGCAAATGACCCCATCCAAAATTGGGCAGAGAATATGAACAAAACATTCACTACAGAGGAGATCCAAAAGGCTAACAAAAATATGAAAAATTGCTCCAGGTCAATGATTATCAGAGAAATGCAAATAAAGACAATATTGAGATACCTCACTCCTGTGAGAATGGCATACATTAAAAAGGACAGCAGCAACAAATGCTGGAGAGGCTGTGGGGACAGAGGAACCTTTCTGCACTGTTGGTGGGAATATAAATTGGTCCAACCTCTGTGTAGAGCAGTCTGGAGAAGTCTCACAAGGCTAGACTTGGACCTTCCATATGACCCAGTAATCCCTCTCCTAGGGATATACCCCAAGGACTCCATAATACCCAACCAAAAAGAAATATGTACACCTATGTTCAGAGCAGCACAATTCATAATAGCTAAAACCTGGAAGCAATCCAGGTGCCCAACAACAGATGAGTGGCTGAGAAAGTTGTAGTATATATAAACAATGGAATACTACGCAGCTATTAAGAACAATGAACCCACCTTCTCTGACCCATCTTGGATGGAGCTAGAAGGAATTATGTTAAGTGAGCTAAGTCAGAAAGATAACGATAAGTATGGGATGGTCCCACTCATAAACAGAAGTTGAGAAAGAAAAAAATGAACAAATGTAGGTAAATACAGATATATACAGAGAAATAATAGTCAACCCCTATCTGTGGCCTGGGGAGAATTAACTGCAGTTTCCAATGTAGGGAATGGGACACAGAACTGTGGTGGTGGAAACAGTGCAAAATTGTACCTGTTATCTCATAATTTTATAAATCAACATTAAATCATTAATAAAAATCTTAATTTTTTATCACTTAGAAATGGTCATGATTTGTGGCCAAATATAAATCTTTACTCATATACAATTGAAATGACTTGCACATGTCTCACACATGCACCACCCATGAAGCTCAAGTTCCAGATGTTTTAGATCTGACTATTTGGGGGGGGGGGGGTTTTGGCAATAAAGGCCAGGACCTCTAACAGACTGCTCTCTCTGCCATCACTGGTCACTAACACAAACAATGTCACCATAAGCTCTCTTGTGGGCCTCTCAAGGACCTTGCCCTCACTATAAACTAGCAATGGTATGAACTGCCCCACTTTCTGAAGGGAAGCTGGGTCAGCCTACTCTGCCACTCGAGAAAAACCAGGCCTCAAATGAGTGCAGACTAGAATATTCCCAGCTGTGACCATAGACTGTGAGCTCAGATAACAGGGACACAGAGGTTACACAGGCTCCTGGGCTAAATGTGAATAATTTGACATTTTTAATAAATATACTACTCTAAAAGAAAAAAGAATATATGGTAAAGATGTATTCAGATATGTGTAAAAAGATTTTTATGCAGGGACACCTATGAATGTCTACATCAAAGGTGCTTGTGAGTTCCAATAGCAAGAGGTTGGAAATGGCCTCCAGGTCTAACACCAGAAGCCACGGAGACTGAAGGATGCCTCCAGGTCTAACACCAGAAGCCACGGAGACTGAAGGATGCCTCCAGGTCTAACACCAGAAGCCACAGAGACTGAAGGATGCCTCCAGGTCTAACACCAGAAGCTACGGAGACTGAAGGATGCCTCCAGGTCTAACACCAGAAGCCACGGAGACTGAAGGATGCCTCCAGGTCTAACACCAGAAGCCACGGAGGCTGAAGGAAGTGCCATGTGGAGGCAGGATCAGCTAACAGGCAGCAATTAAGAAGCAAGATTCTACCATTAGTTACAGACATGCAGAGAGGCTTGGGGGACTTTTAAGGGAAATGCCGAGTGTGTTGGAGGCTCTGATTTAAAGTCCACGATCTGTTCATAGATACCTGCAAGCAGTATCCTTGGAAATTTTCAAAGAGGTAATTATTTTGATTATTTCTGAGTTTGGTGGCTACACGAAACATTTCCTTAAAACTCCACAAGGAGCATGGTTTACATTTATTTAAAAAGGACCGAGAAATAAAAGCATGCAACACTGTCTCACTGGCCTTATTGTACACAGCAGTTACAAACAGATTATGCTCTTCAGGGTAGAAACCTAACATTTAGGGCAAAATCTGCGTGTTCTGGGGAGACTGTGAGCTCTTTCCCTTTGTTCGGGAGTGTTTCCTTTTCTCTTGCCGCTGTTAATATGGCCGTTTTCCCAACAACCTGAAACAGAACTCTGACTTCACTCCTCCTAACTGCTAACAACACTGGGTCCGTAAGCTTCACCCCAGGACCCCTCACCCCACCCACAACGGCTGACTGCAATGCTCTGTGCAATAGCCAAGATTTGGAGACAGCCCAAAGGCCCAACGACTGTGGGGTGAATAAAGATGTGATAGATATGCACAGCAAAACACTGCAGAGCTATAGTATTTGAAAATATGTGTCCTTTGTTACAACATGGGTAGAACAGGAGAGGGTTCATACTGTTTGAAATAAGCCAGATGGAGAAAAACAAATAGCAGGTAATCTCATTGGTGGGATTTAAGAAACAAATAGGACTGGAAAGACAGCATAATGGTGATGCAAAAAGACTTTCATGCTTGAGGCTCTAAGGTGGCAGGTTCAATCCCTAGCACCCCCATAAGCCAGATCCCAGAAGTGCTCTTCTTGTCTCTGTCACTCTCTCTCATTAAAATAAATACAGATTTTTTAAAATAAAGTAAAGCAAAACACAGGCGAGGTATGAATAAACCCTTGCTCTATACCAGCAGATCTGAGACCCTACTAGGAAAGGGGGTGGAGGCGAAGTGGGAGTTGGGGGCACAGGAGGGGAAGAGAGCCTTAGTGGTGGGCGAGGTGTGCTTGCACATAATTTGGGGATATGTGAAGCTAGAATCCTGAAACAATCTGTAAGACAAATCCCCCAGTCGAAATTTCAGTCACCAAATAAAGCACAAAATGTTGCCTCTCTCTGGAAAACCAGCCTTCCAGCCTGCTTCCCTTCCATGTCTCCCTTATGCCCTCACCACTCTGCCTTTCAAGCCTCCATCAACCCTGTATGGGAACACGCTGGCTTCTGGCGAGTTTCTGTTCCATCAGAGCCTGAGAACCTAAGTCGGTCACAAACCTACAAATGGGACACCCGTCGTGTTTGCATCCTGAGAGTTGAGCACAATATCTGGTTCACAGCAGAGCTCCCAGACACGCCAAATGAATCACATCCTTACAACTTTGATGCCATTGGCTTTTCTACTGTGTAAATGGAAATAGTTGGCTTTTTTTTTTAAGTCAAGAGCATATACTATTCTTAGAGTAACACTTAAGTTTTTCCACATTCTGACTGTGTATTTAGGGCTTTCTCTCTGGAAAGCTTTTGAGTGCTCGAAATAACCACAAGCTTTTGTGTGTGCAGTACTTGTGAGTGCTGTACTGAACGTGAGTCAAGTTGCTGCAAAATCTCACCTTCCTCCGGGGCTTCTGGCATTGGCCACAGTGATAGCAGATGATTTTTTGATGCTTTTTTCTAGGAAAAAAAAAATCTTTTTTTTTTTCTCAGCTTTCAGTCTTTCATCAAGACTAGTAAGCCTAATAACCACCAATAATAAAAGCAAGCTCTTAATGACAAATGACTCAACATAGGTGCCTCAGTTATTTATGGCCTGATGCATTGCTGCACTCTGATTCAAACACAAAAGCTAACAGACTTTTCTGGGAATAGTGCACTTTGTCCCAGAATAGCTCACCTCCTGTAATGGCCACTGACCCACTTTTTTATCTGCAAAATGTCACTTAGTTGAAGTGTGCTTGCAACTCCAGCCTGTGTTCTTCCACCCCTGCTCGCTCAGGTCAGGAGACAAGGAGCCACACGCCAAGCATAAGCCGCCCTGCACGCGCTGGACATAGCAGCTCAGTGACACCTGTGATTCTTGCTGGTGACAGAGACGAGGACTGAGGAGTGGGGAGAGGTGAGAAGAGCTAGCCAACAGCCACAGGTTAAAGGGATCCTGGCTAACATTCTCGCCTCTGATAGTCCACGGTTCCCTCGAGGTATACTCCTATTGTAATCAGAAAGCAGTGCTGCCTTTTTTTGTCCTTTTAAAGGTAAAAATACTAATAACTGGGGAGTCAAGCTGTAGCACAGCAGGTTAAGCGCAGGTGGCGCAAAGCACAAGGACCAGCGTAAGGATCCTGGTTCGAGCCTCTGGCTCCCCACCTGCAGGGGAGTCACTTCACAAGTGGTGAAGCAGGTCTGCAGGTATCTGTCTTTCTCTCCCTCTCTGTCTTCCCCCGCCTCTCTCCATTTCTTTCTGTCCTATCCAATAATAACTATAACAATAAAAAAACAAGAACAAAAGGAAATAGATAAATAAAATAAATTAAAAAGTACTAATAACTGAGGCCTGGAGAGATGGTTCATTGGGGATAGCAGGTGCCCTACCACACACACATGGGAGTGAAGCCACAGCCAAGGAAGCCAGTGCTGAGGTGTGTGTGTGTGTGTGTGTAAATGAAAAAATTAAGCAGAGCCAGGTGATGGCTCATCTGGTAACACACATATTACCAACCACAAGGACCCAGGTTCCAGCTCCCACTCCCCACCTTCAGGGAGGAAGCAGTGCTGCAGGTGTCTCTCTGTCTCTCCCTCTCTATCTTCTCCTTCCTGCTTAAATTTCCTCTGTCTCTATGCAATAAAATACAATAAAGTAGGGGAGTCAGGCGGTAGTACAGTAGGTTAAGCACACATGACACAAAGCACAAGGACTTGTGTAAGGATCCCGGTTCGAGCCCCCAGCTCCCCACCTGCAGGGGAGTCACTTCCCAGGCGGTGAAGCAGGTCTACAGGTGTCTATCTTTCTCTTCTCCTCCTCTCTCCATTTCTCTCTGTCCTATCTAACAATGACAACATCAATAACAACAATAATAACTACAGCAAGGGCAACAAAAGGGAATAGATAAATATTTTTAAAAATTAAAAAATAAAAAAGTGCCAAAGTATTATTTTAAGAAAGAAGAAATTTGGCCTGGGAGTGTTGAAATTGCACAGTTGCACATGTGACAGGCCCTACTGCACATACACACTAGAGACTGGCGCCTACAGACATTCAGACAAGTCTAGCTGCCCATTTTCTTTTTTTTTAATTTTATTTATTGTTAATAGTATGTTACAAGGTTGTAAGATCACAATTACCACTCCCACTCCCAAAGTTCTGTATCACCACCCTCCAGCCTCACAAAGAGAACCACAATAGTTTCACTAATCTTCAAGTTTGCTCGCTTCTGTTGGTTTTTTGTTTTTTTTTTGCAAGTTCGTGTAAATTGTAAATCAGATCTCCAGATTCCACATATGAGTGAAACTATCTGCAGTTGTCTTTTACTTATTTCACTAAGCATAATCATCTCCAGTTCCATCCATTTTGTCACAAGGATACAATCTCATCTTTTTGACTGTGGAGTGGTATTGCATGGAGTAAATATCCCATAACTTCTTTATCCAGTCATGTGTTGATGGGCATTGATTGAAGCTGCAGAATTCCACTCTTTGGCTATTGTGAATAATGCAGCTATGAACACAAGGGTGTGTGTGTCCCTTCTAATCAGTGTCCACTGGATAAATGCCTAAGAGCAGTATTGCCAGATCATAAGGTAAGTCCATTTTTGTTTAAGGACTCTCCATACAGTCTTCTGAAGGGGCTGCAACAGTGTGCATTCCCACCAGCAGTGTGCAGACTTCCCTTTCCTCCACAACCTCTCCAACACCTGTCCTTGGCTGGCTCGTTGATGTAAGCCATTCTCACAGGCGAGAGAGAGCTAACTGCTCATTTTCATCCTTCTCAGAACTACTTATCAGAGTGTCACTTTCCTGGGAGGGGAGCATTAGGTAGGTAACAGCATTTCTTCACAACGAATTCTACTCAGTGATGTGTGGATAAATGTTTAACATTCCGCTCTGGTGGTTGGGGGGCTCCTGCTTTACAGCAACCCCCATTGCCATGGTATAAATCTTCCCACTGCAAGCACTGAGTGTGCAGTCACACTCTCCCTCGGGGGCACCAAATGAAGAAGGAACGTACGGGCTGAGTGCTCGAGACCCAGCTCGACCCACCACTGACTGCAGCAGAGAGGATGCTGGGATGACGCCAGGACCACAGCAGCTGAGCTCCCCATGAAGAAGGTGAGCCTCAGTCCCCG
This sequence comes from Erinaceus europaeus, assembly GCF_950295315.1. Classification (NCBI taxonomy): domain Eukaryota; kingdom Metazoa; phylum Chordata; class Mammalia; order Eulipotyphla; family Erinaceidae; genus Erinaceus; species Erinaceus europaeus. The sequence goes on from NC_080168.1 coordinate 11,403,655, forward strand.
GGGTGGAACTCAACGGTGGCTTGGGTGAGGATGAGATATACTGACATCTGTCCTGGCCAAATGTGGAAATGTCCTCTTTGTGACAACAATCCCATAAATCAGTATTTCCCCAGTAAAGTGATAGAATTAGAAAATAATAATAATAATTTTCATAACAGAGTATTTCAACCAGTAGGACTACTCAAAAATATCCCCTACTCTACTTTTTGTTTTCCCTCCAAGGTTCAGTGCTGGCACTATGAGTCCACTGCTCCCTGTGGCCATTTTTATTTTATTTTATTTTATTTTATTTTATTTTATTTTATTTTATTCAATAGGACACAGAAGACTTAAGAGGGGAGGAGAGAGAGAGAGGGAGAAAGACACCAGCAGACCTGCTTCACTGCTTGTGAAGCATCTCCCCTGCAAGCAGGAAGCAGGGGCTCAAACCTGGGTCCTTAGCAGGTCTTTGCACATAGTACTATATAGTAAGCCATCTGTGCTGCACTGCTTGTCCAGATCCCATTGTGGTGGACTATATTATTACTGATTAACAGCAAATGTGCTGGGGGACGCCTCAGAGCTTTGTACATGGGCTATACCATCACTGAGTGGCTTTCCAGCACCCTTTGTTCAGTTTTTTCAATATATTTTTATTAGGTGTTTAATAATTATTAACAGGATTGTAAGATAACAGGGGTACAGTCCCACACAGTTCCCAACATCAGCGTTCTGTATCCCATGTCCTCCATTGGAAGTGTTCCTATTCTTTATTCCTCTGAGAGTATGGACCAAAATGCTATATAAATGCTGTACAGAAGGGTGGGCATTCTGGCTTCTGTAATTGCTTCTCTGCTGGACATGAATGTGACCAGATAGATCCATACCCCCAATGTGTTTCTGTCTTATGTGCTTAACCAGGTGTGCCACCACTACCAGGCCCTCCTCAACACACACACACACACACACACACACACACACAAGATGTGTGTGTGTGTGTGTGTGTGTGTGTGTGTGTGTGAGAGAGAGAGAGAGAGAGAGAGAGAGAGAGAGAGATCAAGCACCAGAGTGCCCCTCTGCTCTGGCACATGCCCTCCACTATACTTTAAAGAAGGCAGTAGTCTGCCAGCAGCAGGGGAGGGAAGCCGTGCACACATGAAAATGCTTCTCCCCTAACTTGGGGACCTTGGCAAGGCTGACCTTGAAGCCACCTCACAGCCCCTAGCAGGACAGAACTTCTTGGGGGAAACAGGAGCTGGAGTCCAGGTCTGCTTGCCTGTAAAGAGGCGTGTCTCCACATGATCTGTTCCCAGCCTTCCGAGACCTTGCACCCCCCACACAGACACCTGACCTGCGTTCACTCTACCCTGGTGGGGTGTCTGTTGCCTGGCCCCTCTCACCTGTAGAGTCTGCATTACCTGACCCCTCTCACCTGCAATGTGGATATATCTGATCTCTAGCATCTGTGTTATTGATACTACCTGGCCTGTCTCACCTGTGATGTCTGCCTCGCCTGGTCTCCATGACCTGTTGTTTATATTATCTGGTCCCTCTCACTTATGGTGCCATCGTTGGCTCTTCTCAACGATGATGTCTAGATTACCTGGTTCCTCTCACAGTGATCTGCAGACCTGGTCCCGCTCACCTGTGCCGTCTATATTACCTGGTCCCTCTGACCTGGGCTGTCTATACTACCAGGTCCCTCTGACCTGTGCTGTCTATATTACCAGGTCCCTCTGACCTGGGCTGTCTATATTACCTGGTCCCGCTCACCTGTGCCGTCTATATTACCTGGTCCCTCTGACCTGGGCTGTCTATATTACCAGGTCCCTCTCACCTGGGCTGTCTATATTACCAGGTCCCTCTCACCTGGGCTGTCTATATTACCAGGTCCCTCTGACCTGGGCTGTCTCTATTACCTGGTCCCTCTCACCCGGGCTGTCTATATTACCTGGTCCCTCTCACATCTCTTCCTGCCCACCCAGAATTACTTAGTTGCCATCCACTTCTGAGCTGTGCTGCCCCTCTCACAGGCCTCTGAGTCCCTTCTTCTGCAGGGGACCCGAAGTCACAGGGCTGGCAATTGCTGTGTGGCCCTTTCTGCAGCTGCTGTGGAACATAGTGAAGGGCACAGACCACTGCACACTGTTCTGTCTGCTCTCTGCTCTGTGCCCTTCCTGGGGAAGCACCACGCTGTCCCCGGGCGGGTGTGTGTGTGTGTGTGTGTGTGTGTGTGTGTGTGTGTATGTGTGTGTGTGTGAGTGTCTGTGTGTGTGTGTGACCAGGAGCCTCTCTGATTTGACAGTTTGACTCACCAGTCAGGTGCCTGGAGGACCGGGCTGGGTGTGTCTCTAGGAGGCTATCTCCCTGCTTCCCAGACCCACAGGTCCCTTACCTGCCCCCCAGGCTGGTGCTCAGCTCCATCTTCATCCTCAGAGCCAACCCAGACCAGCCAGTCAATTCCCATTTTGGCTGAAATCAGCCAGTGTTCATTTCTGGCACCTGCAAGCAGAAGACTCACTGGCATGAGTCCCTTTATGGGTCACCAGGGGACAGGCAGGACCAAAGGACTGTGGTCTCTCTTTGCATTTTCTTTGTGCCTCCAGGGTTATCGCGGGGGCTTGGTGCCTGCACTACGAATCCACTGCTCCTGGAGGCCATTTTTTCTCATTTTTGTTGCCCTTGTTGTTGTTATTATTGTTATTGTTGTTGTTGGATAGGATAGAAATAGAGAAAGGAGGGGAAGACAGAGAGAGAAAGAAAGAAAGATAGACACTTGCTGATCTGCTTCACCGCTTGTAAAGCGACCCCCCACACACACACACACAGGTGGGGTGCTGGGGCTCAAACTGGGATCCTTAACGCAGGTCCTTGCACTTAGTGCTATACACACTTAACCTGCTGTGCAGCTGCCCGGCCCCCTTCTTTGCATTTGCATGTCTGTTAACTCCGCACTGCTGCGGAGTAGCATTCTCTGGGCTTCAGGCAGAGAAGCACTGAAAATCTGCACACATCCTCCATGGAGAAGAACCACGGTCTAACTGTGTTTTCCTCCAGTGCTCAGAGGGCAGCAAGAGTCTCTCCAGGTTCTGAACACAAGCAAGTCTTTATTTACCTCCTTCTGCTGAGTCTTCTCAGAGAAAGCTGAGCTGCCAGTGGAGACGGCTTTCTGGGGGAGGGGGGGAGCTGGGGTGTAGAAGGACAAAGCCCCTGTCTGTCCTCTAGCCCAGAGTCCCTACCCCACCTGCTGGGTCTGTCTGAGGTGACTCAGCAAGGGGCCACCTAAGGAGAGAAGACAACACTCATCCCCTGGACACAGATGGAGCTTTCTCTCGTTCCCAGACAATGAGCAGGCAGCAGATTAGCCAAGGGGACCACAAGGACCTTCTAAAGGTGACATTTTGGCATCTGTCCCTGAGTTGCCAAAGAGGCTATGGAGAAGCAGTGAGCAAACAGAGGCTGGACTAAGATGGATGCCACCCAGGTTACCAAGATGCATCAGAGTGACACAGCGTCCAAGTGTCACCATAAAGCCTGTCACATCAGCACCACAGCTGCAGGGGCAATTCAGTCAGTGGCCCCAATGGTAGAGAGGCTCCATGGGGAGCGACATGGACGTGACTCCATTAGAAAAGAAAAAGGGTGAAGCAGGTCTGCAGGTGACTGTCTTTCTCTCCCCCTGCCGTCTTCCCCTCCTCTCTCTATTTCTCTCTGTCCTATCCAACAATGACGACAACAATAATAACTACAACAATAAAAAACAACAAAGGCAACAAAAGGGAATAAATAAATAAATATTAGAAAAAAGAAAAGAAAAAAGGGCAGGCATTTGACAGCCTCACTCTTACTGGCATTACTGGAGTCTTTTTTTTTTTTAAGCAAAACTACATAAAAGAGACAACAGTGGACTCAAAGAGCTAGAAGAGTCATGCAGAGAAAAATGGAGGCCACCCACTGCAGTTGAGAGTGACTGGAAATTAAGTCAGTGAGAAGGGTGGCAGGGAAGTTAAGAGGGTGGGGTGGAAATCATAACTGGGGTTCAGGTCACTTGTGCCATGACTAGACAGGTTGGCTGAGCAACCCCTCAACCCCTCCTCTGGGCTTCTGTTCTCTCTTCCCTGGCTCGCTCCAGTGGAGACAGTTCAGCAGTGGAGAATAGGATGTTAGAGGCATAAAATCATTCCAGGTTCAGTCCTTGACAATGTATCAGTCAGAGCTGAGTGCTGCCCTGGTATGTGAGCATCTCTCTCTCTCTCTCTCTCTCTCTCTCTCTCTCTCTTCCTCATAAATCTTTTTTAAAAAATAAATAAAAGGGAGGTCAGGCAGTAGCGTAGTGGGTTAAGCGCACGTAGCGCAAAGCGCAAGGACCGGCGTAAGGACCCCGGTTCAAGCCCCCAGCTCCCCACCTGCAGGGAAATCGTTTCACAGGCGGTGAAGCAGGTCTGCAGGTGTCTATCTTTCTTTCCCCCCTCTGTCTTCCCCTGCTCTCTCCATTTCTCTCTGTCCTATCCAACAACGAACAACATCAACAACAATAAGAACCGCAACAAGGCTACAACAACAAGGGCAACAAAAGGAGAAAAAAATGGCCTCCAGGAGCAGTGGATTCATGGTGCAGGCACTGAGCCCCAGCAATAACCCTGGAGGCAAAAATAAATAAATAAATAAATAAATAAATAAATAAATAGTTCACCACCTGGTGTGTTTATTCTGTAAAATTAATCAGATGGCCCAGAAAGCCAAAGGGTGACTCACGCTCACCACGATGGAGCCTGTGTCATACACTGAGGCACAAACCAGGACACAGAGGAGGAGAAGGAGCCACAGGCCACGTGCACAGCAGTAGGCAATGGAGGAGTCTGTCCGTGAGCGCTACAAAGGTCTCCACCAGACAGACCCGGCAGAAGAGTTATCATTGTTATGAAAAGTGTGCATCAGAGGAAGTACCACTAAAAAAAAGGTGACCCCTGAGCAACCTGTGTGTGAGATAAGACAAGCTCCAGCAGAACACAGAAGACAGAGATCAGGAAGCCCTAAATGGGCAGAGGAAAAAAAATACTCCTTTTTTTTTTCTCCAGTCTTGCATCTTGTGTGTTTTTAGGTGTGAAAATACAGTGATGAACATGGAGCTTCCAGAGAGCCTATAAATAGCTCTTCACCTGCTGTTGTTTATCCCGCAGGTTGCCATGGCTGAGGTTTATTCAGCAGATGGGACAGAGGCTGGAAAGAGCGGTTTGCAAGATGCAGAAGAGAGCTGGGGAGCCGGGGGCACGGGGGCACCGTGGGGTCTAGATGCTGAGCTCCTTCTCAAACACAAGGTCAGCCTTCTTTCGCCCTGGAGCTGCTCAAAAATCAGGCCTCTCTGTTCTGACATCCTGGGTGTGAAGTGCAGGAGAAATATCATCAGTCTCCTCCTCCTCTTTTTTTTTTTTTCTTTAATTGCCACCAGGGTTATTGCTGGAGCTTGGTGCCAGCACTACAAATCCACTACTCCCAGCAGCTATTTTCCCCCTTTCTATTTTATTTGATAGGATAGAGAGAAATTGAGAAAGGAGGGGGAAGACAGAGAGACACCTTTAGATCTGCTTTACTACTCATGAAGCTTCCCCCCTGCAAGTGGGGAGCAGGGGCTCAAACCCCAGTCCTTAAGCACTGTAACATGTGCAATTAACCTGGTGTACCGCCTGGCCCCACCAGTCACTTCTGACCTCACAAGGCAGCATGCCTGCTGCTGACAGCGGACACTAAGGGCTGCTGAAGGCTGAGGCAGCTTCCAGAGAACACAAAAACACAAAGGACCAGCCCTCACTGAGGCACCCACAACCAACCAGCAGAGCAAAAGCTGGTCTTATGTCTCACATTGGGAACCATATTCTCTCCTGAGCCTCCTGCCACCAAAATGGGAAAGTAAAGGCATTCTACACTGGTTGGGTGCCGCATCACCTTGCTTAGGTCAACCCAGAATGATCACATGATCAAAGTCACATGAGCCAAAACCCCCATGTGTCACTTTTTCACAAGCAAGAAGCTTACTGTGGACACGACTGGGGGTGTTGAGCTTATAGTCTGAACTGCTGGGAGGAAAAAGCAATCTGCATCAAGAAACAGAAGCATCCTCAAATTAGCACCTGGCCACTCTGAATGGTTTTCAGGTGGTGGCACTGAGATCAACCCTGGAGACAGAACAATTTCCTGTTTTTAAAAGCCACATCGGTAAATGCTGGTCCCCCTCCACCCCCGCCAAGGCTGTGGCCGTCACTCAGAGTAGTATTGGCGCACTGCCCCCCCAACAACGCCCCTCAGCTGCATGGCCTTTTTAATCATACACAAGCAAGACTGAGCAATAAAGAGGAATTTCAAGTGTGCAAATAAATAACAGAAAAGAGATTTTAAGTAAAAACAAATAATAAATGGAAGTAAAAAATTTAGAAAAAGGAAATCAGAGGAGAAAGTGGTAAAATAGGAAATAAACTATTAATAGACCAGAAAAGCACCTTAAAAGAATTACATGGAGGGTTAGGAAGAAAGCATAATGGTTCTGCAAAAAGATAACCACGCCTGAGATTCTGAGGCCACAGGTTCAATCCCAGGCACCAACATAAGCTAAAGCTGAGCAGTGGTCTGTGGTGGGGGGTGGGGGTGGGAGGAGATGGGGTAGCAGGAGGACGGGGAGAAGGTGAGGGAGAGGCAGAGAGAGAAAAGAGAAGCAGCAGTGGAGTAAGAATAAAAACTAATGGGGGGGACAGGCGGTGGCGTGCCTTGTAAAGCACATACACTACAGTACAAAAGGGCCCAGGTTCAAGCCCCTGGTCCCCACCTGCAGGTGGAAAGCTCACGAGTGGTGAAGAAGGGTTGCAGATGTCTGTCTGTCTCCCTCTCTACCTCCCAAACCCCTCTCAATTTCTCTCTGTTTCTACACAACAGTAAATCAAATTTAAAAAGAACTACAGGGGGGAGTCGGACAGTAGCACAGCGGGTTAAGCGCATATGGCACAAAGCACAAGGACTGGCATGAGGATCCCAGTTTGAGCCCCCAGCTCCCCACCTGCAGGGGTGTCGCTTCACAAGTGGCAAAGCAGGTCTGCAGGTGTCTGTCTTTCTCTCCCCACCTCTGTCTTCCCCTCCTCTCTCCATTTCTCTCTGTCCTATCCAACAACGACATCAATAACAACAAGGGCAACAAAAGGGAAAATAAATATTTTTTAAAATTTTTTAAAAAACGACTACAGGAGGAGAGGGAGAAGAGGGATGGAGTATAAGCATTTAAACACCACCAGATGCAGAGGAAGAAAAGAAATGTTACAAAGTTCTGCACAACTGTAAGATCCAGGAGTGCAGAAGACAGTTTATACGGTCTAAATAAACATAGCACAGAACATATTATTCTGGTATATGAAGCAAAGTAAAGGACTCTGGGGCCATGGGGTGAGTGAGGGGCCTGGAACATGATGATGGAGGAGAACCAAGGTGGGGGGTTAGAGTCTTATGCGGAATATTGTTACACATGTACCAATTACTGTATTATATTGTCAACTATAAGCCATTAATCCCCAAAATAAATAAATAATAATAATAAGGGGGCTGGGCGGTGGTGCTCCCGGTTAAGCACACATAGTATAAAGCACGAGGGCCCACACAAGGAACTGGGTTCAAGCCCCCATTCCTTATCTGCTGGGGGTACACTTCATAAGCTGTGAAATAGTTCTACAGGTGTCATTCTCTCTCCCTCTTTATCTCCCCTCCTCTCTCAATTTCTCTTATTCAATAAAAATAAATGGAAAAATGGCTACCAGGAGCAGAGGATTCATCGTGCTGACAGAAGCCCCAGCAATAACCTTGGATGAAAAAAATAATAAGTGGGGGAGGAGAATATGTTATTCATATTAAAGGGCCTATTTAGTGAGCATTTACATTCCTTTGGAGGGAAAAGTAATGGAAATTTGGTGAACACACACATAAAAGAACTGAGTGGTGGTGTACTGTAGTAAGCTGAATAGTCCCCCCTCAAAATAATAATAATAACAATAATAATAATAATAATAAAATCTAATCTGGGAAGCATATGGCAGCACCAGAGAGAGATAATGCAAGGGTGGTGGAGCAGTGCTGTGGTGTCTGTCCTCTGTCTCTTCGTTCTGTCTCTTCTTTCTCTCTTGGAAGAAGTAATGATTGAGAACATGGGTCTGGTAGGCCACTTAACAATATCACGCCAAGTACAAGCAAGAGAAACTGTCACTGCTAACGACACCCAGCTCTTTGAAGCCCTCTTCTCAGTAAGCTTCTTGTCAGTAATTAAAATAATCCCACATGTTGATAGCCACACGTCTATCTATAGCACTGAAAATCATCAGCTTTGTCCCACAGTCCCACCTAAGCACTTACTCACTCTCGGGGGAGGGGTGTATTTTAGCAAAGTGTTTCTAAGATACAGTGATGTCCTGGAGCCATGAAGCTAGAACATAATTTGTTTTGTTTCTAAAAAAAAAAAAAAAAAAAAATGAAGGTGATTTTTTTTTCCCCATTTCAACACCATAGCTCCACAGCAAGAAAATAAAAATTGGCCTTAAAAGAATGTAAGTGAGTACATATTGTTATGTATTTTATCGTGGTTAGCTAATTAGCAGTAGTCTGTCATGCAAACCTTTGTTTTGTACTTACTATGTGACAAGACAGTAGCATGGGACACCATTTTTACCACCTGACCCCCTTAGTTTCTCTTTTTATTGTTGTTCTTATTCCATTTTCTTTTTTTTTTTTCTTTAATGAGAAAAAGATACAGAGAAAAAGACCAGAGCACTGCTCAGCTGTGGCTTATGATGGTGCTAGGTATTGAACCTTCAGAGCCTCAGGCATGAAAGTCTTCTGCAGAACCAGGATGCTATCTCCCAGCCCAAAGACAGATGTTCTGCTTCAGCAAAGAGAAAAAGTGTGGGTTTTTTTTTTCCCCTCTGTCTTTGATGTCCTATCCAGGCCTAGTGGGCTGGGTGATGTCTGCCCTTACCGGTGAAGGTTATCTACCCACTCTACTGATTCAAATGCTAAACCCTCTAGGGAAATGGCTCAGCAGGACAGCACAGTACTTGCATTCATGAGGCCTCAGGTTCTATCCCCAGGATCACTTCACAGGCCAGAGATGAATAGTGCTCTGACTCTCTCTTACCCCCCTCCCACCTCACAAAAAATAAAGCCTGTGGGGAAAGGGCCCACTGTCTGGGAAGTCCAAACCATCATTACCATGAGAGTCTGAGTGGGTTGATCCCAAGTTCTCCTCCTTCCTGGGGGGTGTGGTAGGCAGGTCCCTCCTGACCTCATGAACTTATGATGGATAGGTTTTTCCAGATGGGACACCTTCCTGTACATGCTACCTCATCCCTTTTGAACAAAGGCCATGAATTACTGTATATGGCCAGCCTGAAACCCACCACAAATATCCTGAATTTGCTCAAACTGCTCCCTTCCCCCCTGCCCTGTGGTGCTTGTAATTTACCTTTAGAGAAAAATGCCTGCCTAGGCATTGTGAGCTCATGACCAGACCTTATATGGTAACTTTCCAGTTGTGATCAAATACTTGGTAGGTCAAGATGTAACTATGCATTATGTGTAGATTAATGACTACCTCAACCTTCTTTCTGAACCTTGTATATCTACTTGCTTGTATCCCTTAATAAATGAGTCATCCAAGAAACTTCTCCCAGAGCTGGTTGTGTGCTTTTTTTTTTCTTTTTTTTTTCCCAGAGCTTTTTTTTCCTTCCTCTCCATGAATGTCACCCTCATCACCAGGGGCCCCCCAGGACTCTCAGGGGCCACCCTAGTCCCCCAGGATGCAACCCTGCAAAAGCCAACTAGCACAAATGCTCCTCTCTTCTAGAAACCCCCAGAAAGGATATTTTCCCAGCCCTCAGAGCATCCCTCTGTGCTGTCAACATGCCACCTAAAATTATTCATCACACCTACAATTCAAAGGAATTCATGAGAATCCATTATAGGTCTGAGTTACAGTGAAGATTTCTAACAATTTGAGGACAAGAATAGAAAGAGAAGAGGAAACCGTGAATTACTTTGGGATTAAATAGTGAATTTCATTGAGATTAGAATGAGGATCAAGTCAAACATAAATAATCAGTCTAAGTTCTAGAAAGACCTCCATCTTTATGTTGGGGAGGCATTTCAAATCACCTCAACTGTCTGCAAAACTAGGCCTTCCCAAGCACACCGGCTGATTGGATTCAAAACATGTCCCTCAACTCTCCATCTCTCCTCTGACTCTATGACTTTGGCAAGTGACATCTAACACACACTCTCTTGAGACTGTTTCATTTCACCTAGAGGTATAAAGAAGCTGTTACATCCAACTGGTACAAGTGGTCCCTGTCACTTTGATTAGGGCCACCATCTTGCCTTGGGCTTAGGTGTCCATGGATATAGTCTTCCTTCTCAAGAGCCTTGAGAAGCCTTGCTACAGGGGCAGTACCCTTACACAGTTCTGGGACACTAAACAGGACCTTTCCAAAGTAACATCCTATTTGTATATTCAAATGATGCTGTCAAGATTTCACTCCAATTTAAAATAAAGGTGTCAAAATGTATTTATTCACCTAGATTTTATTGAGCAAGAGCAACATATCTGCTACTTAGTGGGAGAGGGATGTAAGGAAAGGGTGTTTTTTTTTTTCTTTTTAACTGACCATCATAAAGACCTTGTATAAATAGATGTTTTCACTCCTTAATCCATATGACACCCAATTCAAAGAATCAGCAACTACACACACACACACACACACACACACACACAAACACACACATACACAAAAACTCTTATTAGAAAATATCTTACCTTGATCCGTTTAATTTTTCTAGACTTAGGAAACATTATAGAGACATTCTGACTGATTTAGAATGCTATCAAAGTTGAAAAAAAATACTTTTGTAGGGAGTCAGGCAGTAGTGCAGCCAGTTAAACACACGTGGTGCGAAGCTCAAGGACCAGCGTAAGGATCCCGGTTCAAGCCCCCGGCTCCCCACCTGCAAGGAAGTCGCTTCACAGGTGGTGAAGCAGGTCTACAGGTGTGTCTATCTTTCTCTCCCCCTCTCTGTCTTCCCCTCCCCTCTCCATTTCTCTCTGTCCTATCCTACAACAACAACATTAATGATAACTACAACAATAAAACAACAAGGGCAATGAAAGGGAATAAATAAATATTTTTAAAAAATACTTTTGTAGTTCAAATTATACAACACATTATTTAAAAAAAAAGGAAATGATAATGAGAGGCTTAAAAAAATAGATAAAAGATAAACCAGATGACAAAATTAGCCAGCTTTCTATTGAAAGAAGTATGACACTTCTTTTTTTGGACTTATCACTTTTTCTACATCTATATGTTGTCCTGAAGGGTGCAGTGACCTATATAGAAGTGACATTCTCATTATCAGAATTCTGCAGCACCCAGAACTGGCCTACATGGGAAAGAAAAGCTTCAGCAGCTGAAACATTCTGCAGCTTCAAAGCCCAACAATGGTGTGTTCCTTTGTCTGAAGACAAGGGATAGGTGTCATTTCAAGGTCTCTGGAGCTAGACTTTAGAAATGGAAATGAAGGGACAACGGGAAACTAGATTTTCTTTTTTTTTTTTTTAATTTCTTTATTGGGAAATTAATGTTCTACATTCAACAGTAAATAAAATAGTTTGTACATGCATAACATTTCCCAGTTTTCCATATTAACAATACAACCCCCACTAGGTCCTCTGCCATCCTTCTTAGATCTTTATTCTCCCCACCCACCCAGCCCAGAGTGCACTACGCCAACTCCAGTTCAGGTTCTACTTGTGTTTTCTTTTCTGATCTTGGGAAAACTAGATTTTCTTAAGCCACTAACTTTTTCTTTAAAATATGTCCCTTTCGGGGGTCAGGTGGTAGCACAGCAGATTAAGCACACATGGTGCAAAGTACAAGGACCTGCATAAGGACCCCAGTTCCAGCCTCCAGGTCCCCACCTGCAGGGGGTCACTTCATATGTGGTGAAGGTCTACAGGTGTCTGTCTTTCTCTCCCCCTGTCTGTCTTCCCCTCCTCTCTCCATTTCTCTCTGCCCTGTCCACCAACAACTATAGCAGTGACAATAACAAAGGCAAAAGGGGCAACAAAAAATAGGAAAAATGGCCTCCAGGAGCAGTGGATTCATAGTGCATACACCAAGCCCCAGCAATTACCCTGGAAGCAAAAAAAAAAAAAAAAAAATCCTTTCAATACTCATTCTAGACCTGTGTACAAATCACTGAACATTCCCAAAAGATCCAAAACAGCTCTGGTAACAGTATACATATACATATATATTATTTTTTAACTTTGTACTTAATTTGATATGACAAAGAAAAATCAAGACAGAAGGAGGATAGAGAGGGTGACACACAGAGAAACACCTATAGCCCTGCTTCACCACTTGTGAAGCTTTCCCCTTGAAGGTAGGGACTTGGGGCTTGAACCTAGGTCCTTTGTGCACTGTGATGTATGCATTTAACCAGGTGTGCCACCACCCAGCCCCTGTAACAGCTTATATTTATCAAGAAAGAAGAAGAGGAGAAAAGAAGGGGGGAAGGAAGGAAGTAGAGAAAGAGAGGGGAAGAGATAAGAAAAAGAAAGAGGAAGAGAGGGGAGGGAAGGAAAAGAGAGAAAGGAAAATAAAGGAAGGAAGGAAGGAAGGAAGGAAGGAAGGAAGGAAGGAAGGAAGGAAGGAAGGAAGGAAGGAGGGAGGGAGGAAGGAAGGCAGGCCTAGATATGGACTACGAAAAACCATGACCTTGAAATCATCGGTATTCAACTGAGTCTCCACTGTTCTACCAGTAAGATCTTGGTCTCATTTCTTGAACAACCATGTTGAAAGTCTAACTGACTAAGAATCCCCTCCACATTGTAACACTGAAATTTCTAAACAACCTGATTTTCAAAAGCAGCCACAGATATGAGGTTAACAACAACTGGTCTAGGGGCCAGGTTATGGTGCACCTGGTTGAATGCATACATTACAATGCGCAAAGACCCAAGTTCAAGCCCCTAGTCCCACCTGCAGGGGGAAAGCTTCACAAGTGGTGAAGCAGGGCTGCAGGTGTTGTCTCTCTCCCTCTCTGTCACCCCTTCCTTCTCAATTTCTGGCTGTCTCTATCAAATAAATAAAGATAATAAAGGGAGTTGGTGGTAGTGCAGCAGGTTAAGTGCAGGTGGCCAAAGCACAAGGACTGGCGTAAGGATGCCGGTTCGAGCCCCCAGCTCCCCACCTGCAGGGAAGTCGCTTCACAAGCGGTCAAGCTGGTCTGCAGGTGTCTATCTTTCTCTCCCCCTCTCTGTCTTCCCCTCCTCTCTCCATTTCTCTCTGTCCTATCCAACAACACTGACATCAATAACAACAATACTAACCAAAACAACAAGGGCAACAAAAGGGAATAAATAAAATATTTTTTTAAAAAGACAATGACTTTTTTTTAAGAAATACAAAAAAAAATGGTCTAAATAACCTTTCTTTTGCCTCCATAGATAAAATTTTAGTATTACTCATTAGGGCAACCTGTATTACATGTTGTTAAATACTCATAAAAGAATGAAAAAGTTCATTTGTGGTTATGAATCATAATTAATAATTATTTACATGATGTTATAGATACAGATATATAACCAAGGTTACTAGATCTTATACTCTGCTTCAAGAGAGAAAATTACGTATAACAATAGCTAGCTCTATTTTATAATGTGGTACACAGAGGGAAACCTGCTTCCCCATGTCTGGCTTTATGACAGCCGAAACGACAGTATTCACTCTGCACTGCACTTGTTGTCACAGAAAGAGGCTGGGCTGAGATCTTTCCCTAGAGCCCCAGAGCTAGCACTTATTAAACCTCAAGTTCCAGCATCCTGAGCTATCCAAAACTGTATCTGGATACACAGAGTTAGGCTCTTTTTATTTGTTTATTTGGCATTGCACTACAGCATGAGCCCCGAGATTTGTGCATGCATGATGCCATGAACTGCTCCAGGACTGATTTTATTATTTGCATACAGAGAACACAGTCTCAGACATAAAATATATGAGACTAAAGAGAAGACCTCATATAAATGACAGCCATGAGTAGGGAAAAAATGCTAAGATAATCAGCAACTATTTGATTTATAATGTAGCATGTGATGTCACAGCTACCCAAAGCTACCTTATGAGATCAACTCACAGACAGCAGGTGTGCGAGTTCATTAATAATGAAAGGCTTACGTGGAATAGTTGGATACCACCCTATGACAGCAACCCCTTTGAGAAAAGTGGAAGAAATGCCTTTGTAACCTTGTTGGTATTGGGATTCACGATGTAAAAAGAGCACAGGAATGAAGCTCCATGAGGTGAAGAAGGTAGCATAATGGTGATATAAGACTCTCATGCCTGAGGCTCTGAGGTCCCAGGTTCAATCTCCCCTGCACCACCATAAGCCAGAGCTAAGCAGTGGTGAGAGAGAGAGAGAGAGAGAGAGAGAGAGAGAGAGAAAGGGAGGGAGGAAGGAAGGAAGGAAGGAAGAGGGGAAAAGGAAGAAAGAAAAAAGAAAAGTAAGGAAGAAAGAAAGAGAAAGGAAGGAAGGGATAAAATAAATGCCAATCCATGGGTATATCCTCACGATGCAACCATCAAGGGCTAAAATGAACAAAACTAAGAGCTTTTCTTGTCCATGACATCCCAAAATTCACTTGGCTATTATTGTGATTCAGTGAAGCTTTGAATTTTGCACTACAGAGTCACAGCCAAAGTCTTGTGATCATCCAAGGTACTAGATTTAGCCCTGCTTGTGTTAATTTGGCAAGAGTGATCTACCACTCAAAGTGCTAGTTAGACCATTAAAAAAAAAAAAAAAATCAGTGATTCCACGGGTCAGAGAAGAGCACAGTGCCATCAGAGGAGTCTAGGCAGAACTTGGAGAGTCAGCATGGTCAGGAATGCCACTTCAGTCAGGAAATGGGGGTGACAGACCTTCACCCCACTATCGCAAAGTAGAACATTCCTATTTGCTATGGACTGTTGAGCAGTGTCGGGGTGGGGCGAGGGAGAGGTCCAGAAAAGCTCAAAATATACTCATGTAAATTAAATGGTAATGGGGCTCCCAAACCCAAAACATTAAAAAACAAACAAAAAACTACCAAGTCTTGCCAAATAGGAACCTTCCACTTCCAGGTGTGTGTGTGGGGGGGGGGGGGGCATTGATACCAGAGGCAGCACAATGCAAGAGGGTTCACTTTCTGGTGAGGTTTCACTTTTTTCTCAGTGGAGGATACTAAGTTGCTCTAGAGAGTATTGAATACTCACTCTCTGCCAGGTTCTGCTCCAAGAACAGTATGTGTGAGAAATCAGTATTAATGCTCTCGATTTTACAGAGGAAGAAGCAAATACAGAGGTAAAATAACTTGCTGGAAGTAACAAGGCCAAAATACAGGACCAGGAGCCCTGGGTCTAAAGCTGATATTCTCTGGGTCTAAAATAAAGGTCATATGCTCAGACTGCATGCGTGGTCTTTGAGGAAAGGAGCAGACACCCACTCCCTTTCCTCTCTCACCCCAGGACCTTCATCATCTAGAAGCAGACAGTAGCTCTCTCTGTCCTACAATGACCAGAGCAAACACACACAGCACAACTGACTAGTCCCAGAAATAACTAACTCAAGCCAGTATCTGACCGACAAAGCTCCCTCAAAGAGCGAAGGGAGGAGCAATAGTGAATTCACCTAAAATTAACCAGGGAAGACTGAAAAAGGCCAGTTCAATGTACTGATGGTGGAGTCTCCGTCTCGCCTCCCCCGTGAGCTTGGACACATCAGTACAATCTGCAGCAGACAGTAGCTAAGATCCACTCCAAGTCGAAGACTCTAGATCTGACTGTCCTTTGAGAAAGACCACACTGGTGGTCCCCAGTGCTTTGTCCCCTGTAGGTGTTAGATCAACTGGACTAGATTGAAAGTGACTTTCAATGACTCTCTTCTCACTCCCCTGCCAGGTATTTAGCTTGGGTCAAAGGAAAAGGCACAAGGAAAAACTCACAGCAGTTTAATTCTTGGCTCTTTCTTTGGCCCATAAAAGAGACAGAGAATAGATATCATAGTAGAGGATGTAGCAGATTTGGTATTTTGTTGAAAACAACGCAAATTAAGAAAAAAAAAAAAAAAAGATTTCTATGAAGTTATTAAAATTGGTGAGGTCACCTCCTTTGCAATATCGTTGTCAGAACTTGAAGGCAGGATGTTGAGTGAGACAGGCCAGAAAAAGGAAGACCAATACCAAGTCATCTTACAGGTGGAACTTAAGAATAAAAAACAGTGGGGGGCATAGGATCTTGCCCTCAACGTGGATCAACAATGGTAGAGAATGTTCCATCCTCTGAAGGGAGGCTGGACAACATACTCTATGCCACATCTGAGGAAGATGGGTCCTGAAACTGGGGCAGCTTGGAACGTTCCTACTCATGACCACAGAGTGTGAGCTCAGATCTACAGGGATGCAGAGGTCACATAGGCTCCTAAGCTGAATATGGACCCCAGATCACATCAAATAGATGGGGTTTATAGTCAACAATATTTATACACCTTTCCCATATTTGAGAGCTACTCTCTTCCCTGGTCCAGCTTTCTAGCCCTTTTTCCAGCCATGACATCATCTCCCCAGACAATAAGTTGGATCCACCTGCATATCAGATGTCAGGCTCAGGGGAGGAAAAAAAAAAAAACTAGTATAGTCATGGGCCCTTTGGAATATAACTAAAATAGGCCTATTAACTATCTACAAGATGGAGACCCTCAAATGTTCATCTGTAATATTCCAACCTTTAGGTTCATAATTAGTCAACAACTTGTATGACTCTCTATGTTAACTCTTTTCAGCCACCAGGTTCTAGATGCTACCATGATGCTCACCAGACTCCTATGTTTCTATCCAAAATAAATAAAACCTTTAAAAATGTAAATATTATAAATTTAAACAAAAATAAACGCATCGAGGGTAACCGCCTCTTGCAGGGAATATAGCCCCTAAGGTGAAGCCCCAACTAGGTCTGAGTCTGAAAGTCTTTGACAACTAAGAAAGAAGTCACCACACAATGGCCGACACCAAGACCACAAAAAAGCATCAAGGCAAGAAAATGGATTCAAGACAGTCATTCCTGCCAGATTTAAGATACTAATTAAAGAAGGATCCAAAAGAAAGTCAAGATGCCAGGAGATTCCAAGAAAGCCAGTCATAGTTCCAAGGGTTGGTCACCAACTCCACAAACATGAAGCCAGATGAGGTGCAGAGCTGGCCAGGCCCAGGCTTCCACCAGGAGCTTAGGAAATGCACAAGCAACCAAAAGCAGAGTCCAAACAGCCTGTCACGCTTAAAACAAATCTCTCCAAAGCTTCTTTTCGAAAAGAAAATACTGAGAGGGTATATAAGCAGCAGTGCAATTAAAAACAGTTAAGTATACAATTAAGTGTTGATAGAGGCCAAGTGGTGGTGTACCGGGCACGTGTTACCATGCTCCAAACTGAGTTCAAGACCCCGGTCACCACCTGCAAGGGGGAAGTTTCACAAGCAGTAAAGCAGTGCTGCAAGTGCCTCTCTCTTTATCTCAATGTCTCTCTTTCCTATCAAGTAAAAGAACAGAAAAAGAAGTTAAGGGGGGAAGATGATAGCTGAGAGAGGTGGATTTGTTTTGCAGGAACCAAGCCCCAGAGGTGACCCTGGTGGCAGTAAAATATTTTTATTAATAAACAAACAAAAACAAGTGTTCACATCAGGTAGTTATAGTGCTATATTAAAACAATAAGATAAAATACCAACATGTTGATTTTTAATATTTTCACCATACTCACAGCCAGGTGGTGTGGTATGCCCAGCAGAGCACACACTGGACCATGTGTGAGGATCTCGGTTCAAGCCCCCAGTCCCCACGAGGGCTTCGCTATAGGTGTCTCTCCTCTCCTCTCTCTCTGTCTCTCTCTCTCCCTCTGACTCTCACCCTCACCAAAAACAAACCCAATAAAGGACACAGATTACTATATACAGGGGCCAGAGTTCAAACCCCTGGTCCTACCTGAGGAGAGTGGTGGAGCAAAGGTGCTGCAAGTGTCTTCTTTCTCTTTCCCTCCCTTTCTCTTTCTATTTGTCTGTCTCTATCAGAAAGAGAAGACGAAATGGCCACCAGGAACAGCAGAGTTATAGTATAGGCACTGAGCCCCAGCAAAACATTAATCAATTGAAATTTAAAAATACATGTCCACCATGCTCAGTGTCAGATACTGCCTTGCAAGGCAATACCTACCTGGATTTGAAGTCAAACTGAAATAGGACCAATATGGATTTCTGACACTGTGAGTACTGGGCTCTTGTTATTTTTATTTTATTTTATTTATTTTTAATGAAAGAGAGATACAAAGAGAAAGATATAGTGCAAGAGAGCCTACATCACTGCTCAGCTCTGGCTTATGGTGATGCTGGGCATTGAACCAGGGACCTCAGAGCCTCCGGCATGAAAGTCTCTTGCATAATCACTATACTGTCTCCTCCACCCAGTCTTTCTTTTTCAGTATCCTAGTTGAGAGTCATCTTCCTTTCTTCATGTCTGCAAAGCTAAGTGTATCAGTGTATCTGAATTTTGCAACCTGCCATTTGCTGACTTTTGCATTGTCTTCTCAATTCAATTCCAATTATTATGTACACTGGATAAATACCCAACTACATGAGATGCTGTGTACAAAATGACTGTGGCTTATTTGAAGGTGGTTACAAGGGTCAGTTTTATTTTTTAATACTTTATTTTAATATATTTTAATGAGAGATATACAGAGGGAAAGATACAGAGAGAAAAGCCGGAGCATTGCTCAGCTCTGGTTCATGGTATTACAGAGATTGAAGCTAGAACCTCAGAAGTTCAAGCATGAGAGTCTTTTGCAGGGAGTTGGGCGGTACCACAGCAGGTTAAGTACACGTAGCACAAAGTACAAGGACCGGCGTAAGGATCCCGGTTCGAGCCCCCAGCTCCCCACCTGTAGGGGAGTCGCTTCACGAGCAGTGAAGCAGGTCTGCAGGTGTCTGTCTTTCTCTGCCCCTCTCTGTCTTCCCCTCCTCTCTGCATTTCTCTCTGTCCTATCCAACAACAACAATATCAATAACAATAATAATAACTACAACAGTAAAACAACAAGGGCAATAAAAGGGAATAAGTAAATAAATATTAAAAATTATATTAAAAAAGAAAGTCTTTTGCATAGCCAGTATGCAGTCTCCCCAGCCCCAAGAGAATCAATCTTAAAAGTTGTCAGCACAAGAAAAAAATATATATTATTCTTAATTACGTATACATGGTGAGTCTGTTAACCCGGTTTATTGTGATGATCATTTCCCAATATGTACAAATATTGGACTATTACATAATACACTAATACAATGTTCTATGTCAGTTACATCTCTGTGAAATAAAGACAATGTCACATGATAGATAACAGCCCCAACATTTGTTCACAGCAGAGACAAGCTCGCATTCAGTCTCTTCTTAACCAGGACTCTCAATAAAACATGAAGGGTTTGGATTCACCTCATTCTATTAATACATCCCCTGAAGTGGGAACTTGAGACAGGAGGGCAGCAGTGGAGGAGACCCATGATGCTGTGACCCAATCCAGGAATAGTCACTCTCACACCAGCCATGGTACTGTGAGTCCTACGACAAGATGGTTCAAAATGGAAGCCGCCAGCAAGCTGTGAAGGGGACTGGCTGAATGCTTTGCTCTCAGGATGCAACCAGCAAAGATCTGGTGTGGACAGGAATACGTAATTCACCTCAATTTCTGGGATTCATACCTCAGTCCTTCTACCAACAGTGGAGTAGACTAATGATGGAGATGACAGGTGATGAGAATGAGATGCTTCTATAACAAACACCTTAAAAATGTAGAAGTGGCTTGGAACTGGACATCTTCACCAATAAAATCAATTATGTGAAAAGAAAAAAAATCAGAATCACTTGACTGTTGGAAACAAAACAGACTTTTGACTGTTGGAAACAAAACAGACTTTTTCCATAGGTTTCTAGAAGGACCCGGAACCAATGCTATTGTGTCACCTACTGCTATCTCAACAAGCAGAAGGCAACATCATTAATTCCGGACTAAGTTCCAACATTGTAAGAACCACAGAGGGATTGAAAATCAGAAGGGAGGGTAGCCAGCACAGTGCTCTCCAACAGGGCATTCTGTGATAATGAGAACATTCGATTCTGCACCGTCCTTAGAGAACTATGTCCCAATGAGGCTGCTGAGTGCTTTAAATGTGGCTGCTGTAGGAGGCTGAATTCTTAGTCTTTCTGTGACACACTTGCCCACCATTTAAAGAGCTGTGGATAGAGGCTACTGGCTACCATAGTGGACAACAGACATTCAGCCTCACTAAGAAAAGTCCCTGTGAAGAGACCAGCAAAATGTGTGACACGTTCATCGTAGTTGCCTGGGGGTGGATTGTTTCTACGTTGTCCTACTTTCTTTTTTTTTTTTTTTTTTAGAATAAGTATGTGTGGTACAGGAAAAAAATTAAAATATGGGGCTGGGTGGTGGCATACCTGTTTGAGCGCACATGTTACATGCACAAGGATGCGGGTTTGAAGCCCTGGTCCCCACCTGCAGGAAGAAAGCTTTGCAAGTGGTGAAACAGGCCTGCAGGTGTCTCTCTGTCTGCCTCCTTCTCTATCTCTCCCTTTCTTCTTGATTTCTGGCTGTCTCTATCCAGTAAATAAAGATAATTTTAAAAAATGAAAATAACTATTTTCTGAAAATAGTAAAATAATAGGACATGGTATCCAACAGTTCCTCTACCCAGTGCCTACATTCCAGTTGAAAAGGTTAGTCAAAAGTGGAAGCTTGTTCAAGGAGGCTCAACAGGTAAGCATGTATACCTTGCCATAAGTGAGGCCCCAAGTTCACCCCCAGCACCATGTAGAAGGACCATGGACAGCCCTAAGGGAGCTCCATGGATGGTGAAGCATTGCTGTACTGTCTCTTCCTCTCTCAGCACCATGGACAGCACCAAGGGGGCTCCACGAATGGTGAAGCAGTGTTGCAATGTCTCTTCCTCTCTCAGCACCATGGACAGCACCGTGGGCACTCCATGGATAGTTAAGCGGTTCTCAGTCTCTTTCTCTTCTCTCCTTTTCCCCAGTTCCCCCCCTTTTCTCCCTATTTTGCTCTAAAAATATATAAAGAATGAAAATTAGGCTGGGGAGGCTGTTGAGTAGTATCATGAATGCCCAAGACTCTGAGTTCATTCTCCAGCTCTGAATAAAATAAATAGATGACCAATAGACAATGAACCCCTGCTGTAACCCCAACATCCATCCCTCAGTAAGAGGCTCCATATTCAAATCTACTTGCAGTCCACTACATTCCAGCCTCGATAACTGTCCTTTGAAGGCTGAGAGATGCCAATTTAAACAAGCCAAGCACACTGTCTCCAGCTGAGCAGTGGTCATGACAAACACATGCTGGATTCATGGCGATAGTCTCCAGGTGCCCTTCTCTTCTGTAAGATTCTATGTACAAGAAAGATGTGAGCCCTGGAGCCAGGGCACCAGCTTCCATTTGGGGAGACAGGGATCACCATCCTGTCTACATCTCTCTCCTCATCATAAGAGACAATGGGAAGCTAAGAGAATCTAGTGGTGTGTGTCCTTGAGCACTGTAATGTGTGCACTTAACCATGTGTGCCACCGCCTGGCCCCATGGAGAGAATCTAAATGAGACAACAGACGGAAAACACTACACACAACACTAGTGAAGAGAAACGCTCAGAAAAAAAAAAAAAAAATTTGCTGCTTTTACTCAAAGTTCTCATGCCTGTGGGAGAAGCATAAAACACATTTCCAGAAATTAAATGTATACTGAGATCAAAGAGAAGACATAGAAACTTCAACTAGTGGTGCAGGGGTCAGTCAGTGCACACATTACAGTGCTCAAGGACCCAGGTTCAAGCCTCTGGCCCCCAGCTGTAGAGGGAAGCTTCACAAGTGGTGAAGCAGGTCTGCAGGTGTCTCTATTTCTCTCACCCCCCCCTCAACTTCTCTACCCAATAATAAATTAAAAGTATTAAAAAAGAGAGAAAAGGAAAGAAAGTAGCTACAAAAAACTTCAACTAGTGGCTTATTAGTTACTCTTTCTGTTGTATTTTAATAGTTTTCTTCTTTTTTATATTTATTTATTTATTCCCTTTTGTTGCCCTTGTTATATTGTTGTCGTTATTATTGTTGTTGTTATTGATGTCGTCACTATTGGATAGGACAGAGAGAAATGGAGAGAGGAGGGGAAGACAGAGAGGGGGAGAGAAAGACAGACACCTGCAGACCTGCTTCACCGCCTGTGAAGCGGCTTCCCTGCAGGTGGGGAGCTGGGGGCTTGAACGAGATCCTTACGCCAGTCCTTGTGCTTTGCGCCACTTGCGCATAACCTGCTGCGCTCCCACTCTACTCCCACTCCTTCTGTTATTTATCACAGTGCAGAAAACAGAAAAATGCCAGGGACTCATGTGCGGTGAGAAAGCACAGCACCGGCATGCATGAGGTACCGAGTTTGATCCCTAGCACTGCATACACCCAACTGGTACTCTCGTTCTCTGACTCTCCCTCAGATTAATCAACTGGTGACAACCCTGACTTCACCCATGGATCTATGATCTGATCTGGGTACAGGTCAGCGGGAACGGCTGGCTCCACCTGGGGTCAGAGGACTGACTGGTCAACGTTCGGGCTGGAACCACATAACTGACCCAATTTTGTGTCCCAGGCAGCTGGAATGGAAGCTTCTGTAGCTGGAGGCTGGGACAGCAGCTCCTTTGGTGTCTCTCTCTATTTCTATGTGGTCTCGCCAACGTGGCAGCCTCAGAGGATTCAGATTCTCTAGATAGCAACTGAGGTCTCTACCAGTGTGTGAAGGGAAGATAACTCACCCAGTAGAGTGCACATGCCACACCATGCCAAAGACCCTGGGTTCAGGCCCCAACACCACATGGGAACACCATGAATGGCAGTGGGGTAGCTCCCTTTATGGTGGGGTAATGCTGTGGTGTGTCTCTTCTCTGTCTCTCACCATTTCCCTCACCCTCTGACCTCTCTCTATTTCTCAGCAAAGGTCATTCAAGGGGCTGGAGGGATAGCTCATGGAGTAGGGTGCTGCCTTGTCACACACATGGCCCAGGTTGAAGTCCCAACACCACATGGGAGGTACTACAGCACTGGGTGAAGCTTTGGAGCTACAGCATCTCTCTCTTATTCTCTCTACATCTGAATTTAAAATAAATAAATAAATAAACAAACAAACAAAAAAGCAGCCCAGCACCTATGTGAGGACCCAGCTTTGGAAAAAGAAGGAAACCCATTCACAAGCCAGTCTCTGCAAGAGCAACTGCCCCTGGAAATCATCTCTCTTTTATTTCTTTCCTTTATTTTTTCAATGCCAAGTAATCATACCCAGAGCCTTCTCCAGGAAAAGCCTGGACCACTGAGCTATCCCTGACGCATCCCCAACAGATGCCCGGCAGCTGCCAGCCCTGTTACATGGTGCAGAACATGGGCTGCACATCTGGGAGTGACCACCAGAGTCCACCCATGAGTTCTCTTCTCTTTTCAAATGTTAGGAAGGACCCAAGGGCCTCACACGGGTGTGACACCTCCGACAGGCACCCCCGTGTCTAATTTCCCTTTCAGTTGTGTACATTCTTAGAGAAATGAGAGAAGAGAGACAAGCAGAAAGAGGGGAGAGACACCACGTAGCACTGCTCCACCGCCTAAGAATCAGCTCGCAGCTCTCTCCATGGTGTTGCCCTGTGATGCCTGGAGTTGAACCCCAAGGTTGCACCCACATTAAAGCATGTACTCTACCTACCAAGCTGTCTCCCAGTGCCCCCTGCATGATCATGCATGAAACTGAGCAATGAAGGAGCCCCTCTTATGATGCGAAGCACACGGCACACCCCCCATCCCCACCCCAGGCTCTTGGACTCTGTGGATTCGTTCCCTCTCTGATGCCACATTACCCAACACCCACCACCAGAGACACCTTGCTGCCATGAGGACACGTGACAAAGCAGAAGGGGCTGTGTCAGACTCACAGGTGCAGTCAGAGAGGGTAAAGTTCCTCGGGGATGGAGCTGGAGGGTTACCTCGATTCCTCCCCACCCCCTCCAATCACAGCCCCCTGCCACTCTTCTCACCCACATGTGAATGGCAGCAAGAGCACCAAGCCTGGCTCTGCCTTCACCCCAGCTGGGTTCAAAGCCTCGGTGGCCAGGGGTGTTATGTGAGCTGTGACATTTGCACCTCTTCACCATGTACAGAAGAGCGGGGTTCCCAAAGTGGGTCACAGGCAGACACCTGAGCTCCTGGATTCTCGAGGTTCAGACTGTCCCTGCAGGCTGATCAGTGTGACTATCTTCTTATCTTACCCCAGGCTGGCACTGGGCCCTTGCTGCCTTGTCCCAGCCCCTGAGTCAAAGACGAAACAACCTCTGGGTCCCTGATGTATAAGTCCCACTCCTCACACCAAGGTTCATCACTCAAAAGCCATAATTTGGGGGCAAGAGGTGGAACACATGGTGGAGTGCACTTGTCACCATGTGCAAGGACCTGGGTTCAAATCTCTAGTCCCCACATTCAGAGGGGCAGCTTCATGAGTGGTGGAGCAGTGTTGCAGGTGTCTCCCCTTCTCTCTCCGTGTGTGTGTGTGTGTGTGTGTGTGTGTGTGTTATTGTCTCTCATCCTCTGTCAAAGGAAGTATATGGCCTCTGAGAATGGTGGAGTCATGCTGACATTTATTCTCAGCAATAACCTTGGTGGCAAAAATAAAAGCTCTCTTTTTTCCCTTTCCTTTTAAATTTTTTATACTTATTTATTCATTCCCTTTTGTTGCCCTTGTTTCATTGTTGTAGTTATTTTTGTTGTTGTCATTGATGTCATTGTTGTTGGAGAGGACAGAAAGAAATGGAGAGAGGAGGGGAAGACAGAGAGCAGGAGAGAAAGACAGACACCTGCAGACCTGCTTCACCGGCTGTGAAGCGACTCCCCTGCAGGTGGGGAGCCGAACTGAGACCCTTATGCCAGTCCTTGTGCTTGGCACCACCTACGCTTAACCCACTGCGTTACTGCCCAACTCCCTCCTTTTAAATTTTTAACCGATTAAACAATGGTACCCAGTATTATAAGATCTAGGAGTATCATATCACACCTGTATGTGTGTAGAGGATTCCTTACACCCAGCACCAACCACAGTTAGGGTGGCACCACTCCAGAGAGACCCCCTCGATTGGTCCCCCATGTCCCTATTCCCTTTGCCCACCCTCAGTTTTCACAGAGTCCAAGAATCAGTTCAAAGCATCAGGAATTCTTTTGATTCTACTGTACTATGGATAAGAAAGAGAGAGAAGGGAGGAAATTGGGGTTGGAGGGGAGAACATGCACCAGGGCTTCACCCTGGCACAAGCAGTGTCGGGCATCAGACTTGAGACCTCACACATGCAAGTCCTGGGCTCCACCACTAGATCACTTCCTTGGGTCTAATGCCACAATCCTTCCATAGATGCACTTACCTGCTTCCCAAGGAAGAGGTGAGGACTAAATGCTCCTGAAAAGAGTCTGCCATTTCATCTTGAGAATCCAATAGGGTTAAACGATTAAACGTCACCGCATGATCATACATGCTGAGTAGTTTGATGCCAATGCCCCAGACCATCCATTTCCACGACGCTGTGATCTCCTGAGTGGCATTTGCTGCCATAAACACCAGGCTTTTAGGTCACCACCTCCTCCCTGTTTTCAGACACTTTCAACAAACTCTGCCCTAAGCAATGAAATTGGACAAATGAGACACGCTCTTCCACAGGCCTTTATCTCCCAGGGAGATCTCCTGAGACGGTGCTCCACAGGACACCCAGGTCACTTGTGTACACGGTTAATGAGGAACTGCAGGAAGTCTGCAGACTGGGCCGCCTGGAGTTGAGATAGGAAGTGAGCCCGGGCTTAGGTTATCTTATTTTTGCAGAAGTCATTGCGGAGATGGACTTGAAATTGGCTCAGAGAAATGTTCTCCCCGCCATTTCATGATAGCTCACAGAGCTCTGCAAAATGGAAAATGCTCCCCCTGCTGGTAATGCATCGCACACCATGTTCACAAGAATTTAAAGCCTGCAGGTACACCTACTCTGTGATTCAGGTGGGTGTGCAGGCACAAGTCTCCTTTCCCTTTTTCTTTCTTTTTTTCTTTTATACCAAAGCACTGCTCAACACTAGCTGGTGGTGGAGCGGGGGAATTGAACCTAGGACTTTGAAGCCTCAGGCATGAGAGTCTCTTTGCATAATCATTGTGATATCTATCCCTGCCCTCTTTCCCTCTTCTTGAGTGTGGATCTCCCTTCCTACAAATCCACAGCTCCTGGAGGCCACTTTTTTTTTTGTTTTGTTTTCTTTTATTGGCTAGACTAGAGAGAAATTGAGAGGGGAGGGGAAGATAGAGAGGGGAAAAGAAAGACAGACACCCGCAGACCTGCTTCACTGTTTGCAAAGCAGCTTCCTGCAGGTGGGGAGCGGGGACCTCAAACCAGGATTCCTGTGCCAGTCCTTTCACTTCACACCATGTGTGCTTGACCCACAGTGCTACCACCCGGCCCCCACTGCAGTTGTTTTCTATCTCTATCTCCCTCTCCCCTCTCAATTTTTCTCTGTCCTGTCAAATAAAAAGAAAGGGAAAGATATATATGTATAAATATATACATATATATATATATATGGAAATTTATCTGGACAAGGACAAAGAACATTGGAGCAACCGTAGACCACCCCCAGATTCTAGCAATAAGTTGTGGGTCTCAAACATCCCATTTATGGCATCATAAATGACTGAATACACATGGGGATGAGTGATCCTCAGAGGAGAACCGCTGACTCCCAGATCCAGCTAGTCACTGTTTATGGGACAAATGATAACTAGGTCAAGTTCATTCCTTACCAACCTTGTCAGTTGTCTTCTAGAACAAGGAGTTTCATCCATTCTGGAGGACAGCATCCAAACTCCACAAAGCAGACATTCAACAGAACGTTCCCTTCAATCATAAACTCCTTCCGGGTCACTAGCAACCCCCAAACCCCTCACTCTCAGTCATTCTCTGAAGTTACCCAGCTTGGCTTCCTGAGTCCTTGGGAAGGAAAAAGACTTTCTAATCTTTTTCTCATGATGAAGCAAGAATCTTGCTAAATCTGGGTGAGTCCTTCACCCCTCATTCAAATGCAGCGGTGTTCATTAACCAGGTCCCACCTCCACCCAAACACACGCATGGTGCATATGTTTATAAATGTTCAGGCATCATTACATGTGACTTTTTTTTTAATTTAGCAAATGTCATCTCAAGAAATTAGAAACAGGCACAGCAGACTGGCAGATGCGACATTCTTATTCCAGAGAAAACCATGTTAAAGGGGAGCAGAAATCCTTGGCTGGAAGCAGGGACGAGAGCTCCAAGAATCTCACATCTAAAGGCCAAATGGTGGGGGCCGAGCTGTGGCACACTTAGATATGCGCACACACTACTAAGCGCAAGGATCAAGGTTCAAGCCCCACGCTCCCCACCTGCAGAGGGACACTTCACAAGTGGCAAAGCAGGCCTGCAGGTGTCTGTCTTTCTCTCTGCTGCTCTGTTTCTCCCTCCCCTCTCAATTTCTCTCTGCCCTATCTAATTAAAAGACCAACTGGCTGAAGGAGACATTTAGAGCCCCAATGATGTCTGCACAGGTGAGGACATATTTCATACAAGTGTATCCTCACCCCTCCCTGTATAAAGCTCAGCAGACCAGAGGCTGAAATTGCTTCAAGAACCTTTGGCATTAAAGCCAACAATTTTTTTATATTTATTTATTATTTATTCCCTTTTGCTGCCCTTGTTGTTTTATTATTGTAGTTATGATTGATGTCGTTGTGAGAGAGGAGGGGAAGACAGAGAGGGGGAGAGAAAGATAGACACCTGCAGACCTGCTTCACTGCTTGTGAAGCGACTTCCCTGCAGGTGGGGAGCCGGGGGCTCGAACTGAGGTCCTGATGCCAGTCCTTGGGCTTTGCGCCACGTGTGATTAGCCCACTGTGCTACCGCCCGACTTCCCTCTTGATTTCTTCCCCTTCCCTCTTGATTTCTCGGTCCAATAAAGAAAGAAGTAAAAAAAATAATAAGTTTTTTTTAATAGCCAGAGTTAAGCAGTAGACAGGTGGGAAAAAACTGAAGCTGGAAGGTATCTCACCTGATAAAGTGAGTGTGTTGCCACTTAAAAGGCCTAGTGCTGTAAAACCCACCCCCGCCCCGTGTGTGTGTGTGTGTGTGTGTGTGTGTGTGTGTGTGTGTGTGTGTGTTTCTCTCTACTTCTTTCTCTATATATCTAAATAAAAAGCATGAAAAGTCAATCCAGGAATGGCAAGATGGTGCATGTTCGAGGCCCCAGCTCTGCCCAAAAGCAGCAATAAGGGAACAAAGACATGAGCCACACCACATTATCAGCAGAACCATATCAGAAAAATTTGACATTCTGACTCGTGTTGCTCCCAGCCCCATCCACACTTCCTTGTGTTAGTTAGACTCAACTCCAAATAGCTGAGAGGCCTACAGACGACCCAACACTTTGACTGTTTTTTGTTCTAAAAGCCAGAGCACCTGAAGAAGATTTTAGGAGAGGGCAGCTGAGAAGACTGAGAGGCATATGGGGGTGACCCTCCAAGCTAAGAGGAGAGTGGAAGGAGCAATCCCCTTCCTTAAGCAGGGACCCAGCTCCAGTCTCTGGGCAACGTCTGTGGGGAAGTGATGTGACTTGGGGGGACTTGGCTGGACTCCTCCAAGGCCCCTGGCCTTGGAAACGATCCCCAAGCTTAACTGGCAGGAAAGCCCACCCACCCAGGGCTGGCTTAGTCCCTTGCATTCCAACAGCACCCCCAAAGCTACCAGGGAGTAATACACAGAAGGTGCCTGTGGACAGAGCTCTGAAATTACTCCTCACTAGAGCAGCAGGCAGCTCACTCCACACAGGATGCACCTAACCAAGCACCAGGTCTTGGGTTAGAGCCCAGAAGCACATGGGAGCACCTAGGACAGCATCATGGAGTCCCATGCACGGTGGAGAGGTACTGAGGTGTGTCTCCTTCTTTCTCCTGTGTGTGTGTCTCTCTCTCTTTCTCTCTTACTCTATTCCTTCTAAAATAATGAAAAATAAGGCATAGGGAGATAACATAGTAGTTGTGCAAAGAGACTCTCATGCCTGAGACTCCAAAAAAACTCTTTCAATAAATTAAATTGAGAAGTTCTTTGATGTCATTCAGATGAACTTTAAGATGGGCCCACAATACACCCTGCCTCTCTGAGTCTGTCACAGAAGCATCCTTTTCAATGTAGGTTCTATGGTTGCTCCATTTTACAGACAAGTCAAGCAAGATTGGTTAAGACATGTACCTGAAGGTGTTCAGGAAATGGCAAAGCTGTCCCAGGACCTGCCTGACTCCAAGCTAACTATACCCTCACCCATTTCTCTGGGCTACAATCTTGTGATTAAGAAAGAGAAAGGGGAATCGGGTAGTAGTGCAGCGGGTTAAATGCACATGGTGCAAAGTGCAAGGACTGGCATAAGGATCCCAGTTCCAGCCCCCGCATCCCACCTGCAGGGGATTCGCTTCACAGGCGGTGAAGCAGGTCTGCAGGTGTCTATCTTTCTCTCCCCCTCTCTGTCTTCCCCTCCTCTCTCCATTTCTCTCTGTCCTATCTAACAAAGACGACATCAATAACAACAGTAACTACAACAACAATAAAAAACAAGGGCAACAAAAGGGAAAATAAATAAATACATATTTTAAAAAAAGAATAAATAATAAAAATTTTTTTAAAAGAGAGAGAGAAAGAACAAGACCTTCCTAGCAAACAGGGTCTGATGGCCTACTTATAGTCCCAGCTCACCACAAATCAAAGCCACGTGGGTTATTTTCCAACCGAAACTAATTTAAAAATAATTTCCTTTTTGAAGAATTATAATGAGAACCCAGAGCTACAGATAATTTAGATGAAAGCTGTGCTGGTGACCTAGTAAGAATAAAGAGACTTGAGCATATGGCTCAGAATAAATGATTCTCAAAGGCAATCTGGATGATCACTGACTTATGATCATCATTCAGGGGCATGTTTTTTATCTTTGTTGATTTCCTCTGATCCACCAGGACCATCACGGTTGTATAATACAAACAAGTTTTGAGGACGCTGGTCTTTGGTTGCTTGGCAACTCCCAGCTTTGAAGAGAGTGACGGACAAAGGGTTGATTGCTCTCATTTCTAAACAGATTACACTTTGAAATCTTCAAGGTATGCATGTGTGTGCATGTTAATCCAATAAATTGAGAAAAGATCATCAAGAATAATTCATTAGCGAAATTGTTCAAGAGGACACTTTTTTTTTTTGGTCTCCAGAGTTATCACTGGGGTTCGGTGCCTGCACTATGAGTCCACTGCTCCCGGGGGCCATTTTTCCCCTTTGTTGCCCTTGTTGTATCATTGTTGTTATTGCTGTCGCTGTAGGATAGGACCGAGAGAAATGGAGAGAGGAGGGGAAGACAGAGAGGGGGAAGAGAAAGATAGACACCTGTAGACCTGCTTCACCGCCTGTGAAGCGACTCCCCTGCAGGTGGGGAGCCGGGGGCTTGAACCGGGATTCTTACGCTGGTCCTTGCGCTTTGCGCCATGTGCACTTAACCCACTGCGCTACCGTCCAGCCCCCGAGGACACTTGTTTTTTAAAAGAATACTTTATTAAGAGAGAGGGGGAAAGGGGAGATGGGAGGAGGGGGCAAGGGAGAGGGAGAACCAGAATATCACTTTGACACATGCAATAGCAGGACTCGAACTCTGGACCTTGTGCTTAAGAGTCCAATGCTTGAGCGTCCAATGCTGTATCCACTGCCCCACATCCCAGGCTGCAATAAAGTGTTTCTTGAATTTAAAAAAAAAAAGATGCATTGATTGATAGATGATAGAGAGAACAGAGTGACACCCTGGCATATGCAGTACTAAGGGTCAAACTCCAGGCTTCAGACACACAAGCCTTGTGCTCTAACTCTGAGATATCTCTCAACCTAGGTTTGAGCCCCCCGACACAGGCATGTGAGCACTGCCTCACTGGAGGAAGCTTCGGTGCTTTGACTTCTCTTCGCTCTCTTGTCTCTTACTTGCTTCCTATCTGAAAAAGTCAGCCCAGAGTGGTGAAGTACTGGTGACAACACTAAGATTTTTTTTTTCACCAGAGCGCTGTTCAACTCTGGCTTCTGGTAGTGCTGGGGATTGAACCTGAAACCTCTGATACCTCAGGCACAGAGGTCTTTCTACACAATCACTGTGCTGTCTCCCCAGTGTTTAATATGACTTGAAAGTCAGCCTGTAACAACATTTTAATATTGGTAGCTGTCAAGTTGAGTGAGACATAAAGCTAAAGTGTGATTTCACAAAATACTTGAATATCTGGGTCGCAGCGAGCTCCAGATGGGTCCTCAGTCAGCTGCCATGCAAGGTTACCATTCCCTTCCTCCCTTTCTGTCCTCTTCAGTCTGGCTGCTCACTGAAATCTGCTGAGCCTCTACCCGGGAAGCTTGTATTAGCAAACACACTGGCAGGACATCTGACATCGCATTTGCCTAAGTAATATTTTTCTTTTTCTTTTCTTCTCCCTTTTTCTTTTTTTGCCTCCAGAGTTATCGCTGGGGCTCGGTACCTGCACCACGAATCCACTGCTCCTGGAAGCCATCTTTTTTCCATTGTTGGTGTTGCTGCTGTTGTTGTTGGGTAGGACAGAGAGAAATGGAGAGAGAATAGGAAGACAGAGAGGGGGAGAGAAAGAGAGACACCTGCAGACCTGCTTCACCGCTTGTGAAGTGACCCCTCCTGCAGGTGGGGAGCCGGGGACTTGAACCGGGATCCTGCACAGGTCCTTGTGCTTCACACCATATGCACTTAGCCTGCTGTGCTACCACCTGACCCCCCTTTTAAAAAATATTTATTTATTTATTTTGGATAGAGACAGAGAAATTGAGAGGGGAGGTGAAGATTAAGAGGGAGAGAGACACTTGCAGCACTGTTTCACCACTTGTGAAGCTTCCCCCCATGAAGGTGGGGACCAGGGACTTGAACCCGGGTCTTTGCACATTGTAATGTATGCACACAACCAGGTAGGCCACCACCCAGCCCCACAAGTGATAGCTTTTCCCAAAAACACTTCACCAGGATGGTGCAATCTGGGTGTTGTGAGGGCCTCCCAGGACAGGAAACACCCAGTAGGACTGCATGGGACAGTCTGCTCCTATCCAATCACCGTGAGATCCAAACTTCACTTAAATAATGATGGGAGTCTACCGTGGGAGGTGGCCCCACTCACCTGCTCATCTCTGAAGCTACCTCCAGGTGGGTGACTTGGGATTTTTGTAGCAACACTGGGCTAAGCATTCTCCTCCCAATTAGTGCCGGACATTTATAAAGAAGGAGAGGAGTTTCACCAGCGTCAATATGAAGACTAGGATACAGCAAAGCCATGGGCTACTGCCACAGTCAGGATGCCCTCCTGGATCCTTCTCTGGGTACTTCAGGTCCTGCATCAGTAGTTTGTGGGCAGTGCCACTAGATAGGTAGATTCGACTCTGTAGAACCTGGACCCTCTCAGGAACAAGGTGAGCACTGTGTGAAGTGTGAGGTTTAATCTTAATTCCAGATAAACCTGGAATTCTTTCTTCTGTGCCCCCATCGTACCCATGAACCTGGTCCTCCTCCCTGCTTTGCACCCCCCAGCCCCTCCCCTGAGTTAACAGAGTCTCCTCACCACATAGGGAATGAGCAGAGCACCCCCTTTCTGCCCAAGCCACTGAGTAAGACAGCTCTGGTGGAACCATGCCTTTCCAAGGATGCAAAAATATAGACAGACATCTTTCTTCTGGTGAGATCCATTCAAACATATGCAAAGTCTCAACCCATTTAAAAATTGTTTCTTTACATCATTTATTTTTGCCTGCAAATACACTGAGGGCAAAGCAACAAAATGAGAGTCTTCACATCAGTGCACCAGAAAGCACCAGAGCTGTCACTTGGCAGCACCGCAAGCCAGAAAAGCAAAAATTATGTTGGACCCATTGAACTCAAATTGGATGAAGAGGAAATGTCACTGCCTACCAGTGTGAAATTCTCTTGGCTCTTCCTGCATGCTAAAGGCATATTCATGTGCGCACATGCAGACTACCTCTATCTGGGTGCTAGGAGAGGGCCTAATAACACCAAGAGCCTAAATTTAAGAGCTCCTGCCGCAAAAATGATCACAGCCTTCAAAAGGGCCTCACTGGCCCTGGAGCTAATCTTCTATCACTGAGGTAATGTAATGAGGTCCCAGGATGGTTGGCTGATTTGCTTAAGGTTCTGCTATGAGCTAGTGACAGAGTGTGGCCTCAAACTTCCCCATCTGCAACTCCTTCCTGCAGACCACCTAGCTCCCTCGGGAGGAAAGAACTTGCAAAATTGTTTTCCACTTTCAAAGGCAGGATTTCAACTGACAGCCACCTTTGGCAAGTGTGACTGGAGTGATTCTGTTGGAAGGTGGACGATTATTTCCCTTTGGTGAGTTGTTACGCTCTAAGATTGTTTAGGGGTAAGCAGGTCTGCAGGTGTCTATCTTTCTTTCTCCCTATCTTCCTCACCCCTCACAATTTTTCTCTATCCTATCCAAAAAATAAAAAAAATGGCCACAGGAGCAGTGGATTTTGAGCCCCAGCAATAACCCTAGGGGAAATAAAATAAAATAAGTAGAAAGGAAAATACATCTGGGTATGTTGAGCAGTTGCTCATGTGCTCATTAGTCATTTTGCATATCTTCTTGGGTCAAAAAATCTATTTGGTCTTTTGCCCATTTTTTAACTGGATTGTGTGTATTTCTGAAATCTGAAATTGAGCTTTCAGAACTCTCTATATTCTGGATGTCAGTCTTTTATCAAATGTGTGACTGCAAACATTTTTTTCATCCGGAGTTGACAGTGTTTACTAATGTGCAAATTTTGGATTTTGATAAGATGCAAGCTACGTGACATTCCTTTTATTGCCTGTCCTCCGGGTGTCATACGCAAGAAACCACTGCCAAAGTCACTGCTACCAAAGTCCTCTCCCCCGTGGTTCTTCTAAGAATTATACCTCTTTAAGTTTTACTTCTCGCATTTATCTTTATATATTTTATCTTTGTATTCTCTTTCATATGGTATAAAGTGAGATGCCAACTTTCGTTTGTTTTTATTTGTTTGTTTGCAGATGGATATTCAGTTTCCCCAGAACCACTTGCTGAACCAATTTGCTTTCCAACTAATTCTTAGTATGTTCCGGGCTGCCAGCATGGACAATAGTATACCTTCACGACACAGTGTTGACTGAAGGGGCAGGTCTATGAACTCAGCAGGCCTGGTCTTTCTGAAGCACCTCCCACCCCTACCCGCCCCTACGCCCCCTTTGCTAAATCTCAAGAGGACTGGGAGCAGAGTCATGGTGATCCTAGAAGTCTCCCAGTCCAACCCTGCGTCCATGCTCCCAGAGAGATGAAGAATAGGTAAGCTTCCGATGGAGGGGATGGGGCATGGAACTCTGGTGGTGGGAAATGTGTGGAATTTCACCCCTCTTATTCTATGGTTTTGTTGATAGTTTCTATTTTTTATTTTATAGATAAATTAAATTTTAAAAAGAAACGAAAGGAATAGAGGCAGGACCATAGGAAAAAAATGCTAAATATATATAACTAGAGATAGATAGCTATAGAAATAATAGGCAACCTGTATCTGTAACCTTGGAAGTATTGCTGTAGTTTTCAGTGGAGGGAATGGGGACACAGAATTTTGGTGGTGAAAATGGTATGGAATTATACCCATGTTATCTCATACTTTTGTAAATCAATAGTAAATCACTAATAAAATTTAAAAAAGAAGTCTCCCAGTCCACATACAACCACACCATCTATACATGTGTTTGTTATGCTTTAATTTGAATGCTGAAGGGCCACAAATCTAAGGGAGTTAAGGGAGTTAGATGCGGCTAGCTACCAAGGCCAAGGCTAAGCCGAGAGAAGCCACAATGTGGGGATGAAAAGCAGATCGTTGGGATTGATCACCCAGCTTCTTCACTGACTGTGTGATTCGTTCAAATTCTTCACCGCTGTGTCCTCAATTTCACCTGTAAAACTGGAGTGACGCAGGGAGGTGATGACAACAACCAGTGTCTACATCACCGTGTGGCTCAGAGGTGACAGGAATTTGTTTATAAAGCACTTAGGCACAGAGGACACTTCAACTATTATTGCAAGTCCATCTCCAACAGATCACTACAAACAACAGCTGACCAACTTCACTTTGTGAACTAAAAGCCACCTCCAAACTATCCACAATAGCACAAAAGTGACCAGCGCATGAGTCAAACTTGTTTTCTTTAATCTTTTTTTTTTTTTTTTTGCCTCCAGGGTTATCGCTGGGGCTCAGTGCGGCACTACGTATCCACTGCTGCTGCTGTTGTTGTTGGGTAGGACAGAGAAATGGAGAGAGGAGAGGAAGACAGAGGGGGAGAGAAAGATAGACACCTGCAGACCTGCTTCACCACTTGTGAACTGCCTCCCCTGCAGGTGGGGGGCCAGGGGCACCAACCAGGATCCTTGCATGGGTCCTTGAGCTTCACACTATGTGCGCTTAGCCCAGTGTGCTACCGCCCAGCCCCCATAGTTCTATTTTAAGTAGTTGCAGATTTACAGACAAGTTGTAAAGATGGGAAAGAATCTCCCACCCCCCAATCTCAACATCTTACTTATCAAAATCTTATGTCAGCTTGGTCGGTCAATTGGCCACAGGGAAGGAGCCAATGCTGGCACTGTTATCAGCTAAACTCCATTCTTTATTCTTGCTCTGAACTCCTGAGTTTTGTTTCCTTGTCCCTTTTCTGTGCCAGGACCCCATGTTGTATTTCTTTGAGTCTCAGCCTATTGGTCCTGACAGCTTCTTTCCTGAACTCTCCTTGTTTTTGATCCCTCTGTTTTTTGAAGAGTGAAAGTCAGGTTTTCTGCACAATGTACCATAGTTAAGGTCTGCCTGACACTCTCCCCATAATCTGAGTTACACACCTCCAGGGAGGAAAATCACAGAGGTCCCAGGCCATTTTCAGCACGTCCTGTATGATATGTCATGAACAGGACTTGTCCCTTTGGCTATGGTCTTGACTGGTCACCTTGTTGAGATGATCTTTTATTTCTCCTCAGTACAGTTGTCCTTTCCTCCCCCCCCACCAAGGGCATCACTGTTGTATGCTTTACATTGGGTTGTTCTAGTTCTCCCCCGCCAAGAGAATTGGATCAGTCCAGTTAGTTTCGTGGGCCCGTTTGGCCCCGCCCCTAGGAACCCCGAGAGAGGGTTCCTGAGTTCCAGAGTAAGAGAGAGTGCTTGCGCCACCGCGGGGGCAAAGAGACAGCAGAGTTCTGTTTGGTGATTAGTTTGGTTTAGTTTATGAATCGTTGTTCCTGAATAAAGAAATACAGCTTCCCTGCCCAGCCGTTGTCTCCGCGTCTCTGTCACCCGCCCATGAAGCTAGCCCCGCCAGCAAGAGCCGCCGAATTTTAACAACACATCACTACACACATTATGATTATATTTCTCCTTTGAAGAATATCCAGAAATCACTCGGGATTCTTCTGCCCAGGCAGGGGGCTTCCCCGTTCTCCCCCCAGTGACTCTGATGGGAAGTCTTCCTTTCTAGTCAGCTGTATTTCTCAAGAAACAATCAACACTCCACATCCTAATAGATGACCGAGCAGAACCTTCATCTTCTAACCCCACGTCTCCTGCTTTCTGCTACATCAATCGCATCAATTTCAAAACCCAGAATCAGCGCTTTGGCTCAGAAACCCCCTAACTGATGAGGGGACTTCAGCTCATGTATCCTATGGCCCTTTTGCCAACATAATCGCCTGTGTCACTGAGATAAAGTGAATGCCAGATCAGTGATTCTGGAATGCAAATACAGAAGCGCACGTGCATTTGCTATAGTCTGGAGAGGTGATGCAGCTTTAGGGCACTGGACTTCGCAAGCAGGAAGCAGCAGGTTCAATCCTCAGCACTGCACATGCCAGAATGATATTCTAGAGTGTTCATTTCTGTCTGTCTCTTTTCATTAAAAGTATTTTTAAAATATTTATTTACTTATTCCCTTTGCGCCACCTATGCTTAACCCACTGCACTACCACCTGACTCCCAGAAGTATTTCTTTTAATTCATTTATTTATTTATTTGCCTCCAGGATTATTGCTGGGGCTCAGTGCCTGCACCATGAATTCACTGCTTCTGAAGGCCATTTTCCCCCTTTTATTGCCCTTGTTGTGATGATTATTGTTGTTGATGTTGTCATTGTTAGATAGGACAGAGAGAAATGGAGAGAGGAGGAGAAGACAGAGGGGGAGAAAAAGATAGACACCTGCAGACCTGCTTCACTGCCTGTGAAGTGACTCCCCTGCAGGTGGGAGCCAGGGGCTGAAACCGGGATCCCTAGCTGGTCCTTGCTCTTGGCGCCACGTGCACTTAACCCACTGCACTACTGCCCAATCCCCAATCAGAAGTTTGTTTTTTTCAATATTTATTTTATTTATTTATTTATTCCCTTTTGTTGCCTTTGTTGTTTATCATTGTCGTTCTTATTGTTGTTGTCATTACTGCTGTTGTTGTTGGATAGGACAGAGAGAAATGGAGAGAGGAGGGGAAGACAGAGATGGGGAGAGAAAGATAGACACCTGCAGACCTGCTTCACCGCTTGTGAAATGACTCCCTGCAGGCGGAAAGCCAGGGGCTTGAACCAGGATCCTTATGCTGGTCCTTGTGCTTTGCACCACATGCACTGAACCCACTGCGCTACCGCCTGACTCCCTAGAAGTATTTTTTTTATTTATTTCTTTATTGGGGAATTAATGTTTTGCATTCAACAGTAAATACAATAGTTTGTACATGCATAACATTCCCCAGTTTCCCATTTAACAATACAACCCCCACTATGTCATTTATCATCCTTCATGGACCTGTATTCTCCCCACCCACCCACCCAAGAGTCTTTTACTTTGGTGCGATACGCCAATTCCATTTCAGGTTCTACTTGTGTTTTCTTTTCTGATCTTGTTTTTCAACTTCGGCCTGAGAGTGAGACCATCCCATATTCATCCTTCTGTTTCTGACTTATTTCACTTAACATGAGTTTTTCAAGGTCCATCCAAGATCAGCTGAAAACAGTGAAGTCGCCATCCCATCCAAGATCAGCTGAAAACAGTGAAGTCGCCATTTTTTACAGCTGAGTAGTATTCCATTGTGTATATATACCACAACTTGCTCAGCCACTCATCTGTTGTTGGACACCTGGGTTGCTTCCAGGTTTTGGCTATTACAAATTGTGCTGCCAAGAACATATGTGTACACAGATCGTTTTGGATGGATGTGTTGGGTTCCTTAGGATATATCCCCAGGAGAGGAATTGCAGGGTCATAGGGTAGGTCCATTTCTAGCCTTCTGAGAGTTCTCCAGACTGTTTTCCACAGAGGTTGGACCAATTTACATTCCCACCAGCAGTATAGGAGGGTTCCTTTGACCCCACACCCTCTCCAGCATTTGCTGCTGTTACCTTTTCTGATGTATGACATTCTCACAGGAGTGAAGTGATATCTCATTGTTGTCTTGATTTGCATTTCTCTGACAATCAGAGACTTGGAGCATTTTTTCATGTGTTTCTCAGCCTTTTGGATCTCTTCTGTGGTGAATATTCTGTCCAAGCCCTCCCCCCATTTTTGGATGGGGTTATTTGTTGTCTTGTTGTTAAGTCTGGCAAGCTCTTTATATATGTTGGTTATTAAACTCTTATCTGATGTATGACATGTGAAGATCTTCTCCCATTCTGTGAGGGGTCTCTTGATTTGTGTAGTGGTTTCTTTTGCTGTGAAGAAGCTTTTTAATTTGATGTAGTCCCATAGGTTTATACTTGCCTTGGTCTTCCTTATAATTGAATTCGTTTCATTGAAAATGTCTTTAAAATTTATGCAGGAAAGAGTTATGCTAATATTTTCCTCTAAGTATTTGATAGTTTGTGGTCTAACATCCAAGTCCTTGATCCACTTGGAATTTACTTTTGTATTCGGTGAAATACAGTGATTCAGTTTCATTCTTCTGCATGTTTCAACCCATTGTTTCCAACACCATTTGTTGAAGAGACTCTGCTTTCCCCATGTAATAGTCTGGGCCCCTTTGTCAAAGATTAGATGTCCATACGTGTGGGGCCTCATTTCTGGGCTCTCAATTCTATCCCACTGGTCAGTGTGTCTATTCATGTTCCAGTACCAAGCAGTTTTGATGACAATGGCCCTATAATACAGTTTGAGATCTGAGAGTGTGATGCCTCCAGTTCTGTTCTTTTTTCTCAAGATTATTTTGGCAATTCTAGGTCTTTTCTGGTTCCAGATAAACATTTGTAGCATTTTTTCTATTCTCCTAAAAAATGTAGTTGGGATCTTGATGGGGATAGCATTAAATTTGTAGATGGCTTTGGGTAATATATTCATTTTGATGATGTTAATTCTTCCAACCCATGAACATGGAGTATCTTTCCACTTCTTTGTGTCTTTTTCAATTTCCTTGAGTAGTGACTCATAATTTTCAGTATACAAGTCTTTCACTTCTTTGGTTAGGTTTACTCCTAGATATTTTATTGTTTTTGTTGCTATAGTAAAAGGAATTGATTTCTGGATTTCAATTTCTTCTAACTTAGTGTTTGCATAGAGGAATGCCACTGACTTTTGCCCAGAAGTATTTTTTTAAAGTCAGGTTTAGAGTCAGGGAGATTATTCCACATTAGAGCACAGTATTTACTACATACTTAAGGCCCCAGGTTCAATCCCTGGCACTTCCATATGCCAGAGCTGAGTTGTGTTCTATAAAGGAACATTTAGATGAGACTTCTCATAATTCCAGGCTTAATGTATGACTCAGTCCCTAAAGGATTCTACTCAGTGAGTTGTCTGCAAATTCTTCAAACATACATGGAGTCATAGAACAAATCTCTCATGTGGGCAAAAGCTTCCAGACAAAGTTTTAGCCCCTGATATGGGAATGGCTAGCAGTAGCTTAATAACCACAGCAGTCATTTAGATACTGGGGTTAGATCTAGAATATTTAGGATCCAATTACTGCGTGTCACTAACCTAAGGTAATGTACACTCATGTCCCTGTTGTTTGTCCAGCTCAAATTAGCCTCTTTGGAAGTTGGACTTTTGATGCAATATAAGACATATGAACAAAAAGACTCAGGCCCGAGACTCAAGGCTTCACTACTTGCTCCCACTTCTATGGGGCTACACATCAGTAGAGTCACCTCCAGGCTCTCCCAGACAAAAGAAAAAAAACCTTGTGTCTTTGAGTGATCTTTTGGTACCCTGCATCACTGGCTAATGAGACAATGCTCTTGTCTCTTCTTTCTCTCATAAAATTAACTTAAAAATAAATCTTTTAAAAAAGAAGGGGGCAAGGCAGGGACACATCCAGTAGCGCACACACTACAATAGCCAGGAACTCTAGTTCAAGTCTCCAGGCACCGTCTGAATAAAGAACTTATAAGCAGTACATCATTGCATCAAGTATCTATCTCCCTCTCTTTCTCCTGACCTTCTTTCTCAACTTGTATGTCTCTATCCAAAATGAATAAAATATTTTAAAAATAAGAAGAAAATGGTTTTAAAGGCATACTTATGCTTAGCATAAAACTGCAACATCTTCAAGAAATTTCTTAGACTGGTGTGGGTGTATGCATGTGTTAGAAGAGAACGGCCCGAAACCTAAAGAAACAGATATTTATAGAGTTCTCTTAAAGCATATGTTACAATATTTTGAAACTGCCTTACACTGATCTGCTTCAATGTAAGATATAATCACTTAGGATGAGAACAGCAGAGATTAACACTGGCAAAAAAAAAAAAAAATTCACACACACTCAGTTTAAAAAAAAAGATGCCTCCAAGAAGCTGGCCAGATAAAAGAGAGCAATGACTGTGCAAACAGACAGAAGGAATCTCCTTTCAGTGAACCTGCATATAAATATGAAGATGGCCCCCAAAAGAAAGGGGACAAGGCACAAGAGGTTACAGTGGACTTCATTCTCAATATTTTCCCTTTTCCTGAGAAGAGCTCCCCAACTTCCCTAATTTTGGGGGCTTTTTTTCCAACCCTCTTTGTTATTGGATAAAGATAGAGAGAAATTGTGCAGAGAGGGAAGACAGAAAGAGAGGCAGAGAGATACCTGCAGACCTGCTTCACCATTCGCAAATCTTTCCCCTGTAAATGGGGACCAGGGACTTGAACCTGGGTCCCTACACACTGTAATGTGAGTTCTTAGGCAGGTGTGCCCCCAAGCCATTTTCTTTATTTGTGATTAACAGAGGTTTACAAGATTATAAAATTGCAGGGTAAGCGTCCATTAGAGAAGACCTCCTGATAGCTTTGGTCCATGTGGCTTCACTGAGGCTAGTTGATTACATGACCAGACTTGGCCAATCAGCAGAAGCCAAACTCCTTCCATGTGACTCAAATCAGTCCAATAAGAGCCAACACTGGGGGGTCGGGCGGTGGCGCAGTGGGTTAAGCGCATGTGGCGCAAAACGCAGGGACCGGCGTAAGGATCCCGGTTCTAGCCCCCGGCTCCCCACCTGCAGGGGAGTCGCTTCACAGGCGGTGAAGCAGGTCTGCAGGTGTCTATCTTTCTCTCCCCCTCTCTGTCTTCCCCTCCTCTCTCCATTTCTCTCTGTCCTATCCAACAACGAATAGCGTCAACAAGGGCAATAATAATAACCACAACGAAGCTACAACAAGGGCAACAAAAGGGGGAAAAAAATGGCCTCCAGGAGCGGTGGATTCATGGTGCAGGCACCGAGCCCAGCAATAACCCTGGAGGAGGAAAAAGAAAAAAAAAAAGAGCCAACACTGGGGTTTACTAAGGAAACCAAAAAAGAAAAAGAAAAAAAAAAAAGGAAAGAAGGAAGAAGGGAGGGAGGAAGGAGGGAGGAAGGAGGGAGGAAGGAGGGAGGGAGGTAGAGAGAGAAAGGGATGGAGGGAGGAAGGAAGGAAGGAGGGAGGGAGGGAGGGAGGAAGGACGGAGGGAGGGAGAAAGTGAGGGGGGAGTGGGTGGTGACACACCTGGTTAAACACACGTTATCAAGCTCAAGGGCCCAAGTTCAAGCCCCCACTTCCCACCTGCAAGGAAGATGCTTCATGAGAGTTGAAGCAGGTCTGCAGCTCTCTCTCTCTCTCTTCCTCTCTACTTCTCCCTCCTCTCTCAATTTCTCTCACTCCTATCTAATAAAACCTAGAAAGGAAAAAAGAGAAAGGTAGGGAAAGAAGGAAGAAAAGAGAAAGGGAGAAAGGAAGACTCCATCTCATACAAAATAAAGATTTTCAAGTAATAAATGATCACTAATCATTAACTAATGATCATTAATGTCCTTACAAGTGTACTGAGTGTTCAGTTTAAGATTCAGTGTCTTGATAAAAGCTCAAATACTCGAGGCTGCTTCTGGTCGCTTCACTTTCCAGCAAACACAGACCTCATAGGCATCTAAAGCCAGAGAGGCTGCTGGTCTTCAGCTCTGGTTAACCAATCACTGAGCTGTATAACACAGGTGATGGTGCGAGGTGATTAGCATTTTAATAAAGTTCACTTCATCTTCAGAGGGTCTCTGGAAGCTAAGTATCAGGCTGCTCTTCTCTCTCTCTCTAGAATACGGGCGACTATTAGCCCAAAGAAGGCTGCTCAGTGGTGATATTACGCTTGTGAGAGGCTCTTATGCCACACTGATAATACTACTAATTATAATGACAATTATATTTAAAATATATTAAAATGAAAAATATGCAAATATATATTTAATATTTTTAATTGTTTATTTTCCCTCTTGTTGCCCTTATTTTTTTATTGTTGTTGCAGTTACTGATGTCACTGTTGGCTAGGACAGAGAGAAATGGAGAGAGGAGGGGAAGACAGAGAGGGGGAGAGAAAGACAGACACCTGCAGACCTGCTTCACCGCCTGTGAAGCGACTCCCCTGCAGGTGGCCTCCAGACGCAGTGGATTCATGGTGCAGGCACCGAGCCCCAGCAATAACCCTTTAGGCAAAAAAAGGAAAAATAAGTAAATAGAATGCAAAACTATTGGCCACAGGTGGTCACAGATAATAATTTATTTTTAAAAAATCTGTACTAAACAATTGTTCTATTCATGTTCTTTTGAAGAGAAGACCTAACCATCTCTCACACCGGGAACCTCATGATGCATTTTTGCATAGAAAAACACAGAACAACGGGGGCAGCAGTGGGGCAGTAGAGCACCCAGCTAAGTGCACATAGTGTGAAGCACCAAGACCCACGCAAGGATCCCGGTTCAAGCCCCCGGCTCCCCACCTGCAGGGGGGAAGCTTCACAAGCGGTGAAGCAGGTCTGCAGGTGTCTCTCTTCCTCTCTCCCTCTCTATCTCCCCCTCCTCTCTCAACTTCTCTGTCCTATCCAGTATAAAATGGGGGAAATGGCTGCAGGAGCAGTGGATTCGTTCGTAGTGCAGGCACTGAGCCCCAGCTATAACCCTGGAGGCAATAAACAAACAAACAAAACCACAGAATAGATCTCTCAGCTCCCTGAAAACAGCTGGTTCTTTGTTTGGGGTTTGTCTGGTCATTTGTCGGGGGGATGGACCCCAGGCATCAGGGGCCTGACTGAGCCACCGAAACATCCTCTCCCCACTCCTTTCCAGACCTCACTGCCCAAGCTCCAGTCCCTGAGGGCACTGAGTGGGCTCAGGTGGCGGTTGCTAAGCAACAAGTGCTCTGAGCCCTAAGGCCCTGCTCTTATCACCAAGTGCAGGGCTCCCACCCCCAGCCCACTGTGCTCTCCCACTCACGCCCTCAAACCCAACCTTGTGAGTGCTGCACTCCAGCTCACAGGTGCCAAGCTCCTAAACAAATAGGCCAGCTCAGCAGGTACTTCCACCCACTAAGAGTACTGGGGGGCCTCTGTGT
Organism: Erinaceus europaeus; assembly: GCF_950295315.1. Classification (NCBI taxonomy): domain Eukaryota; kingdom Metazoa; phylum Chordata; class Mammalia; order Eulipotyphla; family Erinaceidae; genus Erinaceus; species Erinaceus europaeus. The sequence continues at coordinate 11,447,796 of NC_080168.1, forward strand.
CCTCTCATGAGGGGAGCCCATCAGTCTGCTAGAGCACCCACTTGCATGCCTGAGGGCCCAGAGACTGAGGGTGGGACCCCCAGCACCACCACATGCCAAAGCTGAGACGGAGGGCCTCGCTCTCTAATCCTCTGCTTTCTCCCTCCTCTTTCATTCTCTCTACCATAATAAACAAAAAAGTCTGGGGTGGGAGGATGAGGGGGTGGGTGGAGGGGGTACCAAAGGGTGGGAGAAGGGGGCTTCTGAAAGTCCCTGGTCCAGTTGCCAGAGATCTCTCTCGAGCTCTATGTGGCCACTTAGGATAGTCCTTCCTCCCGTTTGTAAATGTTCTGACCTGCTTCCTCCTTGGGGAAAGCCCTGACCACATCCAGGACCACTAACACCCCATAACCAGAGAGGTGGCTCTATGAGAGAGTGCAGGGCTTCTGTACATGAGGTCCTGGGTTTGATTCTTGGCACCACATATGTCAGTGTTCCAAACTCTCTCTCTCTCTCCCTCTCTCTCTCTCTCTCTCTCTCTCACACACCCACACACACACATACACACACACACAAAAAAATAGATAAATAGGAGGCTGAGTGGTGGAGCACTCAACTCAACCTACCCTTCAGAAAAGAAAAAAATTAACAATAATAATAATAATAGTAAATGTATGTCTCTCCAGCTGAGAGTGTATTTTGAGTTCATAGAGATGCTAATATTAGTTCTCATTTCTCTGCCTTTTTATTTCTCTCAGTATGAGGCTTTTCTGCAGAAATAAAAGACCTCCCCTTTGCACAATCAGGAAAAAAAAAAAAGCTAATGGCCAATTTTAAAGAGGGAAAATGAAGACTGAGAACCACCACAAAATCACTTGTCAGAGCTTTTTCCAAAATGGAGACCCCCAAATCTCCATCTGCAATATTCTAGCCATTAGGTTCATGATTAGTCAACAATTTGCTCTGCTTTGTATGTTAACTCTCTTTTTCAGCCACAAGGTTCCAGATGCTACCATGATGCCAACCAGACTTCCCTGGACAGACAACCCCACCAATGTGTCCTGGAGCTCCACTTCCCCAGAGCCCTGTACCACTAGGGAAAGAGAGAGACAGGCTGGGAGTATGGATCAACCTGTCAACACCCATGTTCAGCGGGGAAGCAATTACAGAAGCCAGACCTTCCACCTTCTGCATCCCACAATGACCCTGGGTCCATGCTCCCAAAGGGATAAAGAATAGGAAAGCTATCAGGGGAGGGGGTGGGATATGGAGTTCCAATGGCAGGAACTGTGTGGAATTGTACTCTTCTTATCTTGTCTTGTCAAGTGTTTCCATTTTATAAATTAAAACTTTAAAAAAGGGGGTCAGTCGGTAGCGCAGCGGGTGAAGCTCACGTGGCACAAAGCACAAGGACCGGCATAAGGATACTGGTTCGAGCCCTGGCTCCCCACCTGCAGGGGAGTCGCTTCGCAGGTGGTGAATCAGGTCTGCAGGTGTCTGTCTTTCTCTCCCTACCCGTCTCTGTCTTCCCCTCCTCTCTCCATTTCTCTCTGTCCTATCCAACAACAAACAACATCAACAATAACAATAATAACAACAAGGCTACAACAAGGCCAACAAAAGGGGGGAAATGGCCTCCAGGAGCAGTAGATTCATGGTGCAGGCACTGAGCCCCAGAAATAACACTGGAGGCAAAAAAAAAAAAAACCTTAAAAATAAATCACTGGTCAGGAGATATGAGGCTCTTAAAGAGAGTGGAGCTAAAAACATAAATGGAGAATAAAGCATAGGGAATGTGCATTTTGCTAAATTTTAGGACAGGCCTGTAACTACCCCCAGCCTGAATAAAAACACTGTGTGAAATCTAGCCATTCCATCAAGAGAAAAGACTTCTTTATCCAATAATGCATGAGAATTAATTGGATGGGTTTAACAAAATACTAAGAAACCCATACCAGTTATGAAAGAAAATGTGTTGAGTAGATCATTTTACAGAAATAAAAGCTGGGGGAGTCGGGTGGTAGCACAGCAGATTAAGCACACATGCTGCGAAGTCCAAGGACCAGCATAAGGATCCCAATTCGAACCCCCAGCTCCCCACCTGCAAGGGGGTCACTTCACAGGCGGTAAAGCAGGTGTGCAGGTGTCTGTCTTTCTCTCCCCAGCTCTGTCTCCCCCTCCTCTCTCCATTTCTCTCTGTCCTATCCAACAATGGCAACATCAATAACAACAACGATAACTACAACAATAAAACAAGGGCAACAAAAGGGAATAGATAAATATTTAAATAAATAAATAAAAATAAAATCTAAAATATAATAGTAAATAAATAAATAAAAGTTGGGGCAGCTGTACGGTAGAGCAGCGGGTTAAGGGCACATGGCAGGAAGCACAAGGATCCATGCAAGGATCCCAGTTCGAGCCCCCGGCTCCCCATCTGCAGGGGAGTCACTTCACAAGTGGTGAAGCAGGTCTGCAGGTGTCTAGCCTTCTCTCTCCCTCTCTACCACCCCTCCCCTCTCAATTTCTCTCTGTTCTATCCAGAAAAAAGGGTGGGGTGGGGGATGGCCACTAGGAGCAGTGGATTCATAGAGCTGGCACCAAGCCCCAGCAATAACCCTGGGGCAAATAAATAAATAAATAAATAAATAAATAAATAAATATTGGTTTCCTGGAACCTCTCCAGAATACTAATCCATTAGGAGAAGACAGAAAGAAGTTGGGGGTAAGGGTCAACCTGCCAACACCCATGTCCAGTATTACTGAAGCCAGACCTTCCACCTTCTGCACCTCATAAAGAACTGTGGTCCATACTCCCAATGGGGTAAACAATTGGGGGAGATAACGAGAGGCCTCTGAACTCCAATTCCACTGGGACCCAAATCCTTCTGTCACCAGGAATCATGTTTTTATGCCATCACTGAAAGGGAAGTGAATCTGGAAAACCCCAGAGGAAGTCAGGCAAACATGTTTTCATCTGAGAGAAGATGAAAAAAAGAAAGACACCTGGAAATAGTAATAGGTATAGGGGTGACTTAGAAAGGAAGTGAAGGCAGGAGTGTTGAAAAAATGAAAAATATATACACGCACACACATATAGATACAGATAGATAGTAGATACAATGATAGAATCAGCCCATATCAGTGACCTTGAGAGAACTACTGTAGTTTCCATTGGAAGGAATGGGACACAGAACTCTGGTGGTGGAAACCATATGGAATTATATGATCTTACAGTTTTGTAAGTCAATATTAAATCACTAATAAAAATTTAAAAACAAAATTTGAATCTTAATTTTATATAGCCTTTTTTTTAATATTTATTTATTTATTCCCTTTTGTTGCCCTTGTTGTTTTATTGTTGTAGTTATTATTGTTGTTATCGTCGTTGTTGGATAGGACAGAGAGAAACGGAGAGAGGAGGGGAAGACAGAGAGGGGGAGAGAAAGATAGACACCTGCAGACCTGCTTCACCGCCTGTGAAGCGACTCCCCTGCAGGTGGGGAGCCGGGGTTCGAACCAGGATCTTTATGCCGGTACTTGTGCTTTGCGCCACGTGCGCTTAACCCGCTGCGCTACAGCCCGACTCCCTGAATCTTAATTTAAAAAAAAATCTTACGGAGGGTCAGGCAGTAGCACGTCAGGTAGAGAGCACACATTATAGTGCACAAAGTTCAAGACCTGGTCGCCACCTGCTGAGGAAAAGTTTCAGGATCAGTGAAGCAGGGCTGCGTGTGTGTGTGTGTGTGTGTGTGTGTGTGTGTGTGTGTGTGTGTGTGTGTGTGTGTCTCACTCTCTTCTCCCTCTCTTCCTCCACCTCTCCCTTCTCAATTTCTCTCTCTCCAAAATTAAATTATTATTATTATTATTATTATTTTGCCTCTAGGGTTCTCTGGGACTCAGTGCTTACACTACAAATACACTGCTCCTGAAGGTCATTTTTGTCTCCAGGGTTAACGCTGGGGCTCAGTGTTTGCACTACGAACCTAGTGCTCCTGGCGGCAATCTTTTTTCCATTGTTATTGTTGCTGTTACTGATGTTGTTGCTACTGTTGTTGTTGTTGGGTGGAACAAAGAAATTGAGAGATATGGGGAAGATAGAGAGACAGAGAGAAAGACAGACACCTGCAGACCTGCTTCACCATTTGTGAAGCGACCCCCCTGCAGGTGAGAAGCCAGGGGCTCGAACCTGGATTTTTAAACCAGCACACCACTGCCCAGCCCCAAATTCTTTTTTTCTTTGTTTTTTAATTGGGAAATTAATGTTTTACATTCAACAGTAAGTACAATAGTTTGTACATGCATAACATTCCCCAGTTTCCCATATAACAATACAACCCCCACTAGGTCCTCTGAATCCTTCTTGGACCTGTATTCTCCCCACCCACCCACCCAAGAGTCTTTTACTTTGGTGTGATAAACCAATTCCATTTCAGGTTCTACTTGTGTTTTCTTTTCTGATCTTGTTTTTCAACTTCGGCCTGAGAGTGAGATTATCCCATATTCATCCTTCTGTTTCTGACTTATTTCACTCAACATGAGTTTTTCAAGGTCCATCCAAGATCAGCTGAAAACAGTGAAGTCACCATTTTTTACAGCTGAGTAGTATTCCATTGTGTATATATACCACAACTTGCTCAGCCACTCATCTGTTGTTGGACACCTGGGTTGCTTCCAGGTTTTGGCTATTACAAATTGTGTTGTGAAGAACATATGTGTACACAGATCGTTTTGGATGGGTGTGTTGGGTTCCTTAGGATATATCCCCAGGAGAGGAATTGCAGGGTCATAGGGTAGGTCCATTTCTAGCCTTCTGAGAGTTCTCCAGACTGTTTTCCACAGAGGTTGGACCAATTTACATTCCCACCAGCAGTATAGGAGGGTTCCTTTGACCCCACACCCTCTCCAGCATTTGCTGCTGTTACCTTTTCTGATGTATGACATTCTCACAGGAGTGAAGTCGTATCTCATTGTTGTCTTGATTTGCATTTCTCTGACAGAGACTTGGAGCATTTTTTCATGTGTTTCTCGGCCTTTTGGATCTATTCCAATGGAATAGAATTGAGATCCTAGAAGTGAGCCCCCACATCTATGGACATCTAATCTTTGACAAAGGGGCTCAGACTATTAAATGGGGAAACCAGAGTCTCTTCAACAAATGGTGTTAGAAACAATGGGTTGAAACATGCAGAAGAATGAAACTGAAACACTCTATTTCACCAAATACAAAAGTAAATTCCAAGTGGATCAAGGACTTGGATGTTAGACCAGAAACTATCAGATACTTAGAGGAAAATATTGGCAGAACTCTTTTCCACATAAATTTTAAAGACATCTTCAGTGAAACTAATCCAATTGCAAAGAAGACTAAGGCAAATATAAACCTATGGGACTACATCAAATTAAAAAGCTTCTTCACAGCAAAAGAAACCACTACCCAAACCAAGAGACCCCTCACAGAATAGGAGAAGATCTTTACATGCCATACATCAGACAAGAGTTTAATAACCAACATATATAAAGAGCTTGCCAAACTCAACAACAAGACAACAAATAACCCCATCCAAAAATGGGGGGAGGACATGGACAGAATATTCACCACAGAAGAGATCCAGTCCCAAATTCTTTTTTCTAAAGATTTTATTTACTTATTCATGAGAAAGGAAGAGAGAGAGAGAGAGAGAACGAGAACCAGACATCACTCTGCTACATTTGCTGCAAGGGACTGAACTCTGGACCTCATGCTTGAAAGTCCAACACTTTCTTTACCCACTGTGCCACCTCCCAGACCACTGAAATAAAATTCTTCAAAAGCAAAATTCTAGCTCAAATTAGAAAACTTCAAACATGGTATACAGTATACAGTATTGGTATTAAACACTGAAATTCTGATTAAAATCTACCAGTCAGCTCACTGATGAATTTGGCTAAGATAAAGTATAAGCTTCTGGAAGGCAAACAAATGAGTAAAAGCAAAATCAAAAGAAAATTGATAAATGGGGAAAAATATTTACACCAAAAGAACAAAGAACTAATGTCTTCATTCAAAAGGTTTATTACCAAAAAGAAGGAAAAAAAAAAAAAGAGCAACCCCCAAAAAACTAGGCAAAACCAAGAATAGGAAATTCACAAGAAAGGTTCTCCCACACTTAGGGCAAGGGCACACAAAACTTAGGTGGTGGGCATAATATGGAACTATTCCCCTGCATCTTATAATCTTGTAAATGGTTATTAAATCACTAGTAAAAAAAAAAAAAAAAGTAAAAGAAGAAGAAAGGAAGTATGGTTCTCCCACTGTCAACTGTTTCAATGCGGAGAACCAATGTGATACCGTGTTTTACCTAACAGTCAACAACAACAACAAAATGATCTGTGAATAACCGTATTAGCAAAAATGATGCTGAGGGGGCATGGCAGTGGCACACTGGATTAAACACACATGGCACAAAGCACAAGGACCCGCGCAAGGATCCCGGTTCGAGCCCCTGGCTCCCCACCTGCAGGGGGAGGGTCGCTTCACAGGTGGTGAAGCAGGTCTGCAGGTGTCTTTCTCTTTTCTCCTTTATTTTACCCTACCCTCTCAATTTCTCTCTGTCCTATCTAAAAAAAAAAAAAAAAAAAAGGAAAAAATGGCCTCCAGGAGCACTGAATTCATAGTGCAGGCAATGAGCCCCAGCAATAACCCTGGCGGCAAAAAAGAAAAAAAAAATGTTGCTGAGCAGGCATATTTATTTATATGAGGTTAGTAGTAGGCAAAAAGGATGGTAACTCAGCCATATTACTAGAATGTGGAATGTAACTCTTGACACACGTACAGACAATCTAAACACATATACGTGTGTGTCACTGGGTATAAGCGTGGGTGGTCATTGCAATGTTATCATGATGGAAATGGTGGATTTCAGTTAAGATTAAAGACATTCACACAATGGAAAAGTATGCAGTAGTCAAAAAGACTCGATTTGCTTTCTTTTTTTAAAATTATCTTTATTTATTGGATAGATACAGCCAGAAATCGAGAACGGAAAGAGAAAGAGAGAGACAGACAGACAGATACCTGCAGTACTACATCACCACTCACAAAGATTTCCTCCTGTAGGTAGGGACTGGGGACTTGAGCTTGGGTCCTTGCGCATGATAACAAGTGTGCTCAACCAGGTGCGCCACCACCCAACCCTTAATTTGCTTTCTGTATGAAGACATGGGGTGGGATGTTTCAGTTAGACTAAGGGAAAAGTTGCAGAAAAGGTGGAGTGAGGGTAAGATAAACTGAGTCATGAACTTTTTCCACCACATTTCCACTGCTACTGTACTCACAGAGTTTGACAGTTGTCCTTCAAAGGGTCCGTGAAGATGTAAAGGTATGCACTAAACTATTATTTTAAATGCAAGTTAGTTTATAAAATGGCTTTGGGTGACTATTTTTGCAAGAATTAAAGTGTCATTGACAAACTCCAGTGGGGGTGATGGGGGTTGCAACAGGGATTTCTCAGGTGCTTAGGGTAAGATTTAGCAAACTTAGCAAAAATAACTAGAGGACTTCATGTGAAATTTGAATTTCAAAAAACTGTGCACAATTTGGGATGCATAGCAAAAAGTCACTGCTTTCCTGAAATTCAAGTTTAGCTGAACACTCTTATTTTGTCTGCCGTTCCTACTGTGAGTTCACTTCAGGATTCCAGGCAGGCTCTTGGCTCAAGCCTTTGGCCATGGTCCATGCCCAGATCCCCTATGGATTCAGTCTGCTCCTCCACCTCCATTCCCGTGATTCTCTCCGGCTGGTGGGTGGAGCCATTCTCCAGAACAGAGACACCTGATGTCTGTCATCTCAGGACACCATGAAACCACCCACAGAGTCCAGGTTGATAACCCAAGCTTCTCTCTCGGTGTGAGGTGCTACACTGACTTATGGAATTCCTGGTGATGAGGGATACAGTGCAGCTCTCTTTCCCCTCTGTGTTGTTCTAGAAGCCAGGTTTCAAAGCATCCAGAGAATCAAAATGATGGGGGTTTGGGAGAACAAATGTAAAGGACTCACACAATTTGACTTCAAGGCTTACTAGAAGACTACAATAGTCAAAGACAGTGAGATTGGCAAGAGGACAGGTGTATGAAGCGGATGGAATAGAACACAGAATGGAGTGAAACAGCCTAGAACAGGCCCATGTATGTATGGTCAACTGATTTTCAACAAAAGTGCCCAAATAATTCAGTGGAGATAGTTTTTTCATAAATATTTAATTTCTTTTTAATGAGAAAAATACAGAAAGATACAGAGAGGGACAGAGGGGAAGGGAGAGAGAAAAAGGGAGAGAGGGAGGGAGAAGGAGGTAGAGAAAGAGAGAGAGAGAGAGAAGAACTGAGCATTGCTCTGCTAAGGCTTTTGGTGGCACCGAGGGTTGAACCTGGGACCTTAGAGCCTCAGGCATGAACACTGTTTGCATAACTTAATAGTTATGCAAACTGTCTCTGCAGATCCTGACAACCTTTTCAACAGATATTTCTGGAGTGACTGCATATTCGTAAACCAGAATAAATAAAAACAACCCATGCATTGCACCACATACAAAATATTCTCTCAAAATGAGATGGAGTCTTAAATGCAAAAGTAAAACAACACAATTCTAGGAATAAGTATGGGAACGCATTTATGTGATCTGGGTTGAGGGAAAAAAAATTTTATTGGCTAGAGACAAAGAGAAATTGAGAGGAGAGAGGGAGAGAGAAAGTGAGACATCTGTAGCCCTACTTCACCACTCATGAACTTCTCTCTCCCCTGCAGGTGGGGACCAGGGACTTGAACCCAGGTCCTTGAGCACTGTGATGTGTGCACCACCACCTGGCCACTGAGGGAAAGATTTCTTAGGAGTCAAAAAAGAAAAAAAAAAAGCACACTGTAAGGGAGAAGGTGAAAATTCAAACTTCATCAATATTGAAATCCTTTCTTTTGTTTATCGTTGTTCTCATTATTATCATTACCACCAGAACACTGCTCAGCTCTAGCCTACAGCAGTACTGGGAGTTGCACATGGGACCTCAGAGCCTCAGGCATGAGAGTCTCTTTGTATAACCACTATGCTATCTCTCCCACCATAAAAAACTTTCCTTTGAAAAAAACATTTAAGAAAAATGAAGTGACATGAAGCCTCAGATTGGGAGAAAATATTTGCAAGTCACATATCAAACAAAGCATTTTTATCCTCCACCCCCCAAAAAAATACAGAAAGAGCTCTCATCATTCGTCCCATCAGACAGTTCAGCAAAGAGGAGGTATGGGTGGCGGGCCATCCACTGAAAAAGGTTCAGCACCACTAATCACAACAATGGTGCAAGTTAAAACTACAACCTGATATGGTAATATACTAGCCAGAATCGCTAAAAGCTAAAATTGCCAGCAATTTCAAAAATTTACAAGGATGCAAGCAACTGGAACTCTCCTATTCCACTGATGGAAACACAAGGGGGTGTAGCCACCCCAGAAAACAGTTTGGAGGGGACTTCTGAGCACATTTCATAGGCACTTGCCACGTGACTCAGCTACTGGACTTCTTTTATTTTTTTTCCCCTCCAGGGTTATTTTCCCCCCTTTTGTTGCCCTTGTTGCTGTAGCCTCATTGTGGTTATTATTATTGCCATTGTTGATGTTGTTCATTGTTGGATAGGACAGAGAGAAAAGGAGAGAGGAGGGGAAGACAGAGGGGGGAGAGAAAGAGAGATACCTGCAGACCTGCTTCACCGCCTGTGAAGCGACTCCCCTGTAGGTGGGGAGCCAGGGCTCAAACCGGGATCCTTATGCTGGTTCCTGCACTTTGCACCACATGTGCTCAACCCACTGCGCCACCGCCCGACCCCCAGCTACTGCAGTTCTAGGACATTACTCAAGAGAAACACAACCCCTCGAAGCTCTCTAGATGAGTGTTCTAGATAACTTTATTCATAATCACCAACACACAGTACACAACCCTCATGTCATCAGCAATTGAATGGATAAACTTCCGTATGTCCGTACAATGGAATATTACTCAGCAGTAAAAAGTGGCAGATGATAGACAACCACAATCAACAAGGATCAGTCTCAAAATCAGAAGCACACATTACCTAAACTTATGTAACAGTCTGGGGGGGGGAAGCCAACTGTAAAGGCAGTACTGAAATAGTTTTAAAAGGAGCAGGAGGAAATATGTGGAGGTGGTAAGCTGTGATCTTGTTGGCTGTCATAGTTACACAACTGGATATCAGAACTCATAGAAGTGGAACCTTAAACAGGTTTTTTGTTTTTTTCTTTTTTTTACCAACACACTGCTCAGCTCCGGTTTATGGTGGGGCAGGGGACTGAACCTGGGATTTCAGAGCCTCAGGCATAACCACTATGCTATCTACCCTGCCTAAACAGGTGAATTTTGCTGTACACAAATTACACTGGGGTGGAGGGGAGGGAAAGAGCCTAGAAATCCTTTGTGTGAGGAAGAATAAGGAAGTTCAAACTGAAATTAGTGAGTTTGCTTTTCTTTTCTTAGTTCTGACAGAAAGTCTTCCCTTTTGAAAAATAATATCCTGAGAGTATATTTAATATTTTTCTTGATCCTGGCATATATTCCTGTTACCTAAATATACAGATAATATATTCCATGTTGCTTGGAAATTAAGCACAGGATTCACCCCAATAACCTATTTCAGAATCCTCCACTTGGTGGCCATCAGAGAATTAACTGTAGACCCTGTGATTCCAATCCCCCTGGGGAAGGATGGCCTTGACCTTCTTGTTAGCTGTGCTAACTCCCACCACACCACGGCTCCCAAGAGTTTCAACAGCCTTAGTACAAGTGAGCCCTCTAAATGATCCACCAGGGCTGGGGAGATAGTGTAGTGGTTCTGCAAAAGACTTTCATGCTGGAGGCTTTGAGGGCCCAGGTTCAATTAACCCCAGCACCACCATAGGCCAGAGCTGAGCAGTGCTCTGGTAAAAGAATGATAATCACACTGTCCTTTGGGTAAGACCTAAGAACTCATTGCTGCTAAGCTTCCTGATTGTTCCAGTAAATTGTCAGGGTTGAACAACAGTGTGGGTGAAGTGTTGACATTGGGGTAAACAGAGGGAAATCCTGTCTCCAGAAAGTCCCTGTGCTACTAGAATCTTCTCTGGGGGACATGGTGTGTGAGACCTGCCTCTGGGTTAAGCACCTCGGGTTACAGCTGCCTGCTGATCCTGGAAAGAGGTGTGAAAATATCACTCAGGCACAGTACATTCCAGCTCCTGTCTGACTTGCTTGTGTTGTGTTGTTTATTTCACTAGAACACTGCTCAACTGGGGCTTCTCCTGGTGCTGGGTGGGAACTGAACCTTGGACCACAGAGCCTCAGGCATGAAAGTCTTAGATGGACGGCAGTAGCGCAGTGGGTTAAGCGCACATGGTGCAAAGCACAAGGACTAGCGTAAGGATCCCAGTTCAAGCCCCCCGCTCCCCACCTGCAGGGGAGTCACTTCACAGGCAGTGAAGCAGGTCTGCAGGTGTCTATCTTTTTCTCCCCCTCTCTGTCTTCTCCTCCTCTCTCCATTTCTCTCTGTCCTGTCTAACAATGACAACAACACTAGCAATAATAATAACCACAACAATAAAAAACAAGGGCAACAAAAGGAAAATAAATAAAAATTTTTTTAATTTAAAAAGAAAGAAAGTCCTTGATATCACCATTATGCTATCTCCCCAGCCCTTGACTTTAGTTTTGTTTTTTAATCCTGTCTCCTCCTTGTGAAAGGAAGGCACAAACAACAGTTGGGCTGCTACCAGGTGACATGAGAAGCTAAAGAGATATATGCAGTTTTGGTCAGGTGATGGAAAAGCTGAAAAAAGCAGTGTCCTAAGAACAGGATCAGAGAAAACAGCATCAGAACACTACTTCACTGTCAGCACCACCAAGAAAAACAACATCTTGGGGCCAGGTGGTGGCACACCTGGTTGAGCACACATGCTACAATGCACAAGGACCCAGGTTCAAGCCCCCGGGCCCCATCTGCAGGGACAAAGCTTCACAAGCGGTAAATCAGTGCTGCAGGTGTCTCTCTGTCTCTCTCCCTCCTTATCTCCCTACTCCCCTCTGTCTCTGCCCAAATAAACAAACTAAAAAATATGGGAGGGAGTGAGGTATGGACGATGGATGGATGGATGGATGGATGGATGGATGGATGGATGGATGGATGGATGGATGGATGGATGGATCTGCTTAGTCCAAGTGCTAAGCAGAACTTGGACTGGAGTTGATGTATTGCACCAAAGTAAAAGACTCTAGGGTGCAGGGAAGGGTTCAGGTCCTGGATCATGATGGCAGAGGAGGACCTAATGGGGGTTGGATTGCTATGTGGAAAACTGAGACATGTTAACATGTACAAAGTATTGTATTGTAAGAGCCAAGTGGTGGCGCACGTTACAAAGTATTGTATTTACTGCCTGCAATAAACCATTAATCCCCCAATAAAGAGATTAAAAAAAAAAGAATATAAGCCAGTAACTGGAAAAAACTAAAGTTGGAAGAAATAATGGCAGTGTAGATGTTAGTGAAGAAAATCTCACAAAGAAGAAAAAAAAAATCTGCTTGCCTTACAGAAGAGACTGCCCTCCTCGTGAGGTGTCACCTACACTTAGTGACTATCAAGAAATGCTGCTTTTCTGTATTGGTTTGGTTTGGTTTTTGTTTTTACCAGAGCACTGCTCAGCTCTGGCTTATGGAGGGGGGGGGAGATAAATCTGGGACTTTGAAGCCTCAGGGATGAGAGTCTCTCTGCATAACCATTATGCTATCTACCTCCACACAAGAAATATAGTGTAAGTGAATAATTTTAAATTAATGATATTGTCAAACACATCTCTTATCAATAGTGGGGTTTTTTTTAGATTTTTATTGATTTATTTATTGGCAGAGAGAAACTGAGAGAAAAAGGGAGAGGGGGAGAAAAAGAGAGACACCTGCAACACTGCTTCAGCACTGGTGAAGCTTTCCCCCTGCAGCAGGGAACTGGGGACTTGAAACACTCCCCCCCAAGAAAGAAAGACAGCAGTATCTTTTATGAACATCACTGCAAGGATTTGAGTAAGATTTTCTGTTCGTTTGTTTTTCCTCCTTCACAGTAGAGAAAAACCTGGAGTCATCAGGGACTCTTTTTTTTTAAGAAGGTATTTATTGATTTCACAATAAAAAGTATGATACATTTCCAAAACTTTAATACAATGATGTTTTTTATTTTTAGAATTTATATTGTAGCATAACTCCTCTGCTCATTGAAGGAAAACCATCACAAACACTGAATAAGTTGGTGAGATTTTGCATTAGAGCAGATCTTATATCTGTGTAACATTTCTGATTTTCAAAATGTATAAATTCTTGGGGAGACAGCACAATGGTGATGCAAAAAAAAAAAAACTCTCATGCCTGAGGCTCTAAAGTCCCATGTTCAATCCCCAGCACCACCCTAAATCATAGCAGAGCAGTGGTCTGGTAAAATAAACACTGCTAAGTATATAAAATTTATTCTACCAAATGCCTTCCTACTTAGTGGGGAAAAAATGTTACTATGTTCCTGCTTGCTAATTCCATCACTTCTATGAAGATGGGCATGATTGGTCCATTTTAGAGGTAAGAACCTTGAGGCTTGGAGAAGTCACTCTGCCAAGGTCACAGAAAGTTCATACAACTGCTAAAGAAAAGCAGCAATGCCTTCTGATATTTCAGCTAATACTGGGTACAACACTGCAAACTGTAAGTTTGTGTCAATGCAAGGAACCTAGTAGAAGAGACCAATGCTGAACAAAGAACAAGACTTCCTTTCATGATGCTTGTGAGCAAACTCCAGCCAAAAATTGAATTTATCTGAAGCAGAGCCACAGTTTCAAGTTAGCAAGTTAAATCAGAAGAGAGGATTAGAGAAACAGCTTAGTGCGTAAAATGGACTTGCATAAAAAGCAGCTATAAAGGAACCCCTGTCCCCTCCAAGTGCAGAAATGGACACATTTGCATTCTACTCCAGAGGATAAGATTGGAGGGAGCTGTGAAATGAAAGCAAACAAGTGTCTGACTTCCTGAGTAGGTGGCAGAAAATCTTTTTCATTACGTTAAAAAGAAGAAGAAGAAGAAGAAGAAGAAGAAGAAGAAGAAGAAGAAGAAGAAGAAGAAGAAGAAGAAGAAGAAGAAGAAGAAGAAGAAGAAGAAGAAGAAAGAAAGAAAGAATGGAAGGAAGAGGTATCAATAGAATCACACAAATTTCAAGGTGGTGCAGTGGATAAAGCATTGGACTCTCAAGCATAAGGTCCCAAGTTCAAACCTGGACAGAACATATACCAGGGTGATATGTGTTTTTTCCTCCCTTTCCCTCTCTCTCTCTCTCTCTCTCTCTCTTTCTTCCTCTCTCTCTCTCTTCCTATATTTCTCAATAATAAATAAATAAAACTGTTAAAAGAGTAGAATCATCCTTTTGTATCCCATACTCCCAGAAGGATAAAGAATAGGGAAGCTATCAAGGAAGGGGGTTGGACACCGAGTTCTGGGAGTGGGCATTGTGTGGAAATGTACCCCTCTTATCCTATAGTTTTGTTAATATTTTCATTTTACAAATAAAAAAATTTTAAGTACAGAATCATACAAATTTCAACAGTCCCTCCTCTGGCCAGTGGCGGGAAGGAGATCCTGGGTGACTCACAGGAGAGGAAAAAGCCTTCCAGCAGCCGTCCTCACTGGCATCTCCCTGCTTTCCCCAAAGAACCAGAAAAGCAAGAAGAGCTGAGCTGCTTGGCTTTTGGTTATTATGATTTTTTCATTACCACCAGGGTTATCACTGCCAGCACAACAAATCCACCGCTCTCATCAGCCAACACCCCCCCCCACCTTTTCCCCCTATTTGATAGAACAGAGAAAAATTGGGAAGGGAGGGAGAGATAGAGAGAGATACCTTGCTGACCTGCTTTACCACAGGTGGGGTGTGGGGGCTTGGGATCACTCCTTGTGCATGGTAACTTGTGAACTCAATTCTCCACTTGTTTTGAAGTTGAGTCCTGGAGATGGTTCAATGGATAAAGTGTATGTCCTGCCTTCATGGGCCCTGGATTTGATCCCTGGCACCACATAAGACCATGAACATCTGGGGGGCGGGGTCCCCAAGGATGGTGAAGCTTTACTTTGGGCAGTTTGTGTGTGTTGTGTGCGTTACTCCAAAAATACATGAATGAGGGGCAGGATGGTGGAGTACCTGATAAGGCATATATACATGTTGTCCTGTGCAAGGGCCTGGGTTCAAGCCCCAGTCCCCATGTGTTGGGGGAAGCTTCATGACTAGTGAAGCAGTGCTGTTGGTGTCTCTTTTCCCACTCTCCCTATCTTCCCCTTCCCTCTTCCTTCCTCTCTATATATTTCCAATATATATATATTTGCCTCCACGGTTATTGCTGGGGCTCGGTGCCTGCACTACAAATCCGCTGCTCCTGGAGACCATTTTTTTCCCTTTTTGTTGCCCTTGTCGTTTATCATTGCTGTTATTATTGCTTTCAATGTTGTTGGGTAGGACAGAGAGAAATCGAAAGAGGAGAGGAAGACAGAGAGGGGGAAAGAAAGATAGACACCTACAGACCTGCTTCACCTCCTGTGAAGCAAACCACCCCCCTCGCCCCATAGGCAGAAGGCTCAAATGGGGATCCTAACACAGGTCTTGCACTTTGCACCATGTGCACTTAACCAGCTGTGCACTACCGCCTGACCCCCTTTAAATTTTTAAAATATATAAGTAAACACAAAAGTTAGCTCAATATATAAAAGATTAGACTCTCAAGCATGAGGTCTGGAGTTTAATCCTGGGCATAGCATATGCCAGAGTGCTATTCTGAGTCTTTCTCTCTAATAAATAGAATCTAAAGTTAATCAGTGGCAACAATAACAATAATGACAACAACAAGGACAGCAACAAGGGCAACAAAATGAGAAAAAATGACCTCCAGGAGCAGTGGATTCGTAGTGCAGGCACTGAGCCCCAGCAATAACCCTGGAGGCAATAAATAAATAAATAAGTAAAATTTTAAAACTATACCAATCTATAAGACATTTCCCAGAAATAAATTTCAATTTCTCCATTTACTGTGTATATTGAAGGATTCCAGGTACAGGAAAAAAATCTAAAGTTAAAAAAGAATACATTAAATAAAAATAAAGCCAGGGAGGTGACTTAGCCAGACTGTGCATTCAGGAGGCCCTAAATTCACCACCCAGCACTGCATTGAAGAAACAGTGAAGTGTTTTCAAATCCATCTGAAATCTTTCTATTTCTTTCATGTAGTGGCCCTTTGTGTACCATGTGTTAGAATAAATAAATAAACAACATCACTCAGGGACCTGTTTTTTGACATAAGCAGAACTTGCTGGGTTTTTCTTTGCTGTACCATTTCATTTCAGCTGAGCACAGTCACTGCAGTTCTAGGCAGTGCCTAGTCACTCCTTTTAACAGATAAAACTCGGGGTGTGGGCTTCGCCATTAGTCCCAAGGTTGTGCATGGCAGGCCCAGGGTAGAACTTCTGGCTACAACCTGGCATCCAGTCGGGCTTCCTGCTTCAAATCCAGCCCTCCCCCTACCCAGCAGTGGGACCTGGAGCTTGCAATGTCAATTCTCTGCACTTCCTCTATACACTGAGGGGAACAGAGGGGAGGGGAGGGAGTGTCCAGCTGTGGGAAAAGGCAAGGAGGAGTGACTGACATCTGCAAAGCCCTTGAGAAAAACAATTAGCAACTCACCACCACATCTCTGAAACCTGATTTCCACCTGCCTCTGCAGAACCCACGGAGCCTTCATGGTTGAACAAGTGCCAGTGTACTGGGGGCTTGGGTGAATGTTAAGGGCTGGATGACCTTTAAGACAGCATTGACCTTGTGGATTAGCTACAGGGTCTAAATGAGCTTCCGTTTCTGTATTTGCAAAAGGCGACGCCATGACTTGATGGCTCTGCCTTAGACAGTGAGTATTTGGACTCTGAGAAAGGGGAGGCGACATTTACAAGGACATCACCAAGCTTATTTACAGGACCCGGAAGCCCTGTCCTCAGCCCTGTTGTCGCCCGGGCATCACCATTCCAATCTCTCAGTCTGACCGTTGTCAAACTGAGAGAGACAGAGACAGAGACAGAGCCAGAGACAGAAGGACTGTTAATCATAGTACCAGAGCTTCCTCCAGTGCTGGGGAAGCCACACTTGAACCTAGGTTGTCACGTAACAAAGTGGATGCACTATGCAGGTGAACTATCTTGCCAGTCCCTTAATGAATCTTTTATATTGGATGTATTTTATTTATTCATTCATTCATTCATTCATTCATTTAATATGAGATGGAGAGATTGTTTCATATAAAAGAGAGTGAGATAGTACCGCTCTGGCATATACAGTGCCAGGAACTGAAACCAGGATCCTCAGGCATACAAGTCCTGCCCTCTGCCAGCTGAGCCCCTTCCCCAGCTGCCTTAATGAATTGTGTGTGTGGGGGGGGGGTCAGACGGTGGTGCACTGGGTTAAGTGCACATAGTACGAAGTGCAAGGACCCACACAAGGATTCCAGTTTGAGCTCTGGCCTCCCTGTCCCCTCTAAATTTCTCTCTGTCCTATCCAATAAAAATGGGGGGTGGTCACCAGAAGCAATGAATTTGTAGTGCAGGCACTCAGCCCCAGTGATAATCCTGTAGGCAAAAAAAATAATAATAAAAGTGAATGGTCCCCAAATCACTGTTGTGGGTCTGCAACAGTGACAGGGTGGTCACTCACCGCAGAAAGGATTTGGACATCAAGAATGAAATTCAGGGGAGTCGGGCCATAGCACAGCGGGTTAAGCGCAGGTGGCGCAAAGCACAAGGACCAGCATAAGGATCTCAGTTCAAGCCCCTGGTTCCTCACCCCCACCTGCAGGGGAATCACTTCACAAGCAGTGAAGCAGGTCTGCAGGTGTCTATCTTTCTCTCCCCCTCTCTATCTTCCCCTCCTCTCTCCATTTCTTTCTGTCCTATCTAACAATGACATCAATAACAACAACAATAATAACTACAACAATAAAACAACAAGAGCAACAAAAGGGAATAAATAAATAGCAAATATTTTTTAAATGTTTTTTAAAAAGAATGAAATTCAGAAAGACAGACAGAGGTGTGGGTGTGGGTGCATGTGTGTGTGCATTATGTGTGTGAGTTGTTCACCTGATAAGGCTTTCTGGGGAGAATACTTAACACCCAAATAAATCCATTTGCCAAAGCAGGGAGAGCAATCCATCCTTGAGGGGTGAGAGGGTTCCATGCAGATAAGGGTAGGCTGGACAGATATGGATGGGGTAGACACAAATAGGCAGGAGCTGGCATGGTTTGCACCTCCCTTCAGCATCAACAGAGAGAACACCTGCCTCAAGGTGGAGGAGATGTCAAGTGGAGCAGGGGAGGCTACAAGGCAGTCAGCAGGCAGCCACTGAAACACCAAAACAGGCAGCTGGCAAAGCTGTGCAGCAGTAAAGCATGGGGTCTGCAGGCATGAGGGCTTAAGTTCAATCCCCAGCACCACCTATGTCAGAGTGATACTCTGACAGCCCCCCCCATTAAAATAAAGAAATAGACCTTTAAAACTTTGAATCAGTATCTGGAAGATAGTTCAGCATTAGAGCATATGACTTGCATGCCTGAGGCCCCAGGGATTGCAGGTTCAATCCCCAGCACCAATGCCAGAACCAATGTTCACCTGCTCTCTCTCTCTCTCTCTTTCTCTCTCCCTCGCTAAGAAAAAAAAAATTCTTTTAAAAAGAGGGGGCAAGGGGTAGACAACATGATAGTTATGTAAAAAGACTCCCATATCTGAAGCTCCAATGTCCCAGGTTCAATCCCCCACACCACCATAAACCAGAGCTAAGCAGTGAGTACTTCGGTAAAAAAAAAAAAAAAGGGGGGGGGGAGAAATAGAAGTCTTGAGTCATATGATTAAAAATGACATTGAAATGCCAGGCAATCTATTCTTCACAGTTAAGAGCTCAGAAGCCTCTCAGCATGTTCTCATCCTTCTAAATAACCAAGCTGAGTGGGGACCCAGACCCACTTTTGCCGACCTTGAGACCACAGTGACAGTCACTGTGCTATTTCTGCTCAGGAGGGCTGTGCCCAGCCAGTCCTTGATGGGAGCACCCTGGAGACCCAGAATATGTTTTGAGCCAGTGGGTCTTCCAACACTGTTGAATTGATTCCTGCCTCTCTCCTGAAAGCACTGTTATATATAGAAAACCCCCAACTCAGGAAAAATCACAGTAATTGTGCTTTTTAGTCACCTTTAAGATCCATGACAGGGCTCTTCCCTTGTTTGAAGATTTCTGGTACCTATTTTTAGATCCACACAAGCTCACTGTCCACTCACATCCAGATACCCAGTCTTTTTCCCCCATTTAAAACTTAATCCAATCGGCACTCTCACACCTACAGTACTAAGTCTAAATCAACTCTTTATTTTCCAAGAATGGGATTCCAGCAGGAAAACACAACAGCGGTTTGATGGAAGCATTCAGGCAACTTAGTTCTCCAAGAAAAGGTATCTTATCTACACCTTCAATCAGCCGGTGCAACTAGAATTATTCCAGCAGGCATTTCTCCAAAGTGTCTCTGATCTGCTCCTGACTGTCACAAGGCAGCATGCACGCACTCACCCTCTCCTAGGAGGGAAAGAAGGTTTATGGGCACCGAGTGACAATAAGGAAAGAGCACAATGAAAGGACAGAGTCAGGCTAATGGTTGGCGGCTAAAAGAAAATAAATATCTACATCCTTGCAAAGATTCTGGCGATCAAGGTCAAGCTTCTTGATTCCATTTCCCTCGACCAAAATAAAATAGAATACAATCCAAGCCTACGGTATCCAAGGGGTGACCTTCCTCCCCCACCCCACACCCCAGGAAACATCTCCCAAAGTAACTCTGGGAGCCTTTTTATCCCATTTAGATGAAAGCAAACTCCCCACCACCTTCGCTGGAAATACCCAACAAAACAAAAAAGCATTCGACCTCAGCGCGTCCTAGAGTCAATCGGTTGCATTCTATCCTCTCAGATCAAGTCATTAACCGGCCTGGAACAGAGACTAGGGTTTGGTTTTTGTTGGTTTGTTTGGGGGGTTTTGTTTGGTTTTTCTTTTCCCTGCTGCACACACAGCGCTGCCGGGTCACCTCGTGGAAGCTCTGGTGGGAGGGAAGCGGCTGTCGGGTCTGCTGAGCAGCCTCAGGATTTTCTGTCGGATCCTCAAACCCGCAGGCGGCCGGGGCCACCTGCACCCGCCGCCCCGCAGCCCCCCGAAGCCCGGGCCACGCACCCTGGGGCGCACGGTTCCCGCCGGAGCCCCGGGGACCCCGACACCCGTCCTCCGTTCACTGAGTCTGGAGGGGGGGGTGCGGACGGCTGCGCCCCCGACCGGAGCCCCGAGGATGGAGGCAGGAGCCCGCCGCCACCACCTGCCCGGCCGGCCTCGAAGCCGCCGCGCACGCCGCGTCCAGCGGCACCGGGAGCAGGGCCACCCCGAGGCCAACGGGGGGGGGGGGGGGGGGCGTCTCGGCGCGGCCCAGGCGCGGCGCCCCGAGTGTCCCGGGCGGACAGGCGCCGTCCGCGTCCACGCGGCCCCAGGAGCTGGTCCGCCCCCCACCGCGGGCGGAGAAGCCGTGCGCCCCGGAGAGCCGAGGGTCCCCGCCCCGCCGCGCCCCGCCGCGCCCCATACCTGGCAGTGGGCGCCCGCGAAGCCGGCGGGGCAGGTGCAGCTGTAGCCGGGCTCGCCGGCCGCGGGGCGCGGGGCGCACACACCCCCGTTCCTGCAGGGCAGCGCGGAGCACGGCCCGGGCGCGGGCAGAGGCGCGGAGGGCACAGGCCCGGCCCGGCCGCCGCCGAGCAGCAGGAGCAGCAGGGCCCAGGCGGGCGCGGGCGGCGGGGCGCGGCGGGGCGGCATGGCGGGCGGCGAGCGGGGCCCGGGCGCAACAGAGCGAAGAGCGAGCGGCGGGCGCTGCTGGTGCCCGGCGCCTCCTGCAGCTGAGGGCTCCGCGTTCCCGGGGCAACGGAGGGCGGGGCGGGGCCACCGGGGAGGGCGGGGCCACTGGCGGGGCTGAGGCCACGGGGCGGGGCTACCGGGAGGGGCGGGGCTACCGGGAGGGGCGGGGCCCTTCCCCCAGGCGCACTCCCAGCCCTGAGGCCGCGGGGGTGCAGGGTGGCTGCGCGGACCTGGCGGGAGGCTCTGGGGTCCTAGGGGGACGGACACGCGGGGGAGGGGGCCACGCAGACGGGAGGGTGACCGCAAGGACCTAGCGTCGCCTCAAGTGCAAGCGCCGGGTCACCCCCCAGGGACCGGGCAGGAGCGCTGTGCGGCCGGGGCAGGGGCGACCCCGGATCTTGGCGCAGAATCTGTGAGACCTCGGCAGGGACCTGCCTGGCCTCATCTCCGCCCCACACCCGTCCTCTCCCCGGGCTGCACCTCTCACACCCCATGGCAGTGCCCCCCGAAACGAAGACCCCTCCTGGGATCAGCCCCCCAACAGACACACACACAAACACACACACCTCCCAGCATTACCCCCCACCCAGCACACATCTCTCCCTCTCTCTCTCTTCCTGTCTCCCCCTCTTCTCCCTCTCCCTCTCCCTTTCCCTCCAGTACAATGACCTTGCACCAACCTCCCGGTCCTGGGGCCTCTGTCCTTGGTGCTGACCGACCAGCCGCTCTTCCCCCTGGTGGAGCCAGTCAGATAGGCCTGGGCCTTGGCTCCTGAGACCTGCAAGAAGCCTGGGGACCAGTGTCCCCGCCCCACCCTATTGTGGAGCCCAGAAGGAAACTGAGACCCAAACAGGCTGGACTGGAACCCAGTGGGTCACTTGACTCCCAGCCCAGAATGCTGCCAGACTTCTCAAAAGAATGGAGCAAAAAAGGCCCTGCCAGCATTTAAAAAGGGACCTTCACCTCGACCTGGGGTGGGGAGAGGGCCCCTTGGGGCCAGCTAGACAATGACACCCCAGGAGGAGGCTGTCTGGTCACTGCCACCTGACTTCTTCCTCGCAGCCTTTTCAGAGTAAAGGCTCTCAGGTACTTTCTTCACAAGGCAGCCATGTGAGAAAAGAGAACGTGTCTCTTGGATTGACAGTTTGGGCAAATGGCTTAGGGCATAAGCAAAAGCTGTGCAAATAAGGAAGCCACCAGTCCACAAGAATCCATAACTGAAGGGTCCCCTGATGAGGGTGGGGTGTGGGGGTGACTGCCGAATTCCTTCTGTGAAATCAAAAGAGGAAACCACACAGCCTCTGCCTGCCCTGCGCACAGATACAGCAGCTAGCTGATGCTTCAGTCCTGTGTCCAGCCAGGAGATTCCTAAGCCCTAATGGTCATTTCAAGAAATCACTGAACCCCAGATGGGACTGCACCCCAAAGGGGTAATTCACCACTCCAAGTGGATCCAAAGAATTAGTATATTTTCCATTAACTCCTGCTGTCTTTTCTCTGAAACCACTTCTTCTTAAAGAAATAAATAATCTAAATTTTTGTACCACGCCAGCACCCTCTACTGGCACTAGTTTCTTTGTTCTGGTGTTTGTTTGGTCTTTGTTTGTTTTTTGTTTTTTCACTTTCTGTGGCCCCCTGGAATTTAGTCCATGTTCTTTCCTGAAACTGACTTCTTTTAGCTGAAATCCTGGCATGATAATAGACTGGTGCAGGTCACGCTCTCACACACACACCATTGAAGCAAAATGAAGCATGAGAAAAGTTGCCATCTAATTAAAATCCCACTTCAGTGTCTTACCTTTTGGACAAGGTGGATTCCTGAGGTGTGAATTTCATATCACTTTGAAATACAGTGGAACTCAGTGGGTTCCATTTTCTGCATGCTGATTTCTGAATTTTCTAGATAATGTTCAGCTTAAAAAAAAAAGCTCTCTCTGTGTCTTTAATCTTCAAAGGTCATGTTGCTGAAGAAACAATAGCAAATCATTACATTTTTCTCCAAGCTAAGAAGGAAGTAGTCTGCCAGGCCCCTTGCTGATCCCAAGGACCTGTGATGAGTTCTGAACAGTAAGACATCCTGTTGCTCGCATTAGTCCTTGAACATCTATGTGCTTGTTAACTGAATAAAAAAGACCCACTTTTAGGTGAATAGATTAAAGAACCAAACTGAAGGCTCAAGCTCCAGATGAACTTGAGTGCAGAAATAGTCCTCAAATTGCTGTGAGAGAAGTGGACCAAAGATAGGATTCTAGGGCAGAGACTTTACGTACAATGTGGAGGAGGGTGCATGGACTATCTAAGAAACTCTTTCAGGGGGCCAGGCAGTGGTGCAGCTGGTTAAGTGCACATTTCACTAAGCTCAGGGATCCAGTCTCAAGCCCCCACCCCCCACCTGCAGGGGGGACACTTCACAAGTGGTGAACCAGACTTGCACTTGCGAAGCAGGTGTCTGTCTTTCTCCTGTATCTCTCCTTCCCTCTCAATTTCTCATTGTCCTATCAAGTAAAAACAAAACAGAAAGAAAAAGAAAAAAAAAAAAAGAAAAATGGCCACCAGGAGCAGTGGATTCATAGTGCCAGCACTGAGCCCCAGAGATAACACTGGTAGCAGAAGGAAAAGGAAAAAGAAAAAGAAATCCTAATGCAAGAACACACATAATTATTCATGAGCAGTTTTACCTCTGCATTGAGACAATCAAATGAGGTGTTTTGTTGTTTCAATTGTTCTTTTTGTTGTTGTTGTTCCTGTTGTTTGTTTGATTTTTGTTTTGTGTGGGTTTTTTTGTTTGTTTGTTTTCACCTCCAGGGTTATCGCTGGGGCTCGGTGCCTCCACCACGAATGCACTGCTCCTGGAGGCCGTTTTTTCCATTATATTGGATAAGACTAAGAGAAATTGAGAAAGAAGGGGAGATGTAGAAGGAGAGAGAAAAATAGAAAGCTGCAGACCTGCTTCAGCACTTGTGAAGCTTCCCCCTGCAGGTAGGGAGTCGGGGGCTCAAACCAGGATCCTTGCATGGGCCCTTGCCCTTTGCACTATGTGCACTTAACCCTGGTGTACCACTGCCCAGCACTCTGTTTGTTTGTTGTTTATCTATCCCATTGTTTTGATAACTAGTGGTGGTCAGGTGTCAGGGACCAGCTGTTCTTTTTACATCCTTGACAGTGATAAGTTCATGTGTCAGGGCCGAGTGGTGGTTCACCTGGTTGAGTGCACATATTACAGTGCACAAGGGCCTGGGTTCAAACCCCCAGTCCCCACCTGCAGGGGGAAAGCTTTGTGAGTGGTGAAGCAGGTTTGCAGGTGTCTCTCTGCCTCTCTATCTCCCCTCCTCTTCTCAATTTCTGGCTATCTCTATCCAATAAATAAATGAATATAATAAAAAATAAATAAGTTCATGGGAGTCGGGCTGTAGCGCAGCGGGTTAAGCGCAGGTGGCGCAAAGCACAAGGACCGGCATAAGGATCCCGGTTCGAACCCCGGCTCCCCACCTGCAGGGGAGTCGCTTCACAGGCGGTGAAGCAGGTCTGCAGGTGTCTGTCTTTCTCTCCTCCTCTCTGTCTTCCCCTCCTCTCTCCATTTCTCTCTGTCCTATCTAACAATGACAACAACAATAATAACTACAACAATAAAACAACAAGGGCAACAAAAGGGAATAAATAAATAAAATAAATATTTTTAAAAAAATAAAAATAAAAAATAAATAAGTTCATGTGGCGGGTCATGGTGCCCCTTGCTCCTTCACAGAGGCGTGGGGTAAAATTGTTTTTCCAAGATTATTGCTGGGGCTCAGTGACTGCACAATGACTCCACTACTCCTGGTGGCCTTTATTTTTTCTGTTGAGAGAAAGAAAAAGAGAGAGAAAGGGAGAGAGAGAGAGAGATGCCTGCAGCACTGATTCACAGCTTGTAAGCTTCCCCACTGCAGTCTGGAACCCCAGACTTGAACCCGAATCCTAGCACATAATAGTGTGTGTGCTCTACTGGGTACAGCACTGCCCAGCCCTCTGTGCAGCCTTTTCACAGAACCAGCCCCTTTGAGTCCTGACTTGGCTCACACAGATGCCCCAGAAAGAAGATGGTTCCTGGCTGGTTTTTTTTTTTCTGACAATACAGTTTCTGTAACACAGTATATATCATGTATGTATTAAGTTTTACCAGAACTATTACCATTCTCAGAGAAATTCTCTGTAGGTTCTGAAGATTGTTCTATATGATGACCATTTCCAACAGTATGTTAGATCCCTCCCCAAGTACTCAGAGTTCAATAAGTATATTGCTTTGTCTTATTAAAAGAAGTAATTAAAATAATATTGACTCAGGGCTGGGCAGTAGTGCAGCGGGTTAAGCACACATGGCGCGAAGTGCAAAGACTGGCATAAGGATCCCCACCTGCAGGGGGGTGGTCACTTCACAAGCACTGAAGCAGGTCTGCAGGTGTCTTTCTCTCCCCTCTGTCTTTTTTGTCTTTGTCTACAAGCTCAATGAGAGCACACCGCTCCAAAAAAAAAAAAAAGAAAATGTTTATTATCACAACAGACAATGGGAGAGAGAACCAGAGTATCACTGTGACACATGCATTGCTGGGGATTGACCTCAAGCTTCAGAGTCTAGGGCCTTGTATGCACTGCACTACCTGCCAGCCTGTGAGAGCCACCTCTCTCTTTGTGGTGAAGTTCTCACACTCTGGTCACTAGAGCCTCCTGCTCAGGGTTGCCTGGAAATTGTATCATCGCTCTGGCTGATGCTTCTCCCACTCATTTACTCTCTAAATGTTCTCCAAAGGAACACACATGTCCCCTTGAAGAGGGTGACCCTGAATGCTACATTGATGATAAATAGGGTCAGTTTAAAAGAAAGAGTCGGGAGTCGGGAGGTAGCACAGCGGGTTAAGCGCACGTGGCGCAAAGCACAAGGACCGGCTTAAGGATCCTGGTTCAAGCCCCCTGCTCCCCACCTGCAGGGGAGTCGCTTTACAAGCAGTGGAGCAGGTCTGCGGATGTCTCTCTTTATCTCCCCCTCTCTGTCTTCCCCTCCTCTTTTCATTTCTCTCTGTCTTATCCAACAACAACAACAACAACAATAAAACAAGAGCAACAAAAGGGAAAATAAATAAATAAATATTACAAAGAAAAATGAATAAAAAAATAAAGGAAAGAGTCAGCAGGTAGCACACAGAGAGAATGAATACATTACCTGGGCTCGATGTCCTGCCTGCCAAGGACAGCAACACCAGACATCCTACTCTGACCAGAACAACTGTATCAAGACCTAGGATGGTGGCCGCAGGAGGTGGCACAGTAGATAAATGATTAGACTCTCAAGCATGAGTTCCTGAGTTCAATTCCTGGCATCACATGTGATGAACAAGACTCAGTCCTTTGAACCCCACTTTCCCAGCATTCCTCTCCCCCCTTTATTTCCTACAGTTGTTAGAAATGTTGGACACAACGGAGAGCAGAGGGGCAGGTTAGGTACATACCCAGCAGCACCAGGACTACTAGGTCATTCCTCTGACTAGCCCTCTCCACATCATAAGTAGCCATCAAAGCTGTTAGTATAGACATTCAGGTGACTTTACTCTGAATTGTCATTGAACAATCCCTAAATATCATGTTTAAGATAGGTTCACATTGCCTTTCTTCCTCTTAGATTTGCGCCGATTTGAATTAAGCCACTATTCTAGGAGCTGAAATCATTCTAATTCCTTTTACATTATCATTCTAATATTGATCTGGTCTGGGGCAGGTGTAAATGAGAAGTCTTGAATAACAAGGTAGCAAGGAGGCATTTGTTCCCTGCATCGTATTTCATAAAGCACTTGAGCTGCCACCAAATGGAAATCAGATCCTTTCATGAGAACTTGAAAATTCTGTCAAACTCAGTCATTGGGGAGGGGGGTGAGGGAGGAAGGGAGAGACAGAGAGAGAGAGAGAGAGAGAGCAGAGCCCTGCTCAGCTTTGGCTCATGGTGGTGCTGGGGGCTGAACCTGGGACCTCAGAGCCTCAGGCATGAAAGTCATTATGTTCTCTCCCCATTGTATTCTTTGAAACAGAAATATAACGAAGTAGCTCCAATCTTGTCTTTGCCAGAGGTAATGGAAACGATCACGTTGACTCTGCCAACAAGGAAAAATATTCCTGTTTTAAATGAATTCCCACATTGATGTCCCCATTAATGGCTGACAGAAGTGAGTTTATTCTCTCCCAGTTGAAAAAAGTCTGGATGTTCCTAGTCCAGAGCTGAGGACCAGATAACTCTCATAACTCTCAGTCAAGAACTACCCTGCTCAAAGGCTGGGTGGTGGCACACCCAGTAGAGTGAACATGCTCTAGCCTGCAAGAACCCAGGTTCAAGCCCCAGGTCCCCAGCAGCAGGAGGGGAGCTTCATAAGTGGTGAAGCCATGCTACAGCTCTCTCTTTCTCTCTCTACCTCCTTTTTCTCTCTTGGTCTCTATCCAATCAGTCAATAGATAAATACATAGAACTAACTGACTCTACTACAAATGCATCTTGAGATGCTAAATCTGAATTGTTCCCCACTCTGCCATGGGGTGTACTTGTCTTTTTCCCCCAGCTGGCATCCTTCCTCTTTGAGTATCTGGGCCCCAGTTTTGTTCTGGAGGAATCAGCCTGATCAGACTCTCAGCCCAGTACTTCCTGTGAAACCTATTCTAAGAAAACAAAAGAAGAAAAATTGGGGGCCAGGAGGTGGTGCACCCAGATGAGTGCATATATTGCAATGTGCAAGGACCCGGGTTTGAGCCCCCAGTCCCCACCTGCAGGGGGAAAGCTTTGCAAGTTGTGAATCAGTGTTGTAGGTGTCTCTGTCTCTCTCCCTCTCTATTACTCCCTTCCCTCTCGATCTCTGGCTGTCTCTGTCCAATAAATAAAGATTTAAAAGGAAGAAGAAAAATCATCTTGGCATTAGTCTCACCAATGATTTCTTGGAGATGGTACCCAAAGCAGTGATAAGAAAAACGGACAGTGGGTTCTAAGAGCTTCTGCACAGAAAAGGAAACAATATAGCACATCGGGTTAAGTGCACATGGCACTAAGCTCAAGAACTACGTATGGATCCCGGTTTGAGCCCCCGGCTCCCCACTACAGGGAGGGGGTCACTTCACAATCAGTGAAGCAGGTCTGCAGGTGTCTTTCTTTCCCTTGCTCTGTGTCTTTCCTCCCTCTTGATTTATCTCTGTCCTATCCAACAGCAACAATAGTAACAACAACAATAACAAGGGCAACAAAAATGGAAAAAATGGCCTCCAGGAGCAGTGGATTCAGTGCAGGCACCTAGCCCCAGTGATAACCCTGGAGGCAAAAAAGAAAAGGAAAGGAAAAAAAACAATAAAATGAAAAATGAGCCCATGGAATGGAGACTACATTTGAGAACCATATATTTGATAAAATGTTACTATCCAGAATATTACTCAGATACTCAGTAACAACAACAAAATACTAATATGGATCAAGAGATAGCTCACTCAGTAAAGTGTGTATCTTAGTATGAATGAGGCCTTAGATCTGAGTCCCAGCATCACATGGAAACATCATAGGTGTCACCGGGGAAGCTTTTTTCTCTCTCTTTCTCCCCCCTCTCTCTTTCCTCCACTCCTCTCAATTGCTCTCTGTCCTAGCAAAAGGAAGAAAGAATAAGGAAAAGAATGAAGGCAGAAAGAGAAAAGGAAATTAAAGAAAACAAGACAAAATGGCTTCTAGGAACGGTGCAGTCATGTGCAGGCACCAAGCCCCAGTGATAATAATCCTGTCACAATTAGAAAGAAAGAAGAAAGAGAGAAAGGAAGGAAGAAAAAGAGAGAGAGAGAGAAAAGGAAGGAAGGAAGGAAGGAAGACCATTGACAACAAATATCAACAAACCTAGCAGAAATACAAAAAAAGTGCAAATATTGTTAAAAAAAAAAAACATATATATAGTCTTTATAAGGGAGAGAATAAGAGAAGCCAAAATAGTGCTGAGCTCTGGCATGAGGTGGTGCTGGAGACTGAAGGTGGGGCCTCCGGCCCCTCAGGCAGCCAAGTCCTCTGCTCTAAAGCTGAGTTCTCTCCCTGATCCACAAAGATCATTCTTAAAGTTAGCAAAACAACCCATTAAAGTGTTTATAATGTAATACAGAGTGCCCATGTAGTGTTTATTCACAGAATAAAAGCACGATTAAGTATCAGGGAATCAAACGTAATTATTCAGAGAGAGAATAAATGTTTATGAAAATCTGATGTATGCTAAGAACTGGATGAAATTCCCAATAAATTGCACTAAACAATTGAATCATCACGTGGAAAAGTAATAGTTTTGAATCCATTTCTCACAACTTAAAGCTTAGTCAACCCCAAATGAACCAAAAAATCCATGTAGAATTCAAAGTGATGACGCCATAAAAAGAGTCCTTAGGGCCAGGCGGTGTGCGGCACACTGGGTTAAGCACACATAGTACAAAAGCATAAGGACCGCGCAAGGATCCCAGTTCATGCCCCCAGCTTCCCACCTGCAGGGGGGTAGGGGTCGCTTCACAAGCGGGTAAAGCAGGTCGGCAGGTGTCTTTCTCCCTCTCTATCTTCCTCCCCTTCCCTCTCAATTTCTCTCTGTCCTATCCAAAAAATGGGCACAGGAGCAGTAGATTCATAGGGCCGGCAGTGAGCCCCAGCAATAACCCAGGAGGCAAAAAGAGAAGGAGTCCTCCAGAGCCCTACCCCTCTGGGCAAAGACAAAAACAGACTGGGGATATGGATCAGCAGGCCAACTCCCATGTCTAGGGAAGCAATTACAGAATCCAGGCCTTCCACCTTCTGCACCCCATAAAGAATTTTGGTCCAGACTCCCAGAGAAGAAAATGACCAGAGGGCTCTGAACTCCAGTTCCATCAAGACCATGAAAATAAACAGAGTGGGGAATTAAGAAAACTTGGATGTAGCAGGTGAGACTTAGAAAGAAAGAGAAGGCAAAACTGTAGGAAAAAATGGACAACTATATATATATACAAATATAGATAGATAGTTATCGAAGTAATAGTCAACCCATATCTATGATCTTGAGAGAAGTAATGGAATTTCTAATGGAATCTGGTGGTGGAATTATACCCCTATTATTATAATTCTGTAAATAAATATTAAATCACTAATAAAAAAAGAATCAAGACAGACTATTTATATCATCTTGGATTGTGACACATACCCAGAAGCCACTAATAAAAAGAGCAAAACATTTGCCAACATAAAATCAGTAAAGCTCATGAGGCAGAAATCACCATCTGCCAAGTAAAACCACTGAGAGAAAACATTCGCAACTTCTATCAAAACCAAAGGGTTCATTGTCCTGTTCTAGAGACAAGTCCCATAAACCGCCATGGAAGGCTCGACAGAAACTTCCATAGTCTCTACACCTGCAGTCAGCCCTTCCCCAAATGTGTCATTCCTACAGAAACTGGTTGAATGAGTACTGACTAGGGATTGCTTTTCTTTGTCTTTTTTTTTTCCTATTGTCTTTATTTATTGAATAGAGACATCCAGAAATCAAGAAGTGAGGGGGATGTACAGAGGGAGAGAGATACCTGCAGCACTGCTTCACCACTAGCAAAACTTTCCTCCTGTAGGTGGGGAGCAGGGGCTCGAACCCGGGTGCTTGTGCACTAAAATGTGTGTGCTCAGCCAGGTGCGCCACCACCCGGCCCCTGGGATCACTGTTCTTCACAGCAGGTATGTACATTTAGAGTTTCAAGATCGTCTGACTGTCCCCACTTCTAGTTTGTAGAGCTCTCTGGATTTTTGTTTTGTTTTCCTTCCTTGATTTTTTCCCTTTTTGCTTGCTTGTTTTGTAATTGGCAGGGATTCACTGCTCTGGAATGGTTGTTTTTTTTTTTCCCTCAGATGGAGGCAGAGAAACCATAGCACTGAATCATCCTCCATTATGGTGGTGGCTGGGCTCAAACCTGGGTTGTGTATATAACAAAGCAGCACACTATCCAAGCAAACTTTCTTTTTCTTTTCTTTCTTTCTTTTTTTTTTTTTTTTTTTTTTTTTGCCAGCCCAGGGTTCCCTGTGTTCTCCAGCAAAAGTTTCTTGAACTTGTTTTCAATCTTGGAAAATCTACTTGGTGAACAAGATGTCTCAGTGTAGATTCCAAGCTTTACTTCTTTGTGGATCAAAATGAGTATCTGTTCACATTCTTTTTTTCTAAATTTTTATATTTATTTATTTTCCCTGTTTCCTTTTTTTTTTTATTGTTGTTATTTATGTCATCGTTGCCGGAAAGGACAGAGAGAAATGGAGAGAGGAGGGGAAGACAGAGAGGGGGAGATAAAGAGAGACACCTGCAGACCTGCTTCACCGCCTGTGAAGCCAGGGAGCCAGGGGTTTGAACCAGGATCCTTAAGCCGGTCCTAGCGCTTTGCACCACGTGTGCTTAACCTGCTGCACTACCACCCAACCCCCTGTTCACATTTTTATAGAGAGATGTTTCAGAGTTTCTTTTCAGTGAATTGATCTGAGAACCAAAGCCAATGACCTTGAGACAAAGCATAGACCTCAGGCGGAAACCACCCACATGGCTCTCTGTCACTGTGGAGTCCATGAAATCACGACTTTCTGTTCCATTGTCTTGCCTTGAGTGAGTCCAGCCCTCACTCACCACACTGAAGGAGGCTTCCGTGCTGTGGTCTCTTTCACTCTGTCAGGCTATCAAGAAAACAAAAAGAACTGGATTATTCATCATAGGAAGTTCCCTGAAATATCTATCAATTCACTGATAGAAATCACCAAAATGTTCATCCCTTCCAGCAAAAAAAGCTTTTATTTCCAAATCCTCACTTGGTTGCTCTCATCAATCCAAACTCTGTTAACTCCTTTTTCGCATTCTTCTTCTCCTCCTGTTAAACAACTTTTTTTTTTTTTTGCCACCAGGGTTATCACTGGGGCTCGGTGCCTATATAAGAAATCTACTGCTCCCTGAGACCATTCCCGCCCCCCCCTTTCTATTTTATTTGCTAGGACAGAGAAATTTAGAGAGCAGGGGAGATATAGATATAGATATAGATATAGATATAGAGATAGAGATAGAGATAGAGATAGAGATATAGATAGATATAGATAGACAGGCAGACAGACAGACAGACAGATAGACAGAGATAGACACCTATAGAGACGATTCACAGCTCATGAAACATCCCTGCCACAGGTGGGTAGTGGCAGCTTGAACTTGAGTCCTTGTGCATAGCATGTATGAGCTCAACCAGGTGTACCACTGCCCAGCCCCTGCCTCCTACTTAACCAGTCGTGCATCCCCCTCTATTGATGGACCTGCAGGAAACTCAACTTCCAGTTCTGGCAGGTTCTGCCCCACCCTGCTGAGCAAGACTCTCTGCCTTGGGGCCTCCACCTAGCTTTCTTTTTCTTTCTTTTTTTTTTTTTTTATTTTCCCTTTTGTTGCCCTTGTTTTATTGTTGTAGCTATTGTTGTTGTTGTTGACGTCATTGTTGTTGGATAGGACAGAGAGAAATGGAGAGAGGAGGGGAAGACAGAGAGGGGGAGACAAAGACAAACACCTGCAGACCTGCTTCACTGCCTGTGAAGCGACTCCCCTGCAGGTGGGGAGCCGGGAGCTTGAACCAGGATTCTTACGCCGGTCCTTGTGCTTTGTGCCACCTGCACTTTACCAGCTGTGCTACCACCCAGTTTTCCTCCACCTAGCTTTCTATGGTGCTGTTAGTTGCTTTGTTACTGATATGACAGAGCTCACTCATGAAGCTGAGCTATGACTCATCCCAGTGCACAAACCAGAGGAACAATTTGGGGCCTGGATTCATTTTTTCCTCCAGTGGAGAAGCTGGTGAATGGCAGCAAGGAGTTGACTTTCCAGAAGCTGTCACTGGTTCACTGGATGAAGGGAAGTGATGGAGGCAGATGGACCAAGGGTGAGGAGAAGCAGACACACTGGGGACGCATTTAGGAAGCAGACATAGATGTCTTCTCCTTATGTCTGTCATCCCACGGGGTTTGATCAAAAAGGAGGAGCCTCATAGGGCCTCATGTTCTTGGGTCCAGTTGAATAAATGGAGCTGAGATGGAGAGAACAGTGTGTGTGTGTGTGTGTGTGTGTGTGTGTGTGTGTTGGGGGGGTGTTTGTTGTTGAGGTAGAGGAGTGGGCGCTCTAGTGGTGGGTACAGCGCACTGCTACAGGTGCAGGTGAGTGAGAGGTGGTGGAGCCAAATAAGGACCAAGAGTGGTCCAGAAGAGACTGAATTGATGCTAAAATACCAGGTGTATTTCAGATGCTAAGGCTGGCAAGGTGACTCACCTGAGGGAGAGCCTGCTTTGCCACACACACGTGCCCCACCCTCCACATTCAATGCCCCCAGTATAACAGGGGGAGACTGGGGCACAGGGGGGAGGCTTCAGTGCTGTGGTATCTCTCCTCTCTCTCTTTTAAAGATTTTATTTATTTATTCATGAGAAAGATAGGAGGAGAGAAAGAAAGAACCAGACACCACTCTGGTACATGTGCTGCTGGGTGGGGATGGAACTTGGGACCTCACGCTTGAGAGTACAATGCTTTTTATTTTTTATTTTACTTTTTATTTTTGTGTCTCCAGGGTTTTTGCTGGGGCTCGGTGCTGGCACTACGAATCCACTGCTCCTGGAGGCAATTTTTTCCATTTTGTTGCCATTGTTGTTGTTATTGTTGGATAGGGCAGAGAGAAATCGAGAGAGGAGGGGGAGATAGAAAGGGGAGAGAAAGACACCTGCAGACCTGCTTCACTGCCTATGAAGCGACCGCTTGCAAGTGAGGAGCTGGGGGCTCAAACCAGGATCCTTAGGCCTGTCTTTGCACTTCATGCCATGTGCACTTAACCTGCTGTACTGCTGTGCTACTGCCCAGCCCCCATTCCAATGCTTTTTCCACAACACCACCTCCTGGACCACATTTGTTTGGTGTTTTTTTTTTTTAAATATAGATATTTGTTTTATTATATTATATTTTATTTATTTGTCAGATAGGGACAGAGAGAAACTTAGAGGGTGGGGGAGATAGAGAGGGAAAGAGACAGAGACACCTACAGCCCTACTCTATCACTCATGGAGCTTTCTCCCTGCAGGTAGAGACCAGGGACTTGAACCCGGGTCCTTGTGCACTATAATGTGTGTGCTTAACCAGTGTGCCACTGCCTGGCTCCCCCCCCCCACACACACACACACACTTTTCTAGCTGAAAAATTTACCCGAGTAAGATGACAAAACAAGAAAGAAAGTCTTCAGATTCTATACAGAGCTTGTGAGTCCCTTCCAAAGACATTGTCAGTATGGCATCCACCCAAGTTGCTGCTCTGAATCTAGAGATTGTACTTTATTTTGTGTGGCACTTGGGGCGCCCTCCTGCGGTACATTTCCCGAACCAGTACTGCTGGCTGCCTTCCTGTTCTGGCTCAAGGAGGCTCAGGCAGTGCTGCATATCTGTCATACATCTCTGCACACGGGATGAATAAGACAAGAAGAGACAGGTTGCAGAAAGGATTGAGGAGGGGTGGGCGGTAGGACCCAAGTTCAGGAGTGGTGGAGCAGGGCTGCTGGTGTCTCTTTTCCTCTCTCTCTGTGTCCCCCTTCCCTATAAATTTCTCTATCCAACAAATAA
Organism: Erinaceus europaeus; assembly: GCF_950295315.1. Lineage (NCBI taxonomy): Eukaryota > Metazoa > Chordata > Mammalia > Eulipotyphla > Erinaceidae > Erinaceus > Erinaceus europaeus. The sequence goes on from NC_080168.1 coordinate 11,482,416, forward strand.
ATATATTAATTAGTTAAATTAAGAGAGAAAGAAAGAGAGAGGGAGGGAGGTAGAGAGGGGAGAAAGAAGGAAGGGAGGACGGGAAGACGGGAGGAAGGTTGTAGACAGCACTGGGCAGAAGTGATCCCTGGTTAAAGCCAGGAAGTGCAGGGCTGCAGGTGTTTCTCTGTCTCTCTCCTTCCCCTCTCTCATTTTCTGTCTCTATCTAATAATAAATAATTAAATGAATAAATAAATAAGTTAGTCTAAAAAAAGCCAGGAAGTGGGAAGGCAGTTTGTGGGGAGTTTCCCGCTTTTTCTTGGCAGCCTGATTTTTGGAGCCAGGAGGCAAGATGGGAGCGCACCTGCCACATAGGACAGCAGCATCACAAGGCATCCTGATGCCTGGGGGACCCATCCACGACCAGCAGGCCTCTGATGCAGCCAGGGGGGCCAGAGCTCGTCCAAGCTGCTGGGTAGGTGGCATTCCTTTCACTGGCTGCTAGGATGGAAATGAACAGACACCATAATGACATCTGTGCCCGAGTGGCAGCTCCTCAGGGCAGGAGGCTGGTGCTCGGTCCCTTGTCTGAAGACACAGCCCGAGCCCAGGTGAGTCCCTCCTGCTCCACACACCATTGACAGGAGCCTCCTCAGTCCTCTCTCTGCTCTGTGACAGGCTTAAGTGACCAGCTTTGTGGGACACTGTCATCACCTGCCATGGATTTTGGAACTCCCGTGTTCAGGAATGCTTCTTACGTAATCTAGGAAGCACACAGTATATAATTTTTCTTTTCATTTATCTTTATTTTGCCTCCAGAGTTATCGCTAGGGCTTGGTGCCTGAACTATGAATCCACTGCTCCTGGAGGCCTTCTTTTTTGTTTTTCATTTTATTGGACAGGACAGAGAAATTGAGAGATGAGGGGGAGAGAAAGACAGACACCTGCAGACCTGCTTCACTGCTTGTGAACTGACCCCCCCTACAGGTGGGGGGCTGGAGGCTTGAACCAGGATCCTTGCACTTCATAATATGTGTGCTTAACCCAGTGTGCTGCCACCTGACCCCCCTTTTATTTTCTGTCTTTAATTTTAATATTTTAAATATTTTATTTATTTTTTATTTAAGAAAGGATAAATTAACAAAACCATAGGGTAGGAGGGGTACAACTCCACACAATTCCCACCACCTGATCTCCATATCCCACCCCCTCCCCTGATAGCTTTCCCATTCTCTATCCCTCTTGGAGCATGGACCCAGGGTCGTTGTGGGTTGCAGAAGGTGGAAGGTCTGGCTTCTGTAATTGCTTCCCCGCTGAACATGGGTGTTGACTGGTCGGTCCATACTCCCAGTCTGCCTCTCTCTTTCCCTAGTAGGGTGGGTCTCTGGGGAAGTGGAGCTCCAGGACATATTGGTGGGGTCTTCAATCCAGGGAAGCCTGGCCAGCATCCTGGTGGCATCTGGAACCTGGTGATTGAAAAGAGAGTTAACATACAAAGCCAAACAAATTGTTGAGCAATCATGGACCCAAAGGTTGGAATAGTGGAGAGGAAGTGTTAGGGGGGTACTCACTGCAAACTCTAGTGTACTTCTGCTTTCAGGTATATGTTTTGCACTAGTTTATGGATAAGTGTGAACATATGCACTTATTTATTAATGAGAAACACAGGAGAGAGAAAGAGCCAGACATCACTCTGGTACATGTGCTGTCAGGAATTGAACTCAGGACCTCATGCTTGAGAGTCCGATGCTTTATCCACTGCGCCACCTCCTGAACCACACTATTTATTTTTAAAGTTTATTTATGAGAAACATTGGAACCAGACATCACTCTGGTACATCTGGATTGAACTCAGGGCCTCATGATTGAGAGTCTAATGCTTTATCCACTGTGCCACATCTTGGACCACTCTTTTATCTTTAAGGATTTGTCTGGGATATGGACAAAGAACTTGAGAGAGGTGAGGTGAGGACAAAACGGGGGGTGGGTGAGACACATGCAGACATGGGGGTCTGGGGGCTTGAGAACCAGGATCCTTGCCCAGGTCTTTGTGCTTCACACTATGTGCCACCTGCCCCCACCTCTTGTTTTCTTCCTCTGTCATCACTGAGGCTTCACTGCTCTGGGCCACTTTTTTTTTTCTCTTGCCTCCAGGGTTATTGCTGGGGCTCAGTGCCTGCACCACAAATCCACTGCTCCTGGAGGCTATTTTTTCCCCTTTTGTTGCCCTTGTTTTATCATTGTTGTAGTTATTATTATTGTTGTTATTGATGTCATTGTTGGATAGGACAGAGTGAAATGGAGAAAGGAGGGGAAGACAGAGAGGGGCAGAGAATAGACACCTGCAGACCTGCTTCACTGCTCATGAATCGATCACCCCTCCCCCGCAGGCGGAGAGTCGAGGGCTCAAACCGGGATCCTAAGGAAGGTCTTCGCACTTTGCGCCATGTGTGCTTAACCCGCTGTGCTACCGCCCGACCCCCTCTGGGCTACTTTTTTCAGATAGAAAAAAATGAGATAGGGCCAGACAGTGACACACCTGGTAAAGTACACACATTACCACTGTGAGGGCCAGGGCTCAAGCACTGGTGTCCACCTGTGGGTGGGGCTAAGGGGGAGAAGCTTCATGAGCAGTGGAACAGTGCTGTAGGTTTCTCTCTCTCTCTCTCTCCCTCCCTCTTCCACTGACTACATTCTGGGAAGGAGCCCCAAAATGCCCTGGTAGTTCCTGCTCACACAGCAGACCTCACTAATCTAGCAGGCTCCTTTTCACTCTCTGTGGTAAAACCTGGAGCCGGCCTCACAGTGACCTAGTTATCTGGTGTCTTTTTGTGATGGGGGCACCTTCTGAATCCATTTGTCACCTACTTACACAACCACCTCGGGGGTCCTTTCAACAGAATATGTATGGTCACAGGACACAGCTTCCTCACTGGGCATCAGGCAGTAGGGAGTCAGGAGTTGGCTTGGTGCCTCTGTCCTCCCTCAGAGTGATCTTCTTAGCAGCCCGCAGAGCATGGGGTCCCGGCCTGGGAACTGCAAAGGCTTGGCAAAGCCCTGACAGCGGATTGGCTGTCTGTCCTCCTGCCCAGGAGCCTTTGCAGCGGTTAAGACTCTGCTGGACACACAACACCCTGAGCTCTTGGGCGTGTGCCTACTCACTGCCCTGGGGTACACTTGACAAGAAGTGAAGCAGGACTGCAGGTGTTTCTGTTTCTTACTATACCTCCCCCCCTCCATTCTCTCTGCTTTATCAAATAAAAAAAGTAGATGGCTGTTGATCATCTTCTGCATAGCCATTATGCTATCTTGCCAGCCTTCAATACAATTTCTAAAATTAGTCTCAGCAAACACATTAGGATTCTGACTCCAAACCATCCAGTAGGTTTGCTCCTCGGTCTCTGTATTTTGGGTGTATGAGGCAAAGTACTGTGCTGCTTTTAGCTGCTAAGTTTTGTGATTTATTGCACAGCAGTGTCTCACCACCACAGCTTCCCAGTGATCAGGAGAGTTCACACCTCATAGTGCCAGCCTAGGAGAGACAAGAAGCGGGATTTAAAAAAAAGAATTATTTATACATCAGAGAGGAAAAGGGAGAAGGGGGAGAGGGTGAGGATGTTGGAGTATCACTGGCTCATGATGCCAGAGATCCAGTTGATCCAATTCAGGGCCTCATGCTTGAGAATACAATGTTTCACTCATGGCACCACCTCCTAGGTCTCGGTTCCCTCCCTTCTTACTTTCTCCTTTTTCTCCCTCTTTCCTTTTCTTTCTCCTTCCTTCTTATAATGTTGGTTGATTGAAACCGGAAGGAACAGAAAAGAGTGAACAATCATAGAACAAGAGTTTTGTGGCAGGCAGGGGTGGATAGCCTAATGGTTATGCAAACACACTCATGCCTGAGGCTCCGAATTCCAAGTTTCAATCCCCATGCACCACCATAAGCCAGAGCTGAGTAGTGCTCTGGTAGGGGAAAAAAAAAAAAATTGTGGCAATCTTCAGAGAGCAATTGATTTCAACGCAGGAACATTTCCTCTGAAAGCAAAAACTCTCTGCAGTCATGCAATGCTCACCCCATCCTGGGTGTATGTGAACAAGAAAAGCAGCCTCGTCCAGCAGGGGAATCCACAATTAAACTGAATTTATTCAGTTGCTTGTCTGGCCTGGTAAAAGTGGAAAAAAAGGGGGGAGGGGGACACATTTGGAGGGTGTCTCTGCAGTTTCCATGGAAAACTGAGGACCAAGCACTGGGGGGGTGAGGTGGGGTAGGAAATGGGGTAGGGTGAGTGGTTTATCAAGATCCATCCTAATTTAATCCTCCTCACATCCTGTTCTCTCTCCAGTCTACAAACTGGTCACCTTTTGATTTATTTGCTGTGGCAGATACATTGTTTCCTCACTGATGTAAAATGCTTGCTCTGCATTAACAAGGCATGGATTCAAGTAACCCCATCAGCCAGAAATGTGATATTACAATTCTTCAAGCATGATTGTTGGGGTGGCCTTCGTTGTTGGTGACTCAGTCACCTTACAGACAAGATGCATCATAGGGGAAGAGTGCTTAGGGTTTAAAGCAGGACTGTTAGCTTAAGGCAAGTCGTGGGCAGGGCTGCAGTTCCTGGGCCTTCTAGCACACCACACCACTTGACAGTTATTAGCACTTGGGGAGCTTCTGGACATAAGACCGTGACCTCTGGGGCTGAGGAGAAAGTACTGTGGTTCGTGCACCAACCTTTGCTGCACCGTGGCCCCAGAGATCCCAGGTTCAATGCCCAGTAGTATCAGTAACTGAGCAGTGCTCTGGCCTTTCATTAAAAGAAAATATTAACAATGAATGGTACTGCCCTCTGAGGAATGAACCCTGTGGAGAGGACAGCCTGTGGGCATACTTGAGGGTGACAGTATAACAGTACTCCACCACCAGATCCCCGTATACCAACCCCTCCCGATAGCTCTCCTATTCTTCAACCCTCTGGGAGTATGGGCCCAAGATCATTGTGAGATGCAGAAGGTTGAAAGTCTGGCTTCTGTAATTGCTTCTCCGCTGAACATGGGCATTGACAGGTCGATCCATACTCCCAGCCTGTCTGTCTCTTTCCCTAGTGGGGAAGGGATCTGAGAAAGTGGAGCTCCAAGGCACATTGGTGGGGTTGTCTGAACAGGAACATTTCAAGACCAGTGTAGGCTGCATTACCCAGACACCAGGGTGTGAACTCATGACATTTCAAGATTCTACGCATCCCCTCCTTCAGCTTCCTTGTTCCCCTGCAAGGCCTGGTAGAGAGCAAACCTTATAGGCCAAGGAAAGACCCACAATCACACACTGAAGCTAGGCGGCTTAAAATCCCGCTGGAGGGCTGCCATCTTGGGAATCTGTAGTTGATGGTCTGGAACTCCCTGCGCCAAGCAGGTTGAACCTGCTTCCGGTTAAGCCCAGCTCTTTTGTCAGCTTCTGTACTGCCACTTGGTTGCAGGATCTATGTAGGAGGTTGTGGATTGAGTACCTGTATACATACTTTATTCACTTTTTTTTTTTTTTTGCCTCCAGGGTTATTGCTGGGGCTCAGTGCCTGCACCATGAATCCACTGCTCCTGGAGGCCATTTCCCCTCCTTTTGTTGCCCTTGTAGCCTTGTTGTGGTTATTGTTGTTGTTGATGTCGTTCATTGTTGGACAGGACAGAAATGGAGAGGGGAAGACAGGGAGGGGGAGACACACCTGCAGACCTGCTTCACCGCCTGTGAAGTGACTCCCCTGCAGGTGGGGAGCCGGGGGCTCGAACCAGGGTCCTTCGCCAGTCCTTGCGCTTTGCGCCATGTGCACTTAACCCGCTGCACTACCGCCCTACCCTCTTATTCACTTATTCTATTGTGAATAGTATCACAGCACAATCAGACATTCTCCTAAAATAAGTTGTAAAAGCTTCCAACTCCCTTTAGTTTTCTGAATCAGTGCTACTTTGTTTCTGTGGACTAGACTTGGACATATGTCAAGAGCAGAGCAGTCATGAAAACTAAAATGGTGATGTCCCAGTGCCCAGAGCACTCAAACAAGAGTAAGCAATTCTCTTCAACACTGAAGGACTAGGGCCATCTCTTTAAAAAATCTATTCTCTTAACACCACTCACCACCATCTGCCTCTACTAAGAAAATAGTACTATGCTACTTACCCCAAACAGGAAGCTTTCCAAAGTCACTCATACATGTATGCCACCGCTGAGAAGATCCCTCTAGTTGTATATGATTTAATAAAACTGACCATGTAGGATAATGCTGTTTTATTAAAAATATATTCAGGGAGAAGGAAGTCAGTGCATTTATGCAATTTTACATACATAACTGTAGTTTGAGGTTCCATTATTCCAACAGTTCATATAAATCACTGTTTTCAGATAAAAGAAAAAATGGTTTACACAGGATATCAGTAATTGGTTATAGGTTTGGTAATGAGTAGACTTGTAAAAATAAAACCACCTCTTCCATTATTAAAGAATGTCTCCGTTATGCAGAACAAGTGTGTAGAGTTAAGAACTTTTTCTTGCATAAATCTTGGAAAACAGCCAATCTTCTGTTTTCTATAAATATAAACACTGTGTTTTGTCTGGAATTTGTATGAGGTAACAAAGGTAACAAAAATCATTTTCAGTGGTTTGTTACCACGTCGCCTTTCCTGTGTATGCCAATACTAAGACATCAAATCTAAGATTCACACAAAAGCACTTCTCAGAATTAGAAATACTAGAGTATGACATTTCCAAACAATGTTCTCAAACTGAAAATAATGGGTTTTTAAAAAAAAGGAAACAAAAAAGCCTAAGACAAATTAATTCAAGGCTTTGATAATCTTTGCTACTGGAGAATCAACAATTGCATTCAGAACCCTCCATAAAGTACATACTTTTTCTGAATGCACTATCTTTTCCCAGAAAGTCTCTTTTCTTAATGACCTTTTTCTTGGAATCTCAGTGGCATTCTCATTTCCTGAGTTTGTACTCATGGACAGGGATCAGGTACCTAGCCTCAGTACCTGAGGAACCAGAAGAAAGACAAACTTACAAAATGCTCACAAGAACCCTCGTGGCAAATCAAGGTCTGGGTCTAGTATTTGGACGTGTACATTGGGGTTTTGCCTCTCAGCCTCACTATAGTCTTTATGCCATCAAGATGCCATGGGGAGGCAACTCCAGAAGTGACTAGTCACATCTGGTTACATGGGCCACTGCTTCTTCACATGATGCCCCCAACTTACAAGGGCAATTGCATGTCAAATAAAAGGATACTAGTTTAAGATACCACTTCTTTATAGACCAGAATGCTAAGATAAAGTTCTATATGCTACAAACACAGAGCTGAAGTCCAAGAAGAGAGGAATCTGTATCCTGATGAGCAGCTAGCTGTGTGAAAGTTCTGTTGGGTCTGGCTAAGGCATCTATAACTCTGTATGTCTGTCCCAATCCAGACTAGCTAGAACTCAACACTTTTTTTTTTTTTGGGGGGGGTGTTAGCTATGAAATGGTCACAACTACCTCTTCTTTCCTTGTAGTCAAAACAGTTAAAAAAACATGTTCTCATATACAAAGTGAATCAAATTAGCAATTGGTAAAGCCATACCTGGGACTCATCCGATTCCACCTCAGCAAAAATGCAAGGACAACTAAATCACCACCACTACCTGACTGTGTATAAATCACACTTTACGAAGTAGTGCTGGACGGCATTAGAAAGCAACTAAATTTAAGGCATAACTGGAGTGATAACAAATGAAATGTCTGCTTTTCCCGTGATGCACTATTAAGGCTTCTGCCAAAAAGAGTTTGCTTTGAAATGGGAAAAGTCTTCTCGTCCCTGGCTAACCAAGGGTCCCACATTATGGAGGGAAGGAGTTAAGCTAAAGACAAAGTGTTTAAATAGGCAATTGTTAACTTTGAAACACTCAAACTTGAGTTTCATTCAAAACCATCTTATGTATGTACTCATTAGATGCTGAAATGAATGAAGCCAAATCTGCCAGGGCCACAACATGGATAAAATGTCAAATACATATCTTTAATATGAAACATTACTTCGTTTATACAAGTCTACATTTAACAAAGAACCCTTTAAAAAATGAGGAACAAAAGTTATGTTCACACAAAAAAGTCTTTGTGCTTAGTTTGTTAAAAATTATCAACATTAAAAGAAACTGGTTCATTCTTGAATACTCATGTCACTTGATCCAACCACTCTGGTCCTAGTTAGGCCTTCAGAAAGGCAACTTCCTTCTTCAATCTCAAAGTGAGGCTGCCTGTGTGAAAAGTCAGGGCGACGGGTCCCTGACCTGAAGCCCTCTCACAGCTGCTCCATCCCAGTGCATGGATAGAGGTCCCTGGCCAAATTTACCATGCAGAAGGGGTACTTCCAGATAAGGCTATTCATTCACATGGAAACTGACAAAGTGACCAAACAAATCCCTAGGGTTTCTTTGGGGTGTTGGGGGGGGGGGGAGAAACACAGGGGCTTCTACACCAATTCAGTAAGACTTTGGAACAGTCAGTAAAAGACAGTTGATTTCTCAAAGTTCAATAAGAAATGAGCTCATCTATCATTTCTGATAAAGATGAGTTGCGGAAATTCTCAACGTTGTGAAACAGGTGCAATTTTGAACCAATGGAAGGAAGGAATCACCTCCCATTTTCTCTCATTTTCATATTCCTCAAGTTGCTATCAGAAAGTCTCTTAATAGTGAAATCAGCCATGAGGTGAGTCATGGAGATGTGATGATTTGCTTGCAGTGAAATACATCTAACACAATAGAAAGTTATGCATACAGCACAAAACTATAAACAAAAAGGTGAAGCAAACTTTTATTTATTTTCAGGTAAAAACATTTAGCCTGATGGATTATTGCAGATTTGAGAAATCAGCACATAAAACAACTGGACAGTGCATGGCTTACAGGTGCTTTTATCCGTGGAGACAAAGCTGAACTGTCTGTCCCAAGTCAGCATGGGGTGGAGGTGAGGGTGGGGGTGGGGAGGAAAGCAGCATAAAGCAAGGAGACTATGGACAAAAACTTCAAACAAGAACATGGGAGGAAAAAACTTGTACTCCAACAGGGAACGAAAATGGCTATTTTAAAACTTTACATCAATTCAAGATGCTCTGGCCACAGAGTAATAAATACTGGCCAGCCCAAGCTGCAGACTTTGCTACCTACACAAAGGAAAAGAATAAGCCTTCCTGGCCTCCATTCTGGAGGCTGTTGCTGCCAATTCACCATGTAAACAGTTCTAGTGTGTCACTGGGGAAGGCCAGTAAGACCCTACGACTATGTAAAACTAAGCTGTAAGAAAAGCCTACCTAGTCACAAAGGCTGAATTATATTGACAATAATTTCAATTTAATGAATTTTAAATTATATCTTAAATCTTAAAGAGAACGTGAAACAACAAAAGCCCGTGGCTAAGGAAAATGTAACAACTGAGTACTTATACAAAACAAAAACAAAAGTGCATAAACTGCACAGACAATACATGAATCAGGGCAAGAAAATTAGAGGGAAGTGAAAAGCACATAAAGCTAATCTACTAAACTGTATTTGTCAAATACATGTGAACTTTAATTTCTGTACTTATGTACAAGAGTTGTCTTTGGAGGAAACAGAACTGCAGACTTAGCTAGATGGATACACACAGCCCAGAATTAAACTGCACAGCGACATTTATTGTTTCAGCCTGGAAAAACATCCCTTTTTAAATTTCACACAGCAAAGCAAGTTAAAAACTTCACTCATCAAATAAATGATAATTTAAACAGAACTTGCTAAAGAAACCTCATCACAACAACATTTTAGGGCCTGATCACATTAAGTCCATAGGGCCATTAATGAATATCAACCAAGTGTCTCTTTTATAATCTGCAAGCCATTTTTCCTACAAGAAGGCGTAACATGTTTCCTTGACTCAGGTGATACATTTAGAAAAGAAATCATGATTTTTTTTCTTTTGCTGTAACAGGCAGATACTGCATTTCTCATGGTGATCAGGAGAGATGAAACGACTGCTGCCCCTCTCTTGCTGCTATTAACAGTTTCTCACGCATTATCTCAATGCTTGAATAGTCCGGTAGTTTAAGATAGTTCACACAAGTCATTACAGAGGGCAAGAAGTCATCTGGGTTTTCTGTGGACTCAAATGTCTTCCGAACAATTGTTAATGGTGGATTCAAACTCCGGAAACCTGGTTAAGGAAGAAGGAAGGAAGGTCAAAGAATTTAGTGTGTTTGTAGGGTGCCTCTTGGCTAGTTCAGAGAAAATATTTCTTAAACCCACAAGATCAGTTAGCTGGAATTACAAGTATACTTTCCCCTTTTTTATGCTGCCACCACCATTAAAAACAGTGCCCTGATGCACACTATCATCACATGTAAGACAACTAGACCTGCGAATTTAGTATCTCCTTTATTTACCATAAAGTCACTACAGAACAAGAGGGCAAGCCACTTTTTTTTTTTTTGCCTCCAGGGTTATTGCTGGGCTCAGTGCCTGCACCATGAATCCACCGCTCCTGGAGGCCATTTCCCCGCCCCCTTTCGTTGCCCTTGTTGTTGTAGCCTTGTTGTGATTACTACTGTTGTTGATATCGTTCGTTGTTGGATAGGACAGAGAGAAATGGAGAGAGGAGGGGAAGACAGAGAGGGGAGAGAAAGACAGACACCTGCAGACCTGCTTCACCGCCTGTGAAGCGACTCCCCTGCAGGTGGGGAGCCAGTGGCTTGAACTGAGATTCTCAGGCCGATCCTTGCGCTTTGCACCACATGCGCTTAACCTGCTGCGCTACCACCCAACCCCAGCAAAACACTCTTTATTTAGGCCTTTTCACTTTTTAAAGAAATTTTTAAAATATTTATTTTCCCTTTTGTTGTCCTTTTTTTTTTTTATTGTTGTTGTAGTTATTATTGTTGTTATTAATGTCATCGTTGTTAGATAGGAAAGAGAGAAATGGAGAGAGGAGGGGAAGATGGGTGGGGGAGACTTGAACCGAGATCCTTACACCGGTCCTTGCGCTTCGCTAAACCTGCTGCGCTACTCTCCGACTCCCAGGCCTTCTCACTTTTAAACAGTACCGAGGGGGCCAGGTGGCAGTGCAGCAGGTTCAGCGCACATGGCCCAAAATGCACAGACCGGTGTCAGGATCCCGGTTCAAGCCCCTGGCTCTCCACCTACAGGGGGGTTGATTCATAAGCAGTGATGCAGGTCTGCAAGTGTCTATCTCCCCGTCTTCCCCTGCTCTCTATTTCTCTATCTTATCCAACAATAACAGCAGCAATAACAACAACAAGGGCAACAAAAATGGGAAAAAATGGCCTCCAGGAGCAGTGGATTCATAGTGCAGGCACTGAGCCCCAGCAATAATCCTGGAGGCAAAATAAATAAAAAACAACATCAAAAACAAAACAAAAATAAAAAAACAGTAGCAAGTCAGGCTGGGGAGGCTGCATAGTAGTTGAAGCAACAGCCTTACACACCTGAGGTTCAATCCCTGGCATCAATGTGTCCTGGAGCTCTGATTCCCCAGAACCCCGCCCCACTAGGGAGAGAGACAGGCTGGGAGTATGGATCGACCTGTCAACACCCATGTTCAGTGGAGAAGCAATTATAGAAGCCAGACCTCCTACCTTCTGAGCCCCACAATGATCCTGGGTCCATACTCCCAGAGGGTTAAAGAATAGGAAAGCTATCAAGGGAGGCGGTGGGATACAGAGTTCTGGTGGTGGGAATTATGTGGAGTGGTATCCCTCTTATCCTATGGTTTTGCCAGTGTTTCCATTTTATAAATAAAATTTAAAACAACAACAAAACAAAAATAAAATAGCAGTAGCAAGTCAGGCCGGGGAGGCTGCATAGTAGTTGAAGCAACGGCCTTACACACTTGAGGTTCAGAGACCTCCCGTCCAATCCCTGGCACCACCAGAGTTCTCTGGTTAAAACAAGCAAGCAAACAACAACAAAAAAATACAAACAGTATCAACTCATTTCTAAAAAATTGAACTTCCGAACATATTCTCATGTACACATCTATAGTGTAGAGCTGAGCACTGAAACTCCTCTAGAAAAGCAGATCACATGTGCACTAGTAATCCAACTTCTGTGCTGCACAGAAATAAGAGGCACTGAGAGTTAAATGAAGAAGCTGCGGTTAGTGGGGTTTTGCACTCCCCCCGCCCCCCCCACACTCACTCACTCCCACAGCTTCAACAAACGCCGAGTACCAGCATTCTACTCACCTCCAACAGGCAATCTTGGGCTACCTGTCACAAACTGAAGAAATAATCTCTGCTGCTCATTATCAAAACTACTGAGAATCTCAAATAAGAACTTCACAGCCCGACTAAAACAGAAATAAAAAACACCCAAATTATTTCATATTATAGTTCTGAAACATACTACATTGCTGGCTCTCATGATTAGGCAGAGATAAATTTCAATGACTGAATGTGAATTCACATTCAAATGTACTTAGAAATCAAACGGGTGTCTGTAACAACTGGCATTGAAATGGAACTACTATTGCAGTAAATGAGGCTCGGCAGGGACTGTAGAGACGTTGCCACTTCCTGTAAATAGTGATGGGGTTACACTTCCTCTCCCACCCCCCGCCCTCCTTTCACCGCTCATTTTCACAGAATAGAAAGAACCATTTGCACCCTGAACTACTACGTTAAGAGAAGCCCAAAATTTAAGAGACCAGCCTGTCAACAGGTAGGCAATTAAAAGGTGAACCCCTCTATGGATTGACACGCCAACATCCATGTCCAGTGAAGAAGCAATTACAGAAACTAGACCTTCCACCTTTGGCACCCCAGAAAGATCTTTGATCCAAACTCCTAGAGGGATAAAGAATATGGAACCTTCCAATGGAGGGGATGGGATACAGAACGCTGGTGGTGGGAACTGTATGGAATTGTACCCCTCTTAGCCCACAATTTTGCCAGTCATTATTAAAATCAATCAATAATAAGAAAGCAAACCCCTCTACTTTTGTTGTTTACAATACCACCCCCCCACATTCCCAGTGTATGTAAACCGAGAAGCCAGCAGACCCCACCACTTGCCTGTCGTGTGTATAACCGTGATCAGGCCTGCAACATTCCATTAGTGTTTTTGCATCCCAAGTGTCTGCTTTGCTGCCGCACAGGAGCTGATCTAGCTGTTAAAAAATTGCCAACAAGTTACTAAAGATGAATCTGCATGACTGATCCAAAGCACATACAATGTCGGTTCTATTTAATTTCAATATAAACAGCACCCTACACGTGCCAAAAGAGTACAGGCTTTTTAATACAAAAAAAAAATGGCCTATGAGAGGTTGGGAGACAGCATAATGGTTATGCAAAGACTTTCATGCCTGAGGCTGCAAATGTCCCAAGTTCAATCCTCAGCGCCACCGTAAGCCAGAGCTGAGCAGTGTCTAGTAAAATAAACCAGAAAATGAAGAAAGCAAGTGAGCACTGAGAGAGAGAGAGACAGATGGGGGTGGGGGAGGCAGGCAAGTGAGAACTGTGTTAGGACAGGGGTTGCTCTATATGACTTTAAGGTCACTCATTTGAACAGCACAGGTCTTAGCTCACACAGACGCTCTGCTCACTCATTATACAGCCCCTACTCAAACAGGAAACATCTTCATTCTATCTTGCTCAGGAAATGATCTTGTCCTTCCCAGATTCTAACTTTGCTTCAAGCTCACGTTTTCCTGGCTTGCTTTTGCAGCAATGGGGTACTTGACTTGACAACACTGATATCATAAAGATGACTTCAATAAGACATATGCTACTTACTTCTTCTGGGTAGAAGTACTGGAGATGGCTAAGTGGAAAGACTGATTCAAACCCATCTCTGAATGAATCAAATTGTCTGGAAACACCTTCATTTAATGCCCAGAATATAACCAGCTGCAGAAAAAAAAAAAATCTTTTACTTTATAAGAACTATGGTACTTATTATAAGAACTATGGTGGTTATTATTCAAGGGAGAAGGCAAGAAACTTTGGTTGTGGGTACCGTGAGGAACTAAACTTCTGTAACTTTACAAACCATTATGAAATTACTAATAAAAACCACACTAAGCTTTAAGGCCTTTCAAAAATTGTACATAGCTGCAAATGTGCTTCCCACTCAGTTTATGAGACAGACTTTATTTTTTAAGGTTATGAAAAATCAGGTTAGGGGAGAAAGCACAATGGTCATTCCAAGTCCTTAAGATTTATTATGGGGAGTTGGGCAGAAAATGTCACAAGTGGTGAAGCAGGTTATCTTATCTGTCTCCTTTGCTATCTCACACTCTCCTCTCAAATTCTCTGTCCTAATAAGATGAAGAAAAAAGTAAAAAGATTTAGTATGTTAAAAAAAAAAATTTTTTTTTGCATAAAATTTCTACAGTACCAGGTTAGCAGGCAGGAATTTCTCAAGAACTAAAAATGTTTCCAGATTTACAATTACTAGCTCTTCAAACTTTATAATAAAGTTTTTATTTCTGATCCTGTTAAATCTTACAACCAAATCCTGCAGTATATGCTCCTTTTTAGAAAAAGGCAAACCAGGAGTCGGGTGGTAGCACAACGGGTTAAGTGCACATGGCGCAAAGCACAAGGACTGGCATAAGGATCTCGGTTCGAGCCCCTGGCTCCCCACCTGCAGGGGAGTCGCTTCACAGGCGGTGAAGCAGGTCTGCAGGTGTCCCTTATTCACTAACTTCTTTTGAAACTAAGAACATTTAACATTGTTCTTATTCTAAGGCTCATAAAGTATACAGTATGGTCAAAAACAAAGTAAAGGTATGGCCTAAAAAGTGGCTTTCATTGTAGTGGCCCCGAATGTTCAAAGTGTTGACCCAGACCATGCAGGAAGCTACCGGACATACAGCCCTGCTTTACTGGGCAGACCATCCACCTCCCTCAGGGCAGCACCAACAGGCAAAGCCTTATATATAATCAATCAAAGGACAACACATGACGTACTCTTAGATACTCCTCTAAATTGTGTATAGTGACTGGTATATCCTTTCCTCCTTTCTTCAGTTCGATGTTGGGAAACCCTGGTAGAGTGAAATCCAATCCTAGATCTTCAACAGAGCAGCCATTCATAGTCAGGGTCTCTAATGCATACTGTAGACTCTCTTTGGTCTAAAAAAAAAAAAAAAAAAAAACCACACACAATGAAGAGTGTCTTAAAAATACCTCAGAAACCAACCATTTTTATATGGGGGAAAAGATCGCCTGAGTTTCCCCATAAGATGCTTCTACTCAGTCTGGTTACATATCACACAATCAATTTTACAGAATGTGTGTGTAACTGTGCACAACGATTAACTTAGTAGGACTAATATAATTAGTCATCAAGAGCAGGGGTGGAGAACATCTGGCCTTTAGGTTGTACTACTTAGTCTAGTCCTACACCAATGTAACCACAAGTGGGAATCAAAACTTCAGTCATAAATCTGTAAGCTTTTTTCCTATCAACATTAAATGCTAATTTTAAACAGATGGTTTTGTAAGGCCCAGGAATAACTTTCTTACTTTGAAAATCTAAAATCTAAAGAGGGACCGGGTGGTGGTGCGCCTGGTTGAATGCACGTTACAGTGCTCAAGGACCTGGGTTTGAGCCCCCGGTCCCCACCTGCAGAGGGAAAGCTTTGCAAGTGGTGAAGCAAGGCTGCAAGTGTCTCTCTCTTTCCCTCTCTATCTCCCTTACCCACTTGATTTCTGGCTGTCTCTATCCAATAAATAAATAAAGACAATAAAAAAAAAATTAAAAAAAATCTAAAGAATACCTTGTCACCCCAGGAAGCAGGGTAGTGGTGAGCAGTGTTGCTGGACTCTCACGCACGAGGTCCTGGATTCGGTCCCTGACACTACATATGTCAAAGTGATGCCCTAGGTTTCTTCTACAAACACTACATATGTCAAAGTGATGCCCTAGGTTTCTTCTACAAACACTACATATGTCAAAGTGATGCCCTAGGTTTCTTCTACAAACACTACATATGTCAAAGTGATGCCCTAGGTTTCTTCTACAAACACTACATATGTCAAAGTGATGCCCTAGGTTTCTTCTACAAACACTACATATGTCAAAGCGATGCCCTAGGTTTCTTCTACAAACACTACATATGTCAAAGTGATGCCCTAGGTTTCTTCTACAAACACTACATATGTCAAAGTGATGCCCTAGGTTTCTTCTACAAACAATCCCCTGAAGACTCATCCTTTAAGACCCCAGAAGATAACAATTTTTTATTTCTATAATCATACTTAGATTTAAAAAAAAAAATCCAAAGAAGCCCCATGACATATACTGCAAGGATAAATTTTAAAAAATTACTTTGTATTATTCACTTAAACGTTTAGGATTATGAGGGCATTAAAAAGAATCACCACTGTTTCCTGTGCCAATGCCCAGCCCATTTTTAAACAACATGCAAAACTGTAAATTCTACCTGAAAATGAAAAGTACCCAGTAAGAGAAAGAAGGCAAATGGTTTTCCCATTCAGAGATGTTTTTATATATGAAATTCCTAGAAGCCCAATAGTACATTAATTTAGTCATTTAAAAAAAAAAGAAAAAAGGCTAGGTTTTGATTCCAGAAAATCCAAAATAGAGAAGATGCTGGTATCATTTAATATAAAGATTTTAGTGTTATAGTTACTGGGTATTATTCCTGTTTTATTTCTCTTCAAAAACCCATGGCCGAAGGTCTGTTTGAAGTCCATCTTTTGAAGACACCCACAAGGAAATTGTCACTAAACAGTAGAAAGGATCTTCAACAGAAAGATTAAACATAAATGAAAGCACTCCATGAAAATGTTCTCAATGCTACAACGATGGGAGATCTCTTCTCTCATAGTTGCTTGTTTGCAAAGGTTTGCATTAGAAAATGCTACTATTATTGACAAGAACCTAGAAATACAATATGTTCCTGTGATAAAAAAAAAAAAAGGTTGAACTGGGAGAGTCAGGCGGTAGCGCAACGGGTTAAGCACAGGTGGCACAAGAAGCAAGGACTGGTGTAAGGATCCTGGTTCGAGCCCCCAGTTCTGCACCTGCAGGTGAGTCGCTTCATAAGCGATGAAGCAGGTCTTCAGGTGTCTATCTTTCTCTCCCCATCTTCCCCTCCTCTCTCCATTTATCTCTGTCCTATCCAACAACAACAACATCAATAACAATAACTACAAAAGAGAATAAATAAATTTTTTTTTAAAAAGGTTGAACTATTGATTTTGCTAGACCTTATACATTAAAGCAAAAGCTAGATTTCAGCCAATTTCCCATGTATAAGAATTTAAGCTACCAAGCAGAATCTCAGTCAGGACAACTTGCTCCAATCAAGTGAGATGGTTCAGAACAGCACCAAACTTTACTCTGGTTGGAAGTTGGCTAATAATCAGGCATATACTTTACATGGTAATCAAGCTGTTTCTTCATCACCTGTTAGGACAGATTCTACCCAAAGGATTATGTTGCAGCCTTTATAAGAAAATTAATTATTCTAAAAGAAGATATTCATATAGTATAACAATTGAGTCAAATACAAACCACTTAAAGATCTCATCTTTATAAAATAGAGTTATATCCATTTGACTGTCTCCTCATCTTCTAGACCTACCTGGGATTTATCTTGTTCAAGTCTTTTCTTCTGTCTTACAATGTCTTCAAGGTGATATACTGATCTTGCTACAACCGGGTCAATATCAAATAAATCATGGGACGTCAGTGAAGTTTCCTGTCGTAGCATCCACTTATAAAAGGGTAAGCCAAGGGGAAGATCAACCTGAAAGAGCATACGCAGATATTTTCAATATTCACACTCAACTTTTTAATCCAATGAAATTGTATTACAAAGTATCTCAGAAGATGTGAGAAGAGGAAACAAGAGAAAATTTAGGATTATCCAAATATCTGTGAATACTGATACCGCTTGAGTCATTTTCATCCAATCACTCTAATGGCAATTTATTCCACTTTAGTTATGTGCTCTTCTTTTCCTATCTGAATTGCAAATCCATTAACAAAGAAAAATACATTATCCAAACTATTCTTGAGAGCTTGTTTGGACGTTCTAGCAGGGGAACCCAGCTAACTTGTATACCCTCGACCAAAGACCAAAGAATAGGTGTGGGTATGACTTACAGAGAGAAGGCAGGACCATAGAAAAAAAGTGCAACGGATAGTTAACAGAAATAATAGTCAGGGGCTGGGTGGTAGCACAGTGGGTTAAGCCCACATGGCACAAAGTGCAAGGACTAGCGTTAAGGATCCCAGTTCAAGCCCATTGTCTCTCCACCTGCGGGGGTGGGGGGTGGGGGGGATCACCTCACCACTGGTGAGGCGGGTCTGCAAGTGTCTTTCTCTCAATTTCTCTGTCTTTGTCATCTCTCTCAATTTCTCTGTCTTTGTCATCTCTCTCAATTTCTCTGTCCTATTCAACAACAATACTAATAACAACAACAATAAACAAAAAGGACAACAAAGAAGGGGGAAAAAATAGCTTCCAAGAGGGGGAAAAAAAAAAAGAAATAATATGAGTAGATTACTCATATCTGCAACCTGGAAGAACTGCTATAGTTTTCCATGGAAAGAATGGGACATAGAACTCTGGTGGTAGCCTACTAGGGAAAGAGAGAGGCAGACTGGGAGTATGGACCGACCAGTCAACGCCCATGTTCAGCGAGGAAGCAATTACAGAAGCCAGACCTTCTACTTTCTGCAACCCTCAATGACCCTGGGTCCATGCTCCCAGAGGGATAAAGAATGGGAAAGCTATCGGGGGAGGGGGTGGGATATGGAGATTGGGTGGTGGGAATTGTGTGGAGTTGTACCCCTCCTACCCTATGGTTTTGTTAATTAATCCTTTCTTAAATAAAAAAAAAAAAAAAAAAAAAAGAACTCTGGTGGTAGGAAAGGTGTGGAATTATACCCATTATCTTATGATTTTGTAAACCATATTAAAACACTAAAAATATTCTCCAAGAAATTTATACACATACACTAAGGTGTAAATTTTAAATATAGTATTAAGGTAAAGAAAAAAAGTGTGTGTAAGTTTTAAATATAGTATTAAGGTAGAGAAAAGCAAATAGTTCTGAACTTACCAATCTGAAATCCATGATAGCCTTGGCCATTAACTTTCCTAAGAAGCGAAATTTCATCTTAACCTTTGCAATGTGAGCTGGCTTTGCTGTTCTACCAAAGGGAAGTGCAAACAGGCCCTGGAGATTTTGGATGTACTTGATCCCTTCTTGGCTTCCTATAAAGGAAGCAATTAAGTCGGTTAAAATTGGTGCCACTCTCTCCAAGCTAAATTAAAAACAACAACAAAGGAAAAAAAAAAATCTGGTAACTGAGAACATTTTAAATATTCAGAATTTTCAACGTTCAATCATAAAATGAAGTCCATTAGAGGAGAACCTAGAAGTTAAATGTAGCTAATATTCAATAAGGGCCTTTTCATTGACTTGAATAGCACACAAATGACTAACTTATAGATTAATCTTACCTTTTGGATTGCTAAGAGTCACTTCTTCACCTCTCCAGAGACCTAAGTCAGCTCTCTGCAGTTCCTGAGATACAAGTGCATAAAACTCCAGTGTAGGCCCAAGACCAGTACCAACCTACAGAAGAAAAGAAGCAGAGAGGTTTCCAATTTTAGCATACTGGTGCTTTCCACTCCCCACCTCCACTTGTCAATCTCTTGGCGATGTGAATATAAAAGGCACTGTTAAAATGCAAGAGATTCCTTCCCCCTCAAACTGTCCTGATTGTACTTTGGTCATGGTCACTATAATTGGACACATTTTAAGCTGTCTGGATTTTCCAGTTTATATGCTGATGAAAGTGCAGGTGCAGCTGTCTTATTTATTTGCCCTCAGGAAAAAAGATGCCTATTAGTCCTGGTTTCTTGATGGTCTATTACCTTCAGTTCCCTTCTATAGTCTCTAGTGCCTGAGGTACATACATCAGCCATTTAAAGGAGGATTACTGGGGGCCGGGGGTAGCACATGGCGCGAAAGGTAAAGACCAACATAGGGATCTTGGTTCGAGCCCTCCATCTCCCCACCTGCATGGGGGGGTACTTCACAAGTGGTGAAGTATGTCTGCAGTTGTCTTTTTCCGTCTTCCCCTCCTCTCTCAATTTCTCTGTCCTATCTAACAACAACGTCATCAATAACAATAACAACCACAGCAACGATGAAATAAGGACAATAAAGGGGGGAGGGAGTGGCCTCCAGGAGCAAAGGATTCGTGCTGCAGGCACTGAGCTCCAGCAATAAACCTGGAGGTTAAAAAAAAAAAAACTAATAAGGGAGAGTTGAACTCACACAAGCACCCACAGGACTAACAGAGTCAGAGTATACTAGAGCGTTGGTATCTTGAGAGCTGAATCAACATGCACACCTTACGGACTTAGGTTTAGAGACCAGGTAATAGTATTTCTAATAAGTACCAAAGAAGTGGGGATGAAGTTTGTGTGTTGACCTCCAAAATGATTGAAACATTTTTGAATTTCCTGTTCTCCACTATATCTAGAATTCTGGAGCTCAGGGATGAACAGAGAAGCAAAGGGGAAAGTTGTAATAACACCTGGCATCCAGTAGGTGGTGCTTTAAGGCCAGTTCATTTGCATTCAAGCTGACAGAAATCACAAACCATATCAGTCTATTTTCTTCACACAAATACAGTTCTATTAACAGTAAGAGAGTTAAGTTAAAATATCCAATGGTAGGAGTCGGGCTGTAGCACAGCGGGTTAAGCACAGGTGGCGCAAAGCACAAGGACCGGCATAAGGATCCCGGTTCGAACCCCGGCTCCTCACCTGCAGGGGAGTCGCTTCACAGGTGGTGAAGCAGGTCTGCAGATGTCTATCTTTCTCTCCTCCTGTCTTGCCCTCCTCTCTCCATTTCTCTCTGTCCTATCCAACAACGACGAAAACAACAATAATAACTACAACAATAAAAAAAAAACAAGGGCAACAAAAGGGAATAAATAAATAAAATAAAATATTAAAAAAAAAATCCAATGGCATGGGTATCACTGTGAACACTTTCATCGCAGCAAAGTGTCAGGCTAAGAGCATCAGGGCCAATCTGTTCTGCTAATTTACTCACCAGCCCTAGGCTGCTCAGTGACAGATCACCCTGATCATTTTGAAGGCAAATGAGGGCCTTGTGCTAGGTGCCACAGAGTCAAAGGGTCACACCCAGCTTTTACAAAAAGGGAAAGCTGCTTTACTGCCATTTGAACCTGCAATCAGAAGTTAGAGCATATTACTCAAATCCATCTCCCCCAGCCCTTTTATATAAGTGGAAGAGGGCAGGAATACCAGAATCTGGCATTGCAGACCATCAGGAATGAATCTAAGATAGCCTCCAAATGTTCCCACCTCAGGACAATGGTCCCTCAAATGTCCCCCCTAGATCAAAGCCTACGTTTCTATAATCTCGCTTTCACAAGGGCAAGGGCAGCAAGATCTGAGTCCCTCGGTCTGTCCTGTTTCCAGACTTGCCTTTAGTATTTTAACTTCTGGAGTTAAGTTCAATCCAATTTACCAATCTCAGACCATCATCTCCCACCACACGTCATATCCAAGTCTAGTCCAAGTCCAAGCCCAGTCCTTCTGGGGCTTGGTTTCAGTTACAAAGAACTTTGTTCTACCTAGTCACTCCAATAAAAAAGTAAGCAATTATGTTGTGCTTTATTTCTGTCTTTAAATGGGAAGCATAAAGTTCTAGAAACAAAACCATGAAAAGGACTAAGTACAGCTTGTCTTACTTAGCACTTTGAAAGTTTATATATAGTTTACCTGTTCAATATAGCTTTAAGTCCATGACACTATCCCTTCACCATCCAGAAGCCTGAGCATTTATGGCCCCAATCCCTGGGGCCTTGAGACTTTGAGCCCAGAAACTGGTTTACCAGTCATCCCTACTCAGATGGAGCCCCCACTCTGATCATTTTGGATTAGGATTCTTCTGGAGCTAGACAGACATTGTTCCTCCATGGTTATCAACACTTGTGTGGTTGAATCTGATTAGTAACCTGAGGTCTTTATACATGTTTAGATAACACCCTCATCCCCTGCCCCAATGAAGGTAGCTCCTGGAATAGAAATCAGCAGAAATGATCATTGTGGATTCAAAAGAATATCCAACTTTCTAATCCAGCAGCCAAGACCTCCATTCCATACAGCCTCCCATGTTGTTTCTATCATCTTACAGAACAGTTTCTTACTTCAGTCTCTCCCCACCAAGCCAAACTTCAGTCTTTTTTGCTCTATACCATATACAAAAAAATCAACTCAAAACCAAAATAGGTCTAAAATATCAGAGCTAAAGATAGAAAAATGCATAAGAGAAATACTTAGAGAGCACAGAATAAAGAAAATGTCTTAATTTACAAATAAATGAGAAAAAAAATCATGAACTACTTTAGAATATTAGACATAAAAAGTGTGTTATGGCTTTTTTGATAACCCAATATTTGGGAGGAGCCAAGTGGTGGTACACCAGGTACAGCACACATATTACTGTCCTGAAAGATGGACGTTCAAGCCCCTAGTCCGGCCCTGCCTCCCCAGCAGGGGAGATGCTTCACAGCAGTCCTCTCACTTCTATTAAAAAAGGGGAGGGGGCTGGGAGTTGTAACAAAGGCACTAAGCCCCAGCAATAACCCTGGTGGCAATAAATAGAAGGAGGAAATGAAAAAACTATTCAAGGTCAGCAAGACAGCTCACTAGGATAATGCACTTGTTTTATCAAGGACATGACCCAAGTCTGTGGCATCTTTCCCTCTACATGTAAAAAATTTGGTCCGGGGGCCAAGTGACAAGGGAAAGAAAAACTGTACTTAAATATTTGATGAAACAAAGTTAACCAATCAAAATGTGGGCAGAATTACTGGACATTTCTTCAAAGATAAAACCAGTGGTTTTGAGTAATAAAAACAATTCATGTAAATATTCATCTGACATATAAACTAAAACTTAAAATACCTGTAGGCATTTTATATTTTTTGCCTCCAGGGTTATTACTGGGGCTCAGTGCCTATACTACGAATCCAATGCTCCTGGAGGCTCCCCTCCTTTTGTTGCCCTTGTTATTTTATCATTGTTGTGGTTATTATTGTTACTGATGTCACTATTGTTGGATAGGACAAAGAGAAATCAAGAGAGGTGGGTAAGATAGAGAGGGGAGAGAAAGATATAGATACCTGCGGACCTGCTTCACCGCTTGTGAAGTGACTCTCCTGCAGGTGGGGAGACAGTGGGCTCGAACCGGGATCTTTATGCTGGTCCTTGTACTTGGCGCCATGTGCGCTTTACCTGCTGCACTACCTCCTGAATCCCTCTAGTGGCACTTTTATTAAGAGCACAAGCCAAGCTAAAATTCAAGACTCAAGTTCTCTTCAAATATGTTCATAATAAAATAACACTGAGTCTACAGTCAGTAACTGACAATACCAAATGTTAATTAACACATGAAATAACTGAAAAGCACACAAGTGTGTGGAAATGAAAAATAGGCAAGTTACACCTGGAAAGGAGTTTAGGGTTTCAATAACGTTCAACTAAATATTGTCAAAAATTTAGCAATCCAGCCTCAAAGTATTTACTTAAGAGAAATAATATATCTATGTAAAAGCTTGTACCCAAGTACTTATAACAGGTTGGTTATTCATGAATGTCAATAGAGGAGATAAGTCAATATGCATCTACAGATTAGGAGAATCTACTGTGCTATATCCGAAGGGGGGAGTGGAAGACGCTAACTATCTAGTGGTCTAAAAGAATCTGTGGTGATGGAATTATTCTGCATGTTTCATATAAGCTATACTTCAGAGCACACTTGTTTCTTTACTTTTTACATCTTCTGACTTGAAAGAGTAGGAGAAAAACCTTTCTCATATATAACTGAGCCTAGAAAAAAAGGAGAGAAGCTCAGGATAGTTCAGAAGAAAACAGCTAATCTTGAGTTCTTAAATACATTTCCCAAGTGTCTTCTGTAATTTCACAGGATCAGGAATTCCTAACAACATCTTATTAAAAGCTAAAAACCATCAGTATCAAGAAGCTCACCTCATTTTCATACTGGATTTCCAACATGGCCCTTGAACTGCCAAGGTCCTGCATTACAGACTCGGCTTGTTTCAGCAATTCCTCTCTGTTCACCGTTCGCTACAAAACAAAAGTAAAATGTAAGGAAACTATGCTCATTCTATACTTGAGTAAGCAAGTGGCATATATTAAAATACAAACAAACACTCAATTGATAAGAAATGTATTTTTTCTTTTGTTTTATTTACCTATTTACTGGATAGAGATAGAAACTGAAATGGAAGGGATGACAGAAAGAGACACCTGCATATAGCACTGCTTCCCTGCTCATGAACCAGGGGGGCTTGAACCTGCTTCCTTGGGCACTGTAATGTGAGTGTTGCCACCACCTGACTCCAGAAAGTTTTTTCATTAAAAGAAAACCTGAGAAAAGTTTAAGAAGTAGCTACCTTGTTACCAAACAGTAGCCTCAGTGAACTATAATAATGCTGGATAGTAGCTCTAAGTGTAATTGGTATCTTGAACCTTTGGAAAGTTCACAGAACTCTCAACAAACATCAGTGAAGCATTATGAAATTTCCCTGGGTCTACCAACAATTACATGACGGGAGAATAGGTATGGAGGTGGCAGGTGAGACAGGCAAACTGAAAGCTCACAGGGCTCTGACCCACAGAACTGCTACAAGCATGCTACAAACACCCTTTAAATGACAGGATTTTGTTATGTCTTATAAAAAAAAGATTCATGAGAGAAGAAAGGTGGGAGGAGGGGAGAGAGGGAGGGAGAAAGCCAGAGGATTAATCTAGCATACAACGATGCCAGGGATTGAACTCTGGACCTCATGCTTGTGACTCAAACACTCCCTGCTTCACATCTCCTCTCAGGCCACTGTTTTACCTATTATTACTTCAGTAAGTATCAAATCCATCTTTTAATCTCATTGCTAAGGGTACTCATAAGAGTTTTAGGGACAAAGGATTATTTAGTCCTGAGTAAGTATCCTTAGGAAGAAAGATGCAGATGAGCAGAAGTCCTAAATGAAAAAGAAATTCAGGGCCAGGAGGTGGTGCGCTTTGTCCATGTACAAGGACCTGGGTTCAAGCCCCTGGTCACCACCTGCATGGGGAAAGCTTTGGGTGGTGAAGCATGGCTATAGGTGTCTCTCACCTTCTCTATCATCCCTTTTCCTCTCGATTTCTGGCCGTGTCTATCCAATAAATAAATAAAGACTAAAAAAGCAGTGCAGTGTCAGAAGTGCCTCAGATGGAAATGGCTCACTGGACAGTATGGGTAAGAGCTATGAACACAGAGCCCATATTAAAAGCATACAAAGATGAACTCAGCCAACACAGTGGCTGGCCAAGAGATGTAAAATTTATCAAGAATTTGCTTTCAGCATCTTCTGATTTCAGTTATCGGCTAAGACATGGAAGTAGATCTGACTAAATCCACCTATTTGCAAGTTATAAGTCAAAAGCTGATTTGAGCTGTTAATTTTGGGTTGTTGGTGGTGAAGGATACAGGAAATTTCTGTATTAAGAAGACAAAATTATTTTTTGGCACCCCTAGAGTTATGACAAGACGGGGGATGGTGGTGGTGGTGGTGGGTGGAGTAAGAACAGCCAGACACTCTTACTGAAAGATGAACAATGTATATAGCCAAGTTCCAAGAGATTGGTAGGAATATGTAGCTATCACAGTCAGTAAGCAAGATAAGCAGAGATGAGTGAAAGGAAGGTAGAACTCAAATCCAATTTACACAATTCTAGTTTTCCTATTCATTAGGAAAGCTTGGCTTAATTTATTTGTAAATGTTTTGGGGAAAGACTTACTTTTTTCCTATCCAGTCTAGGTGCAACTCTGCTATCTTGAGAATCAGACTGGTTGATTTCTGGGTTGGTATCAAGTAATCGTTGCATTGCACGGTCCCGATCAAATGCAGTTACATAAAACAGCATTTGTCGGGTATCAAAGGGGAAGAAAAATGGACTGTAAAGAAAATATAATAAAAATTTACTATTTGAATTAAAAAGAATCATTTAAAAAACCCTGTAAGAAACAACTTTAGAGATGATGCAGAACAAACACTAAATATAACACATAAAAATTACTAGGCAAACTAATTTTCATGACTTATATGAAATTTCTATGATAAAGTCATTATGCACTATGAAGTTTTTCACTGTGAATTCTAAAATTCAACTATCCAAATCCTTTACTTGAGATTAAATCTTACGAGAATAGTTTTAATCTACCTAGACCTTTAGGAATATGATAAGTGAAGGCTAAATCTTAAGATACAATTACCACTTCTTGAGACTACAAAGTCATCCCCAAACCAAGTATATGCAAGTAAAAGCTTCACAGTTGATGATTTTCCTCCCAATTCTGGCATTTCTAGGCCATTCAAACTGCCCGAGGAAAGGTTCTGATTTCCAAAGGACAAAACCTGTAGCAACATAGATCCTACTGCTTGTGGTATCTTGGTTTAGATCTGCCACGGGCACTTTCTGTCATCATCCAAACACTCCATTATTTGTATTATCAAATATTGTCAGTCAGGCAGAGATATGGCTTAATCGACTAAAAATCAGTATTTAATGACTGTAAATAGTCACACTGTAATGATAGCTACTGTATTCACCTCTTGAGGATATACATATGGAGTGAGGGAAATAATCAACCACACATTTGGATTCCAACTTATGGTAGAGGATATGAATCTACACAAGTCAAATATCCTTGCATCTTTTCTCATTTCATATGCAAAGACAAATATTATCAACTATATCTAAAAACCAGACCCAACTATCTGGTCTGCATGATGGTAAAACTACACTATTAAGCAAGCTGTGGTCAAATATGACAATGTTACTGAACAGATTTAAATAGACATATAAAGACTGTGTCTTTGTGATGACAGTACTGCCAAGGACAGTATAACAGAAGCAATTGTCTTACCAGGTTTTTCCTAGTTCAGTAAGCCATGTTGGGATGTTTCCTGTCATGATTACTAAAGGATCTTGAAGCTGTCTATTTGCTTTTGCTGTCAACTTACTATTAATAAATTCACTAGTTGTAATAATTTCCTTGCACATTGCATTCTGTAAAATGTAAAAAATAAATGGGGCATGTGAAACATTAGAATTGTACTGATTATATCTTTTATTTATCCCAAATATGTATCCAGAAAATATGAATTTCACCAGCTGGTTTTCACTCCATAGTAGTGTGTCCAGTCTAAATGGCAATACCTACACTGCACAGCTGAAATATCCCAACAGGTCACTAGAACTGTGCTCACTGATACCAGCAGCTACTGCTATATGCAAGGCTAAGGCCCTTCATCCAGCTTTCATCCAAGTGTTTCTTAATATACAACTTATACAAATCAGTATTTGGCAAATTTACCTGAAGAAAGTCATGTTCAATTCTCATGCAGTTGTTTAATAAATTTATAGATAGAGAGTATTTTATAAGTCTACAAAGACTATTTACCAAAATCTGTATCAAAATGGCTAGGAACCCTGCATTAAGTGGAATCATCACTTCTGTCCTGTAACAACAGGAAGTTCACCAACCATAAGGTAGAAATGAGGTAGCAAATCATAAATAGCACACATTACAGAAAACATTATAAGGAAGCAACATTACTCACATCATACAAGTAATACCAGTAACGACTGATGGCATGTAAAACTCTTAAAAGAAGAATCACATCTAATGATGGGTCTTCAAAGGTTATATTTTCAGGCGGTGTGGGTATGAGGTAAACTTCTAAAGGATTTGATACTGATGGACACACTCCATCTAGAGAGCAAAAGATAAAACTTACACTTTAACAAGTTATACAGCTTACGTCAGTCTTAATCATGCTTAAAATAGTAGCTACAAGTTAAGATTTAGTGTTTGGTATTTGATCAATAGAGTACTGATAACAAGTTTGTTTTTTTATCGTAAATAAATACGGCAATTACGAAAAATGCTTTTCACTCACATTTCCAAATAAACGTAAGAGGAAGCCAGACTCACGCAATTCCTTATAACATACAAGTCTTCCTGCTATACTATTATAATAACTGACAAAACTAAAGAGATAACCTACCAATGATCATATATTTACTTACTTACTGATTGGCTAGAGACAGAAACTGAGAGGGCAGGGAAATAGAGAGGGAGAGACAGAGAAACACCTATCTCCACCACTTGTAAAGATATTTCCCCCTGTAAGTGGGGACCAGGGGCTTGCACCCAGGTCCTTGCGCACTGTAATGTGTACACTTAAGCAGGTGCGAACCACCTGTTCCCTTGATCTTACATTTTTTTAACTGAAAGACACAAGAACCTACCACCCAAACCCAAGTCTCTGCACACAAAAAAACACTGCACTCTAAGGCTGCCACCTGCCAGCCCCAGCGTCCGCTTCAGTGAATGTACTCTACTAATGAAACTTATTTTTGTCTTTATGACTTCTTCAAGACATAAATTCTTCAAGAAGAGAAAATTACGTTAATAGTTTTGTCCCAATTTTCCTTTTCAAACAGTATTTCTTTTTCGTTTTTTAAAATTTCTTTATTGGGGAATTAGTGTTTTACATTCAACAGTAAATACAATAGCTTGTACATGCATAACATTTCTCAGTTTTCCACCTAACAATACAACCCCCACTAGGTCCTCTGTCATCCTTTTTGGACCTGTATTCTCCCCCCTACCCCCACCCCAGAGTCTTTTACTTTGGTGCATTACACCCACTCTCCAGTTCAGGTTCTACTTGTGCTTTCTCTTCTGATCTTGTTTTTCAACTTCTGCCTGAGAGTGAGATCATCCCATATTCATCCTTCTGTTTCTGACTTATTTCACTTAACATGAGTTTTTCAAGGTCCATCCAAGATCAGCTGAAAACGGTGAAGTCACCGTTTTTAATAGCTGAGTAGTATTCCATTGTGCATATATACCACAACTTGCTCAGCCACTCATCTGACACCTGGATTGCTTCCAGATTTTGGCTATTACAAATTGTGTTGCTAAGAACATAGGTGTACACATATCTTTTTGGATGGGTGTGTAGTGTCCTTAGGATATATCCCCAGGAGAGGAATGAATATCAGGATCATTGGGTAGGTCCACTTTGTAGCCTTCCAAGTTCTCTCTATACTGCTCTCCACAGAGGATGAAACAATTTATATTCTCCTAAGCAGTGCAGGAGGGTTCCTTTGACACCCAACCTCTCCAGCATTTGCTGCTGCTACCTTTTCTTGTTTTTTAAATGTTTTATTTTTTAAGTATTGATTTATTTATTATGTGGAAAAGAGTTCTGCCAATATTTTCCTCCAAGTATCTGATAGTTTCTGGTCTAACATCCAAGTCCTTGATCCAACTGGAATTTACTTTTGTGTTTGGTGAAATAAAGTGGTTCAATTACATTCTTTTGCATGCTTCAACCCATTTTTTCCAACACCATTTGTTGAAAGAGACTCTCCTTTCCCCATTTAATAGACTGGGCACCTTCGTCAAAGATGAGATGTCCATAGGTGTGGGGGCTTACTTCTGGGCTCTCAATTCTATTCCACTGGTCAGTGTGTCTATTCATGTTCCATTACCAAGCAATTTTGATTACAATACCCTATAATACAATTTGAGATCTGGGAGTGTGATGCCTCCAGTTCTGTTCTTTCTTCTCAAGATTGTTTTGGCAATTCTAGGTCTTTTCTGGTTCCAGATAAAACATTTGTAGCATTTGTTCTAGTCTACTAAAAGATGTCGTTGGGATAGTGATGGGGATAGCATTAAATTTGTATACGGCTCTGGGTAGTATATTCATCTTAATGATGTTAATTCTTCCAATTTATGAACATGGAATATCTATCCACTTCTTCTATTTCCTTGAGTAGTGACTCATAATTTTCAGTATACAAGTATACATTTTTCAGTATAAAAATCTTTCACTTCTTTGGTTAGGCTTATTCCTAGATATTTTATTGTTTTTGTTGCTATAGTAAAAGGAATTGATTTCTGGATTTCATCTTCTTCTAACTTAGTTCAAATAGTTTTTTCATTGTTTAGACCAAATTAAGTCAAGGGGTTGAGTCAAAGCAATAAAATGTTTTGTCTTAACTTTATTTTTTCTAAAAATCGTATTAAACGATTCTATTTCTGCCCCACCTGCAAGAGAGTTGCTTCGCGATGAAGCAGGTCTACAGGTGTCTATCTTTCTCTCCCCGTCTTCCCCTCCTCTCTGTTTCTCTGTCCTAGCTAACAACGAGGATATCAATAACAATAATAACAACAAAAACAAGGGCAACAAAAGGAATAAATTTAAAAAAAAAAAAAAAAGATTCTATTTCTGCATATTAGGCACTCCCCTTTGACCCATGATAACAGGAAGACTGCAGCCTGTGGTTATGGATTTCCTAATGGATCTTAACTTACCATGCCATAACTCATCATGCTTTTTTGCATTTCTAGGAGAAGTTTTTGTTGGAGCTGTTTGGGCTCTCCCTCTTTTACCACCAACACAATCTTTACTACTTTCTTCATCTTCTCTCACAGGCTTGTACCTAAAATGATAGAGAGCGTAAGCCAGAAGTAGAACTTAGAGATTCTTCTACAATGTGAAAGTGCAAGTCAAGACATCACAGCTCCCAAAACAACTATCTGGAGGTCTATTCTATCTCCCTCTTTCTGCAGTGGGAGAACCAGCACTGAATGGCTCCTAGAGAGGTGCACTGTCCTAGCAGACGCCACTGGAGAAATTCAGAGGTGGTTCTAAAGAAACACAAGCAAGTCATGATTTTGCCCATTAACATATGCTTTCTAGAAAACTTAATTAGGAAGAATACTACACAGGTGTATGCACACACCAAATTAAAATATTTGAAGTGACTTTTAGTAATAAAATGAAGGATTTAGGTTCCCATCTCCTATGAAAGTCAGTCACTAACATGGATTCCATAACACACAAATAACATCCAAGTTGTGAAAAAAGCAAACAGGATCATTTTTAGACTTGCCATATTGTATGAGTCTTTGTCCAGATACCAGCTCTTCCTAGAGGATTGCTCTCATCATCTGTGGATTCCCTCTCATCGTCAGCCTGTATACTGAACTGCCGTACAGCCTGGTACACAGTCATGTTATATGGTAGCAAATGTTCTCCAATGTAAAACTGCAGCCTGTGTCTTACATTTCCTGAATTTAAGAACTGAGCAGCCTGAAGGAGGGAGAGAGAGAGAAAAGAAAAAAAAAAAAAAAAAAGCCAAAATCCACTTATGTTATAGGCCCTGAACTTTATACAACACAACAAGGTGGGAATAATACCTTACCAGAGACTCATCTATTTCCTCATCAGAGCCATCATCATCGCTGTCTTCATCATCTTCTCTCACTCTTCCATACCCTAGAGATTCAAGAAGGTTGTTAATCAAATTATTTTGGTGGCACAGAAAAGTCTATATATTGCTTAAGTAAATACGATCTTAAGAGAAAAATGTGTGCATTATACTTTGATTTACAAAAGTAGAAATGTCTAAGAAAGTGCTAAAAATGAAATGTCACTTCTACAACATTCCAACAAGATTAAGGCAAACAAACAGCCCCTACAAAGTTTAACATTTCTTCATACTAACTATAAATGGCAGGAGCAAATTCCTCCTAAGCTTTTAACAAACAAAGCAACAATCACAGATGATGCATATATCCCTTAATCTTAACTGCTTTAAGTACACATGTTCACAAATAATATATATATATATATGTATATGTATGGAAAGTACCTCTAACTACTAAATATCTCTCGATAGCTTGTACCAAAGCCAAGGGGTCAATCTTGACAGGCCCACCCTTCCACTGTTTCACATTTGCACAGTCTGGATGTCTTTGTAACTGGCATTTTAACTGGTGTGTGTTGAAAAACTTTAAAGCCTGTGATCCTCTGTTGAGAGAAAAGCTCAAGATAATTTATGAAAAAAAGTTATTCTATTATTTTCAAGATCAATACAATAATTCAAATACAAGTACTTATACAAATTATATTTTAATTAGACATAAATTAACCAATTTCTTATTGCATATGTAAATAAGTACAGTGAACACGTCAGGTTACTTGGTATAAAAGACACTGGGACACTACGCAGTTATAAAAATTGATGAAATCATGTCATTTGTGAGAACATGGATGAACTTGAGGGTACTGTGTCATACAAGAAGGTAAGACAAAGACAAATAACATGATCTTATCTGCATGATAAAGAAATAAGGCAAAGGAACAAACAATTCTTACACATACTAGATTAGTGGTTGTCAGAACACCACAAGGTGAAATAGATGAAGAAGGCCAACTGTTTTGGTGATGAGCATGATGTAGTGTACATAGGTGATGAATTATGTTAGACATCGAAAAGTACATGTGATGAAACAATGCTATCTAAATAAAAATATTAAGACAAACTGTTCATGAATGCATATGAAAATATTAAATCAGTAGCCTGGGAAGTAGCACAGTACAGTGTTGGACTCTCAATCATAAGGTTCCAGGGTTTGATCGCCAGCATCACATGTCAAGAGTGATGGCTCTGATTCTCTCTCCCTCAAGAAATAAATCTTAACAGAATATAAATAAGCCAATAGCTGTTGCCTTTTTCATATACAAAGATTTCAAGTACAAAAGTACTTTAAAAAATATTGAAATTTACTTATATTCTTTTAAATGAAGTTACGTCGGCTTAAACCTAGTATTGATAGTTAATCAGCTTAAACCTAGTAATGATAGTTCATCAACTGCTTCTGAAATAAGATTCCAAATAACATGCAAACAAAGAAATAAGAAGACACCATGATATTGATACATACACCTCTAAACCATATACATTTTATACAAGAAAGCTTCATGATTTTCTCAGTCTTAGTTGAAAATGTCTTTCTTTCAATAAAGCTTTCACTCTACTACAATTATCAAAATTGTACACCGAGTATGCAGTCTATTCCAAAGTAAGCCAAGGAAAAAGGCAGAACAAAGCGATCACTTTATCAAAGAGAGCAAATTTTAATTCAACCAAGTTTTTAGATGTTTTAAAATGTTAAGATTGTATATTTAATACCAAACTAATTTCTGTATTTCTACACTACACACATTAAAAACAAATTCTGTATTGTTGAAAAAGTTTTATTAAGCAGTAAAAACAGTAAAACTTAAAAACATTCATTTCAACTATCAAAATAAGTTGGGAGTCGGGCGGTAGCGCAGTGGGTTAAGCACAGGTGGCGCAAAGCTCAAGGACCGGCGTAAGGATCCGGGTTCCAGCCTCCGGCTCCCCACCTGCAGGGGAGTGGCTTCACAGGCGGTGAAGCAGGTCTGTAGGTGTCTATCTTTCTCTCCCCCCTATCTTCCCCTCCCCTCTCCATTTCTCTCTGTCCTATCCAATAACAACCACATCAATAACAACAACAATAATAACTACAACAACAATAAAAAAAAGACAAGGGCAACAAAAGGGAAAATAAATAAAATTTAAAAAAAAATCTTTTTAAAATAAGTTATAGCCACTTAGAATATATATGAAGTCACATTACTGCAAATATTTAATATGTATGCAAGACGTTATAAAATTTATGTGTAGTATATAGTGAGAAATATTATTAATTTAAGAAAAATCAAACCTACTAAGGCTGTCAACACAGTTATGAGCTTATATATATTTTTAATAACAGTATGTTAAAGGTGATATAATTTAATAAGAGAAAACATTTGATTCACTCTTTAGAGTACCCAATTTCATGAACTAGATAAACACCTTACCAGATCTCTTGCCACTTTACCACAACAAAATTACACATCACGTCCAATGGCAAGAGCACAACCAGGCAATGATCCTTACCTGCCGCCTGTCCCATTTCCACTGGGAAAGTCATGCACTTTGACTGGAAATTGTTCCATCTGGCTAAGGCAGTTGTTCATCTTGTGAACTAGTGCTAACAAAGGTGCATGACCCACTGGTTCTACTCTTCCAATGGGCTCTTCTCCAGGAAGCTAAAGTTATAAATAAACAAATAGTTAGGCTGTCTAAAATGTAGTAGGTAACTTTACAAAGGAAAAATCATTCACGTCTTTTTATCTTACTGACAAATTCAGATGCTTTCCCCAGTGAATATAAAGTGAATATATACACTTTATATATAAGCCTACAAATTAATCCCATATGCCCTAAGTGTGAAAAGTTTGAAATCAACTCATTTGATGACAAAAACCCAAGTTAGAGAGCCATGGGACTATTTGTGTCCCTTATTCAGTAGGATTCTTTCTTTTTCTCTGAAGTAAGTTTTTACTGTGCATGTGGTGTTCTTTTAAATCTACTCAGGATTTTAGAGGTAAGGAAGGTACTACAGGGCTGGGGAAATAATAGCTCAGCCTGTTAGGAGTGCTAACTTGTATGCCTGAGACCCTAGAGGTCCCAGGTTTGATCCCAGGCACTACCTTAAGTCAGAGCTAAGCTGTGCTCTGGTCCTCCCTGATTTTCTCCTTTTCATAATAAAGAAATCATAAATAAATAAATAAATAAATAAGAAGGTATTACACACCTTTTGTAAGCTATAAAGCCCTAAGGAGTTTCACTTTAGAAAGTACATGCTTACACATAATCAAATGTAGGTGGGGTATATACATGCTACAGTTGATAATGTTACATCTAGCCCAGTCTCTAATAAAGATCAGTTGTTTTGGGGGCTGGGTGATAGTGCAGTGGGTTAAGGGCACATGGCATGAAGTGCAAGGACCGGTGTTAAGGATCCCAGTTCAAGCCCCTGGCTCCCTACCTGCAGGGGAGTTGTTTCACAGGTGGTGAAGCAGGTCTGCAGGTGTCTTTCTCTCCCTCCCTCTCGATTTCTCTCTGTGCTAACCAGCAACAACAGCAATGGCAACAATAAAGGGGGGGGGGCAACAACAATGGGAAAGGTCTTCAGGAGCAGTGGATTTATAGTGTAGGCACTGAACTCCAGCAATAACCCTGGATGGGCGGAGGAATATCAACTGTCTTAGGTGGTCTGACAAGTTAGTAGAGTGGTCTGGGAGGTGGTACAGCTGGAAGAACACCCAAATTACAAGCATGAATTCTGTCCCCAGACTACACATGCCAAAGTAATACTCTAGGTTCTTTCTTTCTCTTCCAACTCTTATTAACAAGCAAACAGTAGTCTGCCAGCATTGAAAAGGCATGAAGAAATAGTCACAAACACATAGGAAAGTTCTCTTTGGCCTGATTACAGATGATCCAGAAAGAAACTTCCCTAGATACCTTCTCTTAAACTGCTGTAAACAAATGACATGGTGTCAAGTGCATATTGTCCAATGAAGATGGTTACTTTCTTGCTGTCACTCACTGATGGAGAGACACTGGCTTTTATTGCGATCCACATTAAGAATGGTAAATAAGCCCCCCTGGATGACCGTGGTAACATGTATGTTTTTACAAACAAAAAGCTCTTTCTACTCTCTCTTAGATCTGTTAAGCTATAATCAAGATATTCCAATCTTAGAAAACTGTTATGGGTTTGTCAAACTATTGGCTGATATATATACTACATATAATGAAATCATGAAATTCAACTGTTTATAGGCAAGTAGTTTGAATCTTTAGATCTTGAGCAAGACTTAGGATTAGCACACACACAGGCCATGTTTTTATAAGAGGCATAACATCATTTGATAACTTACTGGAGAAGAAAAAAACACATGAAGGAATCTCTTTAATCTGATCTCTCTGCTGACTGCATCCTTTTCACTTTTAGATGTCAAATAAAGTAACAGTTGCTTCACAAATCCACTATGCTGAATCTCAAATGATGAAACATCTGACTCTGAGACTATGCTACGGATTTCTACAAGGCACTCAGCTCCACCATCCACCTGTAAGAGAGTTGGAAACACAATTTCTATATTGCTTTACACAATTCCCATTACAACAAAAGGCATGAAAACAGATTTTCACTTTTAAAAGAAGGTGCAATCTATGTTGATAGTTCCCTTAGACACACACATTCACAAAATGCAGTAAGACCAGAAAGTGTGGCTTTAAATTAGTTGTTTTAAAATCTTTAAACAAACCAAACAATTTCTCAAAGACAAGTCCTTTTCAATTTGCTCAAAGTGCATCAGAAGATAAAGACTAAACACCAAATGAAATAGAAAAGGCTTAATATCATGCTGGAAAGTGAGTCCCACCCTAGAGGTTCCCCCTAGAATAGGGGGAAATTTGGGCTTTATAGAGGAAGTGGGAGGTTCCTGCTGCCTTAGGGTTTAAGAAAGCAATAGATGTGGTTCTCTCTCTCCTTTCTTTCTCATCATTAAATAATAAAAAAAAAAATCTTTAAAAAAAAGGAAAAAAAGAAACCAAATAAATAATATTTAAAAACAAAAACAAAAAAAATCTCTCATGCTTCGAGGAAGCAATTACAGAAGCCAGACCTTCCACCTTCTGCATCCCACAATGATCTTGGATCCATACTCCCAGAGGGTTAAAGAATACAAAAGCTAACAGTGGAAGGGATGGTGTACAGAGGTCTGGTAGACAGAACTGTGCAAAGCTGTACCCCTCTTATCCTATGGTTTTGTCAATGTTTCCTTTTTATAAATAAAAAATTTAAAAAAAGGCTTATTAAAATTCTGTTGTTTCTAATTATTATCAGGCCAGAGGTACAGAATGTAGTTGAAGGTTTAAACAGGAGACATGAGAGAAAACTCTTAAGTCTCTTCATTAGTCAATAAATAGGGTATATGGAGTGGGGGGTATATAACATAATGGTTATGCAAAGAGATTCTCGTGCCTCAAGTTCCGAAGTCCCAGGTTCAATCCCCCATACCACCTTAAGCCAGAGCTGAGCAGTGCTCTGCTATGTGTGTCTGTGTGTGCGTGTGCATGTGCATGTGCATGTGGTGGGAGGGAGGGAGTTTGGGGGGGGGGAGGGTGTATGAAAGTCAAAGATGAGACTTCTAGTACATCTAGAAGTGATGAGCCATAGTAGTCCTAACAGACGAGTTAGAGAAATGTCAGTGCTAAAGATCTGGTTCAAAAGTTGATCTACAGCATTCCAGGTGACATGGTAGAGGAAGTATTGTGCCTGCAAGCACTAGGTCCCAAGTTTGATTCCAGATGGCACATATGTCAAAATGATACTCAGATTTTCCCTCTCTAGTCATTAATGGCTTTTTTGTTTCTAAATTGGGGGGGGGGTGTTCTCTTTATGGTAGCTAAGCCTGGGGAAAGCTAACGATGAAAGAGATGCCAAAGGAGACTGGCAGGATGCACCAACGCTGTACCTGGAGGTTGAGTTGTTCAGTTGCAGCACAAAGTCTCTGAAGGACATTCAGGGCAGGGTTGCTTCCATCCATGTTTTCAGAACTGAAGTAGCGCTCTACAAATTGATGTGCCTGTTCCTTAATCCAACCTTTAATCTTTTCTCTGAAACAAAAAAGGGAGAAGATATTAAAATTTCAACTATAACTTGTGACCAAAAGCAGTAGTTGCTATACTTTAAATTAATCCTTTTGGTTTCTACTTGTATAAAACTTCAGGTTTCACATTAAGTTTCGTCTTGAAAATGTGACAAAATAATTATGAGAAATATACAAGAAAATACATTTCAAGAGAGAAATGAAGAGTAAACAGAATATACTAACTTCTTGAGACTCTATAACCTAACAGTTCCCCCATCATGTTCAAATAAAACCAATTTCATAGCATTAGGCTGAATTACAAACACATCTGTATTAAGAGGTACCTGGAGATCTGATAGAAAGCATTACAGGGATGAGCCATGCATAACCTTTCCATCCCAAATGTAAACAACTGCCATTATGACATAGCATTAAATTTTCTTATTTGCAAAGTAGGTAATGTATGTTTTTGAAGTTTTAAGGGAATAGTTTTTTAGAGCCCTACCCTACCTTGATATGAAATAGTTTAGACCTAAGTAACTAGAAAAGGGGATAAAATGATTCCTGTTCTAAAACCCTCATTCCACTGTAATGGGTAAAGAAAGCAAATGATTTAATAGAGTAATGCAGGCTGGGCAAGCAGTGGTGTACCTAGTTGAGTACACATGCACAAGAATTCAGGTTCAAACCCACCAGTTTCCCAGCTCCACAAGGTAGTGAGGCAGTGCTGCAGGTGTCTCTGTCTCTCTTTTTCCCTATTTCTTCTCCCCCTTTTAATTTTCCTTTGTCCTACCAAATAAAAAGTGTACAGACCTTAAATAAAAAATAAAACAAAATAAGAGAACTTAGGATGAACCCTTAAGCAAAAAAAAAAAAAAAAAGTGGTCTGGGAGGTGGCGCAGTGGATAAAGCATCGGGCTTTCAAGCATGAGGCCCTGAGTTCAATCCCCAGCAGCACATGTACCAGAGTGATGTCTGGTTGTTTCTCTCTCTCTCCTCATATCTAATAAATAAAATCTTTAATAACAAACAAACGAACAAAAACCTACTTCACTTTAACTGTGCCATGTCTCAGCACAAAAGTTAGAAAACATTGCTGCAACATTTTAATTAGTGAGTATTCAATTCCAATTTTGTGCTTATCATGTATCACAAAGCAGATACAGGTAGAGGAAAGTTGAAAAATAGCTTGTTGTCCAGTTATATTACAGTACTAAACATCAAGTGTACAGCTTATACAATGATCAGATTGACTGATACAGTATCTTTCTAATCTGAAGATAAGACAATAAAGAACTATTCTACTTTACCTATTATTGGATATGGTGTCTTTTGAGGCAGCCCTGGCAAGACCACTAACTCCTGCAGTTCTTGCTGGTTCGATATTGTTGCTATTGGACTGTGCACTTAATCTTCCCCATGTTTTTGGATTCAAACTTGCCAGGAAAGAGGATTTAGGTGACTGAGTAGTGGTAGGGCTTTTAGCTGAAAGGAAATGACAGTTTAATCACTTTAGCATAGTTGACAGAAACCAGTGAATTTTTAAAAGATATGCATTTTTAATTGATTATCAGAAGAAGACAGAACATGGGGCATTCACGAAACTCAATTGCATTTCAATGCCCTTAGCTGTCTCAGTGCAGTGCTTTATATTTGTAGCTGTTTTTCATTTTTCCCTTTACTCTCCCCCACCCCCCACTTTCAGTAAAGGAGTCACCTTGATTGTCTACTTTGTCATCATCTCTTGGAGGTGAATACTTTGGCCTTCGTGGCCCTCGCTTTGGCAATCTTTTTCTCTTGAGAACATCACTCAATCGACTATCACATGGAAAGAGAAGGGGTCAGTTGAGCAATTACTACAATTATCATCACTCAACAAGACTACAATTATCATCACTCAAAAAATTCTAGCAGTAATGGCAGAAACACTGTGTTAGAAAACATAGCTATGACAAGGTATTTTTTAATTTAGTGAGTATTCAATGCTAAAGACATCAGTCATGTACTATGGGAACAGACACAGAAAATAGTTGAAAAATAATTAGTTGCTTAACTCTGCTGAGCCATTAAAAGATCAAACCAACTAGAATATCTGAATCATCATATGTTAAACACGACTACAAAATAAGGGCAGAGGGCTAGCATAATGGATATGTAGAAGACTCTCATGCCTGAGACACCAAAAGTAATAAATTCAGTTCCCTATACTACCATAACTAGTGCTATAGTTTAAAAAAAGAAACTATTATATAGTACAGAGAAGTTATTAAGAAAACTATATATTGCAAAGACTAAATAATTAGAGTGTGATTAATAATAATAAACAAATGTGAGACTGAATCGGTTTCCCCTTATTTAAAAAAAGTGATAGCGGGAGCTGGGCGGTAGCGCAGCGGGTTAAGCGCACATGGCGCAAAGCGCAAGGATTGGCTAAGGATCCCGGTTTGAGCCCTCAGCTCCCCACCTGCATGGGAGTCACTTCGAAAGTGGTGAAGCAGGTCTGCAAGTGCTTATCTTTCTCTCCTCTTCTCTGTCTTCCCCTCCTCTCGATTTCTCTTTCCTACCCAACAACAACAACAACAGCTGTAACAATTACAAGGGCAACAAAAATGGGGAAAGATAGCCTCCTCCAGGAGTAGTGGATTTGTAGTGCAGGCACTGAGCCCCAGCAATAATCCTAGAGGCAAAAATAAATAAATAAATAAATAATCCCCCCAAAATATTTTTTAAAAAAGTGATAGCGATTTTTCATTAGAAACCACATTTGAAGGGAATAGAACAATTTAAATTAATAAAGTTAAATAGAAAACTCTAACTTAGACGACAAGTAAACTGTACACAGCATTGAGTATTAATGCTCTTTCTAAACTGCTTATGGTAAAATAGTCAAAATAATTTCAAGGTGTTTTGCAACAGAAAGAAACATCAGTTCTACAGTGATAATTAAAAAGAAAAAACATTAGATTATCTATAGGCAAAGTCTGCAAGCTTCACTGTAAATAACCTGTTTTGAATCCAAACAGGTAAAAATACAACATTAGCTTCACTATTCTATCACTGGGGCTTGGTGCCCGCACTATAAATCCACTGCTCCTGGTGGCCATTTATTCCACTTTGTTGTTGTTTGTTAGTTGTTGGATAAGACAGAGAGAAATTGGGGGGGGGGGGAGACACCAGCAGACCTGCTTCACCACTTGTGAAGTGACCCTCTGCAGGTGGAGAGCAAGGGGATCGAACAAGGATCCTTACTCTGGTCCTTGTGCTTCACACCATATGCGCTTTATCTGGTGTGCCAGAGCCCAGAACCCCCTAGAGTCACTATTCTTAGCAACACTAGACACAGTTTAAAGTAACAAAGCTACAAAGGATAGAAAAAAATGAGAAGGGGACAGACAGTGATGCACCTGGTTAAGCCCCTTGCCCCCATCAGCGGGGAGAAATCTTCATGAGTGTTGAAGTAGGCTGCAGGTATCTCTTTCCCAATGTATCTCCCCCCTTCCCTTCTTAATTTCTCATGGTCTCTATCCAATAATATATTTTAAAAAAATTTAATGAAAAAAATGTTCTGATTCAGGAGGTCTGTGTCTCAAATTAAAATTGAGAAAACTCTAGAAAAAAAAATCAAGTATTCCAGTATTTATTATGTCTAATGAAAACATATTGATATGTTCAAATATGTTTGATAATCAGAAAACTAAACAAATGTAACTGAATCATTTCCTCCCATTTAAAAACAGTGGTAGCAACTTTTCACTAAAAACCCCATTTGAAGGGAATGAAACCATTCAAAACAAAGTATTTTAAGAGAATGAATCTTTCCTCTGGTCTGTACATTGCTAGAGCCTGCTGCACAAACGCTGAACTGATTTGAGCCATCTTATATTTCATGGAGTACTTGTGATGACTCAGTCTATAAAACCTGTAAAACCCTGCAATCATTTTAGGGAGTAAAGAAGGCAAAGCTGAGAGGGAAAATAGCAAACCAATCCAACTGGAGAATGGGGAGGGTGGAGGGTCTTGGTATCCTCAGAATTAATCTGTTTGAATGAGAAACATGACATGATCATTACCTAACCTCAGTGACTCCCTAAAACTAATGGTCATGCTGCCCCAAGTGCCAGACTTATCAACACATCTTTATTAATTAGAGTAGAAAACTGCCACCAGATGGCAGCAAAGCAGCCAGCCCTCAGTTGACTAGCTAGCTAGGTTTCACAGGATAATACCTCCCTGTACTTTGGAAGCTTAAAAGTTGGGCTCCAGCCATTGTGTTACTATGATTTGTCAACATCTACTTTTCAGCTTTAAAAAGAATTATACTGAATATATTGTCACTTACAGACTTGAATGGTTCACTGACCC
Source organism: Erinaceus europaeus (assembly GCF_950295315.1). Lineage (NCBI taxonomy): Eukaryota > Metazoa > Chordata > Mammalia > Eulipotyphla > Erinaceidae > Erinaceus > Erinaceus europaeus. The sequence continues at coordinate 11,524,264 of NC_080168.1, forward strand.
CTAAACAGATATAAGTTTTCTAACATCAAAGGAAATTTTTTGTTAATACTTCAAGAAAGCACAATGAAACTAGTAGTGTTCTCAACAGTAAAGTATAACTAAGCTGTGAAAAATAGTAGAAATTGAGAATTTTTCTTCAAGAATTCTCACTTGACTAAAAGTTCTCACTGGGCAATTAAAGATAGATGGGAAACTAGATACCCCTCCCTTTTATTCAAGCTCACTGGGACTTCAGTACTCTGGGTCAACATTTTTAGATAAGAGGACAGAGACAGAATGAGAGATAGAAAGATACAATAGCAGTGAAGCTTTCCTCTAGCATAGTGAAGGCCAGACTCGAACCTGGGCTTCAGATATGACAAAGCAGGCACTCTATCCAGATGAGTTATCTTGTTGAAACTTTTTTATACTTTTTCAAAAAAAAATTTATTGATTTATTACTGGATAGAGACAGAGAGATTGAGAGAGGGAGGGAGAGACAGAGAGACACCTGCAGCTCTGCTTCATCACTCGTGAAGATTTCCCCCTGCAGGTGAGGACCAGGGGTTTAAACCTGAGTCCTTGTGCACTGTAATGTGTGCACTTCACAAGGTACACTACTGCCTAGCCCCTTCCTTTTATACTCTAAAACTTCTAATTTTTAATTATCTTCATTGTATCAATACCAGACTATTTCAAAATTCAAACATATCCAGCAATGCAATAAATCATAAGCCATGGGATCAGAAATAGGATTAAAATTCTAAATTTGGAAAAAGTACAAGACACTAAAAAGTCACTTAACATCTCAGATTTAATTCTCCTGCAGTGTCAATGGATGTACTGTCTATGGGTCTTAACATGCCCCACACAGATCTCCAGGAAATGTTTGTTTTCTCCTCATAACATTAAGCATCGAATGAAATACAAAGAGACAAAATACACACTCTGGAATTGGAACAGGATTTTCAGTCTCAGTTAAAGACACTGAACACAGAGTCATTGTGAAAACTCCTACTTACCCTTGAGGGCTCAGATCTAAAGAATCGTCTCTGCTGTGCTGCAAGCTGGGGGATCCCAAGTCAGCAGAAGCATTACTGGCAGCGGTGGCAGCACTGCTAACTGATGTTGTGGATCCCAAGGATCCTGACCCATTAGTACATGCCTTTGGTGGACTTGTCAACACAGACTCTGATTCTGCTAAATGTTTCACTTGATGCATTACACCTTTATAGTAAATGAGAGTCAATAGAATAAATTGTAATCAGGACTGCCAATGTTGTCATTACAAAATCCCTACATGCTAACAATTATTAGGTAAGACTAGAAAAGTGGCTAGCAAAAGACAAAGAAAAAAAAAATTAAGTGTTTTTTCAAACTTTGCCCATTCAGAAAGAGCAGAAAAGCTCAGAAATTAAAGTTCGAAATTAAAGAACGATACTTATACACTATCTTCTAATATTCAAAACCAGACCATATGCAATTTAATTGGGACACAGGTCCTTCTGGAAATTAAAAAATATCTGTTTTATAAAAAAAACAATCAATTACTGAAACACAAGTGCCTAAAATAAGGCCATAGGTGAGAAAAATGGACATAGGGCCATTACTGGCTAGAAGGAAAGTTACATTTTTTGAAACATGATTTACTTTATGAGAAAAGAGTTCTGCTGAATGAATAGAGAAATATTTCAGAATCTAAAGATAAGAAAGTTTTAAGAGTAAGTGAAGTTTAATCAGGAACCTGAAATAGTGAACCTATTCACATGCAAAGCAACAGAACTATTCTAGGTACTTCTATAAATTTTACAATACAGCCAGTAAAATAGGAAGGGGTGCTGCTTCGCCCTGAGTGACCAAGGTCAGAAGTCTGTCCCCCACCCATCACGGAATCCTAGGATTCCCTATAGACATGATGGGTATAGACCTCTAATAGATCCCTCTCTCCATTGTCATTGGTCATATCCATCAGGTGTTAAAAAATAGTGATTTCACCATTTTCAGCCCATCCTGGATACAGCTTGAAGAAATCATGTTAAGTGAAGTAAGTCACAAACAGAAGGATGAATATGGGATGATCTCATTCACAGTCAGAAGTTGAAATACAAGATCAGAAGAGAAAACACTAAGCAGAACTGGAGTTGGTGTATTGCACCAAAGTAAAAGACTCGGGTGGGGGTGGGAGTGTTTCAGCTCCTGGAACATGATGGCAGAGGACCTAGTGGAGACTATAGTTATGTGGAAAAATGAGAAATGTTATGCATGTACAAACTATTATACTTACTGGTAAAACATTAATCCCTCATTAAAAAAAAAGAAAAAAGGTACAAGGTCAATTGCAGACCGAACACTATTCTAAACTCTGAACCATGCAATTATAGCCACAATGGGATATAAAATTACATCTTAAATTTTACAAAGTTCAGGTTTACCACTGGTGTTTACTGGGTAAGAAAGTGACTTCTGACTTGCTGAGCAATCTTTTTTGTGGACCCCAAGTTTCATGAATTCAATGTTAGTGCTCTAGGATGCTCTTTCATTCAGATGGAGAGATACCACAGTACCAGTTTCCCCAGTGTCATAATACCTCCCATGTGGTGTTGGGGCTCATGCCTGCAGTCCAGTGTATGAAAGGGTAGGTACAATGCCCACTGGCTCTAAGAGCAATCTTTATGACTAACCAGCTGGTTCTACATTATCAATTCAAAAGTTTGCTTCTGACCTTGAAACACTCTAGGCAGTAAAACTTAACTATGTATTCACCCACTGAGTGAATTTTATACAACATAGGTTAATGCATTTATAAAGCCGTGCACAATGAGGATGCAGATGACTTTACAAAAGGTAAGTTTAAATTTTTTTCTACAGATTAAAATACTACTGAAATACTGCTTACACTAACATCATGAATGATAAATGATGTTACCTTCTCTTCTGAAGTAAACGCTAAAAATATCAGGTAACTTTTGCATCAAGATTTCTGCCATCTGAAGTGCTCCAACTACTATCTTCAGGTCTTGGCTTGATAGCATGGAAGCAATGTGACTAGAAAAGAAAGTATTTGTATGTAAAACATTTGTCTAGATATGGTTATCAATTCTTGGCCAAACTAATTTAAATCTGTGAGTAAAACACTAGCTGTGAAACCAGTTCATTAAAATATTATTTATGTTGTATAGAGATGGAGATAAATTGAGAGGGAAGAAAGGATGATAGAGGTCTGCAGAGAAACATATGTAGCACTGCTTCACCACTTATAAAGCTTCCCTTATGCGGGTGGGGGTTGGGGGTCCCTACACTTGGATGACTGTGCACTGTAATGTTGCTCTCAGTCAGGCGCACCACCACATAGCCCCTATAATTTTGTTATCAAAGATGTGTGTGTATGTGTGTGAAATCAAAGGGCTCTAGATGCACCAGTGTTCCTCTATCTATTTTCTGAAATTATTTGCTGACTTGAGTTACCAATAGCGTTTTCACTGCTTTCATGAACACACCTCGAGACAGCATGATTTTTGAGGACATCCTTCAGAAGTTCTGCATCCGCAAAATAAATTATCCTAAGAATTGCTCTAAGGCACTTATGTCTGACCGCAGGTCCTGCTGAGGAACTATACACTTCATAAAGAACACCAAATAATGTCTTAATAAAAGACTTAGCCAGTTCCGGATCCTCTTTCATAAGCTGTGCTCGAGCATCATCCTTCTTTAACTCTGCATATCCACCTGGCATTAAAGAAAAAATCTTAAGTTAGTTTTGATAAACTATATATAGTAAAGCACTCAAGCCAATGTAATTATTTTAAAATGTGATCAAATTTCTTTGATTATGTAGCAAGCTGACATCTGTATGTAATCAACCAATTGAGCCAGCTGGAAAAGCAGTGACCATTTCGTCCAGCAGAGGAAAGCAAGATCTCTTGTATGGTTACCTTCTACTTTACTTATTCAATAAGAAGTAGGAGGCTATCTGTTTTAAGCAGATAGGGGTAAGAAGTAAAGTTTAAGAGGGAGTCGGGCGGTAGTGTAGTGGGTTAAGCGCACGTGGCGCAAAGCGCAAGGGCCAGCGTAAGGATCCCAGTTCAAGCCCCCGGCTCCCCACCTGCAGGAGAGTTGCTTTACAAGCGGTGAAGCAGGTCTGCTGATGTCTATCTTTCTCCCCCCCCCCTTTGTCTTTCCCTCCTCTCTCCATTTCTCTGTCCTACCCAACAATGATGACGTCAATAACTACAACAATAAAACAAGGGCAACAAAAGGGAATAAATATTTTTTAAAAATTTAAAATAAAAAAAAAAAGAAATAAAGTTTAAGAAATAAGCAATGAGTATTTAGCAAGAATGTTATGGGAGCCAGGCTATGGTGCAGCTAGTTCAGTGGACATTATTATGTGTGAGGACTCGAGTTAGAGCCTCTGTTCTTCACTTGCAGGGGGGACACTTCACAAGAAGTGAACCAGGCCTGTAGGTGTGATTCTTTGTCTCCTCCTGTTTAACTCCCAACCCCACCCCTCCAATTCTGTCCTATCAAAGAAAACAGAATTAAAAAACAAAAAGGACTGGTGTATTTGTAATACTGGCATCATGACCTAGTGAAAACCCTGGTGGAAACAGAAATATAAAAGAAAACAAAAACAAGGAAAATACAGAGTTATGTGAAAAAGCAAGATAACTGTTGTTGTTTGGAATAAAGTTTAAGGGAAGCTTAATTGATGAAACCAAGCTTTAGATCAGAGGTTGATCCACAGGCCCAAAACACCCCGACTAAATCCCTAAGGAAACAGACAAGTGTCAGAAACTTAAAAAGAAAATTATCATCTAGCAGTCCTCCACTAACTAAAGAGCATATTGGTAGCCAAGTAGAAAATAAAAACCTGGAGAAAACTGGGACAGTGCGTGTGGATGCACCTGAAGTTAAGACTAGGAATAGTGCTAGATTATGGGTCAGCTCTGACTGGAGTCCAGAATATAGAAAATTAAGAAAAACTATGAGAGAAGACTTCATTAAGCAATATTAGCTCATTGGTCAGTTAAAGCACATGATGAGCAAAACAAAGGAAGAAATGACTAGCATGCAACTATCTTAAGCTTAACAAGGGCATCCAACGCAATCACTGGAGATATCATTCTCACAATACATTGTCTTATCTCAAAAAGGTACTTACTAGTGTTAGTATTGGCTAAGGGATTAGGTTTTCTCTGAATGGCACGTGCTGTTCCTGTGTCCTCATTGATTTGCTGCATAGAATTAAAATCAATAGTATAAACTCGTCCCAGAGTGGACAAGCTTATCTCATCCTCACCGACCTGATGGGCTGCCTGAGAGTAAAGAGAGAGAAGTCTTGAATATAAACATGGAGAAATTTCCTTACTTAAGACACAGTGGGGACCCTCTATGAAGTCTCTCTTGCATATTTACTTCACCAGTGGTCAAGTACCAAAATATGGAACACAGAGTGAATATGATGTTACTCATTCATTCAGTTTGATGATCAATAGATCATTTTTACTCAAGACAAAAATATACTGACTTAACAGGTACCCTGAGACAAATATAGGCAAAATCCTGATGAAAACCCAAATCATGTAGTATCATTAATTGACATGGAGACACCATTTCTATTAAGACATTGCTGACAGAAAGAAAATGTAATTCACAAATCTTGGTATCTAGTTCCCAAGTTAAAAGGTTATTATTCACATTATGGATTCTTAGCATTCCATCAAAATCTTCTTTTAAATAAATCAGTTCTATTAAATTGTCTTTAGGTAAACAACAGACTCTATATAAGTTGAGATGACATTAGCTAGATAGAAAATGACATAAATGGAAAAATCTAAGAGAGCTGAGTAATACACAGAATACATCTGAAATGAGACAATTTCATATACATTATTTCCTAAAGTGTTAGATAGCAAAATAAATAAATAAATAAAAGGTGGCCGAATGTTCACTCTTCTAAGAGCCTGACCTACAGAATGTCTAGGTTGACTGAAAAAGGAACTCTTAGGAATAGCAGTGAACATGCAGATAAGGATAAAATGTTAAAAGAAGAATGTCAGAGAGACCATGATTTGTTTATAGACTGAGGCTAACTGCATAAAAGTATAATCTGTTAAGTTCCTGATTAAAGCTGACTCAATACAGATATATTCATTTGAAGTTTTCATTTTAAAGGCAAAAGTTTAAGAACATTCCAGAAAATTCATTTTAGAAAGAAAGTGAAAAGACATCTTTATAAAGACTAATATTGGGTTGGCAGAAAAGTCATGACACATTTTTCTATGACTTTTCTGATAACCCAATATATGTGGTGCTGGGGGATAGGTTACTCAACAGAGTGCATACTACCATGTGAAAGGACTACCACTACATGGGAGCACCATGAAAAGAGGAAGTTTCACAAGTGGTGGAACACTGCTGTGTTATTCCCCCTTCTCTGACTCTCACCCTGTTTCAATAAAGGGGTTGGGGGGAGGCAGGGAAAGGAAGGTCATGTAGGTGTGAAACTAGAGACTGGCAGCAAAAAAATAAATTGGGTTGTATTTCTGATAGTCTTAAATAAAACACTCAAATATCAGAAGTTAAAATTAGGGAGTTGGGCAGTAGCACAGCGAGTTAAGTGCACGTGGCACGAAGCTCAAGGACCAGCATAAGGAACCGGGTTCAAGCCCCCAGCTCTCCACCTGCAGGGGAGTCGCTTCATAAGCGGTGAAGCAGGTCTGCAGGTGTCTTTCTCTCCCCCTTTCTCCATTTCTCTGTCCTATCTAATAAGGACGACACCAATAACAACAGCAATAACTACAATAAAAAAGGGCAACAAAAGGGAAAATAAATAAATATTAAAGAAAAGAAAAAATCTAAGAGTTAAAATTAGAAAATACTTTGACAAGCAATCGAATACATTCAAGGCATTACTCTAACTTGAGCATTTTATATATTTCAGTGAATACTTCCAAACACTTCTAAAACTCAGGCAAATTATTTTCTTAACTGAAAAGATTTTCACAATTTCTATATAAATTTCAAGTAGAAGAATGGAAGTAAGGAGTAGGAGTAAATTGCATAATGGTTAACACAAAGAGACTCTTGTGCCTGAGGCTCCAAAGTCCCAGGTTCAATCCTCTGACACCACCATACGCAAGAGCTGAGCAGTGCTCTGGTTAAAAATAATTTAAAAAATAAGATAAAATAAAAATTAAAAAATGGAAGAACCACAAAATCTTTGCAGAAAATCACTTAAAGATGTGGGTATAGTTCTCTCCTTTGTATTGTCCATGCTTTCTCCAATTTGCTGAGTCTCCGAGAGCCAGAGTTGGTTTATACTGTGTTTTCACTGGTTGCATTCCATCTATACCACTAATTTTATTCCCCTAATGTCTGTGAGCCTGCTTATGAATCTTTCACCTAAAGCTACATTGTGTTTATGTTTTTTTTTTGTCTGAAAGCAGCTCCTTTACATATATAAATTTTAACTTTCATGAGATTCCTTTTGCATTAGAAACAGAAGGGACATCTAGAAACATGGAGCCTATCTCCTTCGAATGTTTCCTTTCAGAAATGAGGAAACTATGGAACAAAGAATTTAAGTTACGTGCTCCAAGTCAATCAGGTAGTAAGCAGCAGAAGCAGGACTAGAACACATGATGTTTTCTGACCTGAACAGAAATGAGGACCTTGTTCTCAGGAGACAAAATGAGAGAATCTTGAGTTAATTCAAAATTGAGCACATTGAAGGACACATACCCACCTCCCACTCCATCCCAAAACCCACTCTCCACCAAAACAGAATTACTTGAATGGTACAATGAAACTACTACCTCAATGATCCGGCTATCAATCCTGTTATAGGGATGCCAAAGGCCCCGATCGTCACGCCACTGCCATATTGCACCATCAGTGTTCTGTGCATTCCCCTTCTTCAGCATGGTATCAACTGCAAAAATGCCTTCTTTTGGTAAGCATGGCATGAGTTCACTAAAAAGAAAAAGTGCAATGTATTAATTGGCTTCTTTATTTAAAAAAACAAAAAACAAAAAACACGTCTCCAAAGTTAGACCACCCCCACCACCTTATATAAACTGGTCTTTATCACCCATCTTTACCAAATTAAAGATGTCAGTTCATATAGTTCTTGAGGACTTCGTGGAACAAGATCAACCTGTTCCTGACAACTTCCATTGGAAGCACCACACAGGAGGAAGTGAAGTGTCTCTGCAATATCTATAAAAGCAGCAGCAAGAAGCACAAGTCTATGAAACTCACATCATCTAATTTAAAAGGCAATCACTCCTTAGGCAGGAAACCAGGATTATTCCCCTTTATTTTATTCTTTGCTCCTTTTTCTACTGCCACGATTATCACTAGGACTTGGTGGCAGCACTGTGCACCCACTGCCCATGGAAAACACCACCCCCCCAACATTGTATTTGTTTTTAGTAGATAAAGACGAAATGAAAGGAGAGGGGAAGAGGAGAGACACCTGCCACACTGTTTCTTTCACCAGTTATGAAGCTTCCAAGTTGCAGGTAGGAAGCTGGCAGGGGTTTGAACTGGGGTCGCTGTGCATGGTAACGTGAGTTCAAACCAGGTATGACACTGCCTAGCTCCTAAATTATTTTCTGATACAACACAGTACCGCAATTATCTCTTTAATTAAAAAGATAATTAAAAACTCTCTATAATAAGTTTCCATTCCCAGAAATCAAAATCAAACTGAGCGCAGGAAACACTGAACCTTATGTAACCACCTAAATAGCTAAAATCTGAATACAGGACTGGGTCTTTGTTGACTGTGCTGAGTTTATGTAAAAAAAAAAAATATATATATATATATATATATACACACACACACACAAACACACAAACACGAAGAATGTCCTAAAATGTTTAGCTAGTGATTTAATTTGTTACAGGAAGTGTCCATTATTCATTGGGCAGAAAGTATAGTTATCTTGTCTTATAGAAATTTCACAAAATGGTAAGATTGGTTACTTTTATTTTGTGAAAAAGTAGTTTAACCAACTTAATCAACAACAATCACATATCGTTCAAATTCTGTGAGTTTAGAGAAAAGAGAATGACAAGGAGAAAAACCAAGAAAGTTCCAGTTTCCTTCATAATATAGTTGTAGCCAAGGAGGTAGTGCAGAAGTTAATACACTGGACCTCTTATGTGAGTCTCTATATTATCACATATACCAGAGTGATACTCTAGTTTTCTCTCAATTCTTTTTCTTAAAAAAAAAAAAAAAAAGCAAAAACTAGTAGTTTTAATGCCTCCAAATGATGCATGTGTGGCAAATGACCAGGAATACACAGAATTAAAAATGGTACTTATGGAATGCTGTGTCAAAAGTACTAAATGATGATTTACATCTGAACTTTCAGAACCTCAGGAAATGTTGAACTAGGTAAAATTCGAAGAGCTCTCCAGTATTTTAACCGACTATATTGAAGAGTTGGCTCATTTACATATCTGTCAAGCAGAGAACTGTTATTTGCATCAGATAAATAGCATTCTCTGAAATACTGAGTATGAAGATGACTCAGTGTTTTAAGAAGAATCATTTTGATAAATCATGTCAGCAACATTCTTCTAATATTATTAATAATATTATTCTAATAATAATAATTATTATTATTATAATTATTATTAGAATAATTATTATTCTAATATTATTCTAATAATATTCCCATGCTGATAGGCTAATTCACAAAATGGGCAACTATATGTTAAAACTGTGATTTAGTCTCTAAATTATATAGTACTTTTTTTTTTTTTGAGGCACTAGGACTCAAGGCTATTTGGTCAGTGAATACCATTGTTGACTTGCAAGGTTAGCATCCTCAGAGAATGGCAGTGTAAAACCACCCACAATTAGAGGTATTCCATACAAAGTGGGCAACATATTTCTGGCAAAAACCATGTCATAAACATCATTTACTGTCTCCTGGTATTAATTTGTAAAAACTAAATGCTAAATATGGGCCACAGATCAAATCAATGGGATTTATAGTTAATAATATTTATATACTTTTCCCATATTTAGGGCTACTCTCTTCCCTGACCCAGCTTTCTAGTCCTTCTCCTGAGACAATAACCTGTGTTCACCTGCATATAACATCAGGCAGAGGGAAAAACTAGTTAAGTCATGGGTCCTTTGGAATATACCTAAAATAGACCTACTAGCTCATTGCAAAATGAAGACCCCAAATTTTCATCTGCAATATTCTTGCCTTTAGGTTCATGATTAGTCAACAACTTGTTTGGCTTTATATCTTAACTCTTTTTCAGCCACCAGGTTCCAGATGCTAAAATGATGCCAGCCAGACCTCCCTGGGCAGACGACCCCACCAATGTGTCCTGAAGTCCCCCTTCCCTAAAGCCCTGCCCTACTAGAGAAAGAGAATAACAGGCTAGGAGTACGGATCGACTTGTCAATGCCCATGTTCAGCAGGAAGTCAGACCTTGGAAATCGGGCAGTAATGCAGCGGCTTAAGTGCAAGTGGCGCAAAGTGCAAGGTCTGGTGTGAGGATCCCAGTTCAAGCCCCCAGATCCCCACCTGCAGGGGAGTTGCTTCACAGGCAGTAAAGCAGGTCTGCAAGGTGTCTTTCTCTCCCCCCCCCCCCCCCCGTCTTCCTCTCCTCTCTCCATTTCTCTCTGTCCTATCCAACAACGATGACATCAATAACAACCACAACTACAATGACAAAACAACAAGGGAATAAATATTTAAAAAAAGGAAGAAGTCAGACCTTCTACCTTCCACACCCTAAAATGATCCTCAGTCCATACTCCCAGAGGGATAAATAGCAAAGGAATCAAGGGAGGGGACTGGGTATGGAGCTCTGGGGGTGGGCATTGTGTGGAAATGTACCCCTTATCCTATAGTTTCGCCAATTATTTCCATCTTATAAATAAAACTTTTAAAAAACAACTAAAATTTAAGAGAATGGTTAACTGCAATAGTAGTGTAATAAAACATTTCTTGCTTGGTAGGGGAGGCACAGAAATTAAGTAGCAAAGATCAAAGTAAATTATCTGTATAATTAAGTGCCAAGTTCTTCAGGAGGAAAAATTTTCTGGAACGAGATAAACTGTTCAAAAATCTAACATGGAAGGAAGAACCACCTGTAAGTGGAAGACAGTAGTCAGAGGTAACACAAAGCTGAGAATTATATGAACACAGGACCATCACAAAACTGGTATTGTGTACAAAGCAATAAATTTAGGTTTTTGGACCAAGACTCATCAAGGGTAAAAATTTTAAAATAGTATAGACCTTAAAAATTACAAGAAAGTAGTAACACACTGTTTCAACACAAATTCATTATATTTTAATATTTTGGTTGTCTTATTTTCAGCATTAATATTTAATCTCTTCTATTTAGCTTATCATGAGCTATGGAAATGAGGTGGTGGTGAAGGGAAGAATCATGTTTCCTGCTTAAAGATAACAAAATAGTACTTACTTTGCTTCATAAGTTGAACAGCTAATGTTGGACAGTTAGAACACATCAGAGAAAACATGCGAACTACCATTATAAACATCCCAGAACTTAAGATTGGTGGAGTCACTACCAATAGCTGTTGAACATTTGTAAGCAGATCTTTGGAGGCAACCTGCTGGAGCAGATTCTATAAAAAATTAAAAAAAAAATTGTGATTCAGCAATTTATAAATGTCACGAAAGTGACACTGAAGGCTAAATGCTTACCTCCTCATGTTGGAAGTTATCCACAAGACGTGCAAAACAAAGGCAAGTGCTTTCCACTGACTTTTTGTCCTGGATTTTTTTTTTTTAAACAAAAACAACAAAAAAAAAAAACCAGAATAGAGTTCATTAATATTTTCCACTGTTACACCTTACTACTGTTTTTCCCAATACCAAATTCTTCCAAGGCTAGCTTATAGACATATGTGACCTTTCAAAACAAAAGTAAACTGCACTGGTGTATTAGAGCCCATTCTCCACTATTAATATCCCAGCAGGTAAATGTAATTTTTGTGTTTCTTATTGCTAACACTTAAGCTAAAAATATAGTTAACATCTCACCCTTCTAGAGTAAAAGCCCTAGCAGAAATGTTTAAAGCACATATACATTAGAAAGTCAAAACAGTTACATGTCCCAGTTTGAAGCAGAAGTTTAATATTGTGAAAAACTAAACACAGATTTGCTACACTCACTATAAAAACAATACAGACCAAATAAGTGTGGTCACACTGTACACACACACACACAAAGAAAAAAAGTCCCAAAACTTAGTATTTTTGATAGTGTTTTTTACTAACTGATAAATAGGCTTAGATTTAAAACCTCAATCTATTTCTTCAAAAATAAGAACAAGGCTGAATTATAAAAGTTCTATAACTTTGTTGCTACTTAAGTATCTATACTGTTTCATTTAACTTCTCTAATTGTCATGCCTTATTTCCAAAATAAGGGGCTAGAATCATAGCTACCCACTAGAAAACATATCTTTAGTACTCAACTACTTTAAATTACTCATTGAAGCTTGAAAAAATAATCTGTACTGTTAATAGCAATCTTAAACTAAACGAGTTGTAAGTATGCAAATATAAATACATATAATACCTATAAATATAAAACTTATTATACTTCTGTATAGTAACGAGGAGTCACTTGCTATCTGTCCTCTACTACTTCATCAGAACATTCTGCTCCTTATACTACATACAAGGTTCACAGATTCTGATTATCTATTTTCAACCTAAGGTACATTTTTCACAGCTATTTGGATAGACTCGAATCTCTTCTGACCCTGATTCATATCCTCTCAGAAGAGGTGATATTTCCACATTGATATTTGGACTACATCAAAGTAAACACTGTTTGCTTAAAGAATAAATTAATTCTGGGGGTAGGTGGTGGCACACCTAGTTAAGCACACGTTACAATGCACAAAGACCTGGGTTCGAGCCCCACCTGCAGGGAGAAAGCTTTGCAAGTGGTGAAGCAGTGTTGCAAGTGTCTCTCTTACTCTCTATCGCCCCTTCCCTCTTGATTTCTGACCGCCTCTATCCAATAAATAAATAAAGTCAAAATAGTTACAGATATCAAATACAGTTCTCTTGGGTAAGTGTATCAAGATTTTGGGAAACAAGTTAATAAAGTATGTGATTGGGTAACAATAAAAAAAATGGGTCAGAATATATATATATATATATAAAATGTTTTTGCCTCCACAGTTAATGCTGTGGCTCAGTGCTTGCACTATGAATCCACTGCTCCTGGAGGCTATTTTTTTCCTTTTGTTGCCCTTGTTTATCACTGTTATTGTTGGTATTATTGTTGTTGGATAGGACAGACAGAAATTGAAAAAGGAGAAGACAGAGAGGAAGAAAGACACCTGCAGACCTGCTTCACCACCTGCAAAGCTGCAGGTGGGGAGCTGTGGGCTTGAACCTGGATCCTTACGTTGGTTCTTGCACTTTGAGCCATGTGTGCTTAACCCGCTGGTCCCCCAGGTCAGAATATTTTAAATGTAAATACCCAGTTGGAAAATTTAAGATGTTAGTTGAAACTGGCAAAAACAAATTTTAAAAAGCCACATACACTTACTAACAATGTTCTGTGATATATAAAATAGGCTCTATATTTTACCTGATGAGTTAGCCTTTGGGTAAGCAATGGGAGGGAATCAGCCACAAAATGGAATTCATCTGGTGTGATACTCTGGCAGCAATTTGCTGCAATCGCCAGTGCATTTCTTTGGGCATTTATGCTGAAGAACTCTAGATATAGTAAGCAGTCTGCCAAACCACCCTAAAAATATAGAAAACTGTTAAGATAAAGAGATAACCTTTTTATCAGAAATCTGAAAAGCAAAAGCCCACTAAAGGGTTCATCTCACCACATTGGAAGGCCTAAATGTGTCACACATACAGAGACTGCACCCTAGGAGCTAGTGGCTCTAAATTTCAACTTTAAAGATATTATTTTCCTACAGAAGTGACTTACCGCCTGTAGAATGGCTTTGCTGTGTCTACGGGATAACATTTCCAGGGCAGTCAGTGCTTGCTCTGCCACATCAATACACTGAATCACTTGCAGCTAGAAACAGGTAAGATCAGGTAACTTAGGTTATCAACAAATTGTTTTTGGGGTGCTTCTCTGGTACATGAACAGTGTTTTCTCTGATTTTTATCATCTTTAACATTAAAACACCCTAGGAAAAACGTAACTTATGAACGTAAATTATCACACAAAGCCAAAAGTTACCCTCTAGCTAATTAGTTGTTTTTAGGACAGAGAAAAATGCTTTATATGAGAATAAACTAATAAGCACAGTTATATTTTACTTTATATTGTTCAATTTTAAACAAATGGATTGCTTAACATGACATATTTTAACATCAGGCTATAAACTTTATACCATATTCCAAGATTCTAAGATAAAGCAAACTATTTTAGCATAAAAAAGGAGGCACCTCAAGACCAAAATTACAAACTGCAACAGATCAAATGCAAAAACTTCTATTCTCCAGACTTACTTTATGACCTTTAACAAGGCATTTTGTTTATCTCAGCCTTCTTTTAATAAAAAGCTATCAACCTCATAAGACTGTTTTCTATAACATTATCTAAAATAGCTTTTAAATTCTTCTCTGAAAGGCCAGTATTAAATAATTGCAACACTGGTTTGATTTAATATTTTATTAGCATCTGCTTTTAAGATACCAGTCTGCCCAATAAATATTTTTCTGGAATCAAGGGTATGAATGCACACATTACCATGTACAGGAACCAAAATTTGAGCCCCCAAGCCTCACCTACAGGAGGGAAGCTTCATGAGTGGGGAAGAACGTCTGCAGATGACTATTTCTCTCCCTTTCTACTTCACCCTTCCTTTATCTCGATTTCCCTGTTATGTCAACTAAAAACAGATGCTGCCAAGAGCAGTGGAAGTGTAGTGTCAGCACCAAGCTAGTGATAACCATGTGGCAATTAAAACAAAGAAACAAAAATAAAACCCTTATTTCTGTCAGTGTAGCCTTGTAATTTGATGTATGCTACTTTAAGGATCAAGAAGAACCAGCATATCAACAATTTTACTGTAAATCATTAACCCTCCCATAAAAAAAAAAAAAATCAAGAAGTCAAGGTGGCTTTTCAATGCTATTTTTTTTAATTGTGGATTAGTGGTTTATAGTAAATAAAGTGATAAATACATGTGTCAATTTTCAGTAAATACGTTTACACCCCCAGCCTAGGTCCTCATCCATTATTATGCACCTCCACTCCTAATACCAGTCCGGGTCTTTAGTGCAATACACTAGAAGTCAAGAATTCTTCTTGGTGGTTCACTTTCTAACAAAGTCCCAAAAGCTATATAGACCAGGTTCTGTGAGAAAGAGCATATGTTCACACGTATCCATAAACAAGTGCAAAATATATACCTGAAAGCAGAAGTACACTAGAGTTTGCAGTGAGTACCCTCCTAACGCTTCCTTTCCACTATTCCAACCTTTGGGTTCATGATTGCTCAACAATTTGTTTGGCTTTGTATGTTAACTCTCTTTTCAGCCACCAGGTTCCAGATGCCATCAGGATACCGGCCAGGCTTCCCTCCAACTGAAGACCCCACCAATGTGTCCTGGAGCTCAGCTTCCCCAGAGACCCACCCTACTAGGGAAAGAGAGAGGCAGACTGGGAGTATGGACCGACCAGTCAACGTCCATGTTCAGCCGGGAAGCAATTACAGAAGGCAGACCTTCTACCTTCTGCAACCCACAACAACCCTGGGTCCGTGCTCCCAGAGGGATAGAGAATGGGAAAGCTATCAGGGGAGGGGATGGGATATGGACTGGGTGGCGGGAATTGTGTGGAGTTGTACCCCTCCTACCCTATAGTTTTATTAATTTATCCTTTCTTAAATAAAAAATGAATTAAAAAAATTCACTAGATTTTCCTATATGTACTTTTGAATGAGTCAGACACAAGTCGAATTACCTTCTCTAAAAAGACAGGAATTGCATCTACTACTACAGCAGATGATCGAGGAAGTGCTTCCATCATGTATGTTAAGGCTCGGCAGGCATGGTTCATCTAGAAAAGATAACAGTTTTATTTTAAAAGAAAATTTAAATTTGAACTTGGGAGTTATTATAAAACTATAGACATACTTACAATATCAAAATTATGCTCCATTTGCAATAACGTTATCTGTTAAAAAAAAAAAAAAAGATTAACAGTATTCTGAGAAGTCCATGTCCAGTGAAGAATCAATTACAGAACCCAGAACTTCCATAAACAAATTTGGTCCAGTAGGAGCAGCAGTTGCAGCAATCTATATAATCTTATGGGGATGAGTCTGCCAGGAAAGGGGAGAAGAAAAGCCCAGAAAGAATCATTTCTTTCTCTATTTCATGTGAAATGGGAAGTAGTATTTTTTTTTCCTCCAGGGTTATTGCTAGGCTCAGTGCCTGCACCATGAATCCATCGATCCTGGAGGCCATTTTTCCCCCTTTTGTTGCCCTTGTTGTTGTAGCCTCGTTGTGGTTATTATTATTTGCCATTGTTGATGCTATTCGTTGTTGGCTAGGACAGAGAGAAATGAAGAGAGATGGGGAAGACAGAGAGGGGGAGAGAAAGACAGACACCTGCAGACCTGCTTCACCGCCTGTGAAGCGACTCCCCAGCAGGTGGGGAGCCAGGGCTTGAACCGGGATCCTTACACAGGTCCTTGCGCTTTGCGCCACATGCTCTTAACCCACTGCGCCACCACCCGACCCCCAGTAGTATTTAAAAAAAACAAAAAAACTTTTTATATTTATTTTTCCTTTTGTTGCCCTTGTTTTTTTTTTTTAGTTGTTATCATAGTTACTGTTGTTGTTATTGATGTCATCGTTATTGGATAGGACAGAGAGAAATGGAGAGAGCAGGGGAAGACAGAGAGGGAGAAAGAAAGACAGACACCTGCAGACCTGCTTCATCACCTGTGAAGCGACTCCCCTGCAGGTGGGGAACCGGGGGCTTGAACCGGGATCCTTATGCCGGTCCTTGCGCTTTGCGCCACCTGCGCTTAACCTGCTGTGCTACCGCCTGACTCCTGGGAAGCAGTATTTATCTAAGACTACTTCCACACAAAAAAACATGTATTATCAAGCTAAACCTTACCTGCACAAATAAATGATTATATGCAGGCTGGTATGACTTACACACTACTGCTCTAACTTGGGAACGTTCCCAGATAGTTATTACCTTGTGATCCAGGTCAGAATCAAAACCCTCTTCTATCAGGGAAGGGGATGGGATATGGACACCGGGTGGTGGGAATTGTGTGGAGTTGTACCCCTCCTATCCTACAGTTTTATTAATGTCTCCTTTCTTAAATAAAAAAAAAAAAAAAAAAAATCAAAGCCCTCCTGATGCTTATAACCCCTGTGAAAGCTCTAACCACCTATTAAGTTATGAAAACCATCAGCTATCAATAAATACTTAAAACATAAATAAACAAAAAACGCACTGCCATTTTGTCAAATTAAATATCAACACACACACATACACACACACAAAAAAAAAATCAAGATTATATCAAACTCTTGTGAATTAATTTCGATAAAAGTTTAACTCAGAAACATACAACCCAGCTATATATAAAAATAA
Source organism: Erinaceus europaeus (assembly GCF_950295315.1). Classification (NCBI taxonomy): domain Eukaryota; kingdom Metazoa; phylum Chordata; class Mammalia; order Eulipotyphla; family Erinaceidae; genus Erinaceus; species Erinaceus europaeus. Next base: position 11,541,874 of record NC_080168.1, read on the forward strand.
TTTACAGATAATTGTGACAAGAACTATTAAAAAGCAAGATAGTGCAATTACTTTACAAATGCACAAGGTGAGTCTTTTTTTTTCTTTTTGGTAGAAAAGGTCCGAGGGGGGCCAGGTGGAGGGACACATGGTTGAGCACACACATCATCATGTGCAATTTCCAGCCCCTACTCCCCCCTTCTGCTGGGGGGAGCTTCACAAGTAGTGAAGCAGGTCCTCAAGTGTCAATTGTTTCATCTCTCCCTTTCCTCTTCTATACCCCCCAATTTATTTGTCCTATCAAACAAAATAGAAATGTGTGTGTGTGTGGGGGGGAACACGACACTTATTCAGTGTAATAGTTTTTCATCACTACAAGTCCAATGCACCACAGAAGCACCTGCAACAGTTTTTCAAAAGAGAAAATGTAAAACTAATAGGGCAAGACTAATGCCATCTCCTGGAAGTGGTCTATAGTTTCAAAAGAAACTAGAAAAGCGGGGAGTCGGGCTGTACCTCAGCAGGTTAAGTGCAGGTGGCACAAAGCACAAGGACCGGCATAAGGATCCCAGTTCGAGCCCTGGCTCCCCACCTGCAGGGGAGTTGCTTCACAGGTGATGAAGCAGGTCTGCAGGTGTCTGTCTTTCTCTCCCCCTCTGTCTTCCCCTCCTCTCTCCATTTCTCTCTGTCCTATCCAACGACGACGACATCAATAATTACAACAATAAAACAACAAGGGCAACAAAAGGGAATAAATATAAAATTAAATTAAAAATTAAAAAAAAAGAAACTAGAAAAGCAATCACTCACTGTTTTCATTGATGTAAAATTTTAAATGTACTCAACTTAAGTTGTAAGATATACTTCAACTAAATGTCTAATCTATATTAAGAGACATTCAGGTATCCTACTACTCATTTAATAAGTGCATTCTCAGCTCTGAAATATGCTGAGTAAAGTGAATCTATATGGCAAGCATCCTGGCATTTTTGCTAACAAACGGTGATGACAAAACATACATGTCCTTGCTTCATTTATGTGTTGGACAGCATTCTGTTGCAAACACCTACAATCAGTCACATAAAACACCCACACAAAATTAAAAAAGGGATGTCATGGTAACAGAAAAAGTAACAATCCTTCCAATCCTTAGGAATGAACCTACACTGTAAAGACCATATGTGAGATGAAAGCTATGAGTAGACTCGTTTTCATCAAAAATGACTATTTTGATTGCAGATGAGTATATGGTGATAGATTCAACTGTCATGAAAAGAAAAACTGGACAACTCATTAACAGCAATAATCAGAAGCATGAGCTGATTTGTACCAGTTTATGAATTAAACTAAATCAACAAGCAGTGAATCAAGTAAATTCAATCATGTTCACATTTCTGCCTCTTTAATAAACAACTAAATTTTAATGGCAGTGTAAGTTGTCTAATTTTCACTGTTATTTATCTTTAACAAAGTCAACAACAGAAAATTTGATCCAGGAAAACAAAGCCTGCTCATAAAAATATCATTATATTGGGGGTCAGGCAGTAGCCCAACATGTTAATTGCACATGGTGAAAAGCACAAGGACCGGTGTAAGGATCCCACTTTGAACCCCAGGCTCCCCACCTGCAAGGGGTTCAGTTCACTTCACAAGTGGTGACGGTGTTTTTCTTTCTCTCCTCCTCTCTTCATTTCTCTCTGTCCTATCCAATAATGACATCAATAACAACAATAACCACAACGTTAAACAACAAGGGTAACAGAAGTGGGGGAAAGGGAGTTGGCGGTAGCGCAGCAGGTTAAGCGCATGTGGTGTGAAGCGCAAGGACCAGCTTAAGAATCCTGTTTTGAGCCCCTGGTTCCCCACCTGGAGGTGAGTCGTTTCACAAGTGGTGAAGCAGGTCTGCAGGTATCTTTCTCTTCCCCTCTCTCAATTTCTCTCTGTCCTATCCAACAACAACAATAATAGTAACCACAAAAGTGATAAAACAAGGGCAACAAAAGGGGAAAAAATGGCCTTGAGAGCAGTAGATTTGTGGTGCAGGCACTGAGCGCCCAACAATAATGCTGGAGACAAAAATAAAATAAAGAAATTTGTGGTCTGAGAGGTGGTGCAGTGGATAAAGCATCAGACTCTCAAGCATGGGTCCTGAGTTCAATCCCTGGCAGCACATGTACCAGAGTGATGTCTGGTTCTCTCTTTCTTTCCTATCTTTCTCATCTTTCTCAGTAATAAACAAATAAAATCTTTAAAATGAACAAACAAACAAAAAACCCCATTATATTAATATTAGCATAAAGGCTAGTATTGTTCCCATTAAAACTTTGGGAAATCTCAAAAGCCTTTTAAAAAACTGTATTTATTTATTTTTAGGAAAGATAAATGAAAGGGAAAGAGGTAAAGGGGGAGAGAGAGAAAGAGAAATACCTGCAGCACTGCTTTGTTGCTTGTGAAACTAACCCCCTACAATTGGGGACCAGGAGTTTGAACCCAGATCCTTGTGCATGGTAACGTGTAGTCAACTGTATGCACCACTGTCCAACCCCTGCAAGCCTTTCTTGGAAAGGAATTCTTAAGAGCTATCTTTCATTACTGAGGGGTCTAAGTGGCAGAATGTCAGATGTATTCATACATGAACATGTCTTAAAAGATTAGCTATCCAATCACTAAGAAGAGGCAAAATAAAGACTATATCCTTTTTCTGTCTTCCCAATAACTGTCACATGAGATAATCTGACATATGAGCCATAACTTGTCAACTTTATTAGGTATTAATGAGATGTGACACATTCATTCATTACAAAAAGTAAAAATATACTTGTTAACTATTAAATATTGGGCTAAGAAAATTAACAAGGCACTATTTAGAGTGCTAGTATGTGGGAACAGCAATTTCTCTTCTATTGTTTTCTCAAAACTTAAGCAGTTAAAATGTTAGTAAGTTCTAAATAGCAACTCATAACACTATTAAATAGAATTCATCTTCACCCTTTCTGTGGGTATCTGGGTTTTGGACTATCATTTCTGTTATTCTTGCTTAACAGAAAACTTTCAAATCGCCCAGATTTATTTGGTATTGTGACTTGATTGCTTTCCCTTGCACATAATTATCAAACATGAAATATTTATGGCACATGAATACAATCCCAGAGTACGCGACTTGTTATTGCATTAAGAGTTTAAAAAGGATCTAGGGGGCCAGGAGGTGATGCACCCGGCTAAGTGCTCACATTACAGTGTGCAAGGACCGGGGTTAAAGCCCCTGATCCCCACCTGAAGGGAGAAAGCTTAAGAAGTGGTGGAGAGCTGCAGGTATCTCCCTCTCTATCTCCCCCTCTCCTCTCAATTTCTGTCTTTACTCAATAATAAATAAATAAGTAAACATACATTAAAAAAGAAGGTATATAAATTTTGGAATAGCTAGTCAAGGTATTACATGATTAAGCAAGCAATATAACATGCAAAGCCTGTCATTTAAGCATGAAGCGGGGTAACCATTCATTAAGAAATGGTTTAAAATATTAGTTCACAATTCATTGTATCTATAACCAGAGAATAAAAGTACTAAGTCACTGCTGAATCCTCATTCTATCATGTTTTAAAACACAAAATGACCACAATCGCTCTTCCAGTGGTGGAGAAAAAATTAGCAGCATTTAGAAGACAAATGAAGTAAAAGGAGGGGACAAACTCTTTTCTTACCAAAGCTGGGACGACACTCTTGACTGGAAACCCTCCCAGAGTCTCCTCATTTCCCATGACCAGTAATTGACACATTTCAATAACAGCCTGTAGTTGCTGACTTTCATCACTGGCTTGCAATCCTTGCAGAAGCTGCTGGGCCTTAGAACCTTCAAAAGGAAAGATATATATTGGTGGTTTAACTTCTTTGGATCCCAATTATAGGCTACATCTCTATCAGGGTTGAGACAGGCTGTTGACATTTTAAGACACTGACCCTTAGAAAATGTTCTGTTTATATAGTACAAAACACCTGCACAGTTGAAAATCTACAGATTACTTCTGATCCTGTTCTCCCACACCAAACTTATTTACTAATAGACTGGTACTGAACAAAGCTGTACCAGTAAGTCAATGGAGACACGTTTTGTATGCTACATACACCACATACTGTATTTTTATATTGAAGAGAAGAAAAAAAAAAAAAACAGCTGAGAATGGGGGGGGGGTTTTTTACTGCTTAATGGTTATGCAGAAAGACTCTCATACCTGAGACTCCAAAAGCCCCAGGTTCAATCTCCTCACCACCATAAGCCAGAGCTGAGCAGTGCTCTAGTTTAAAAAAAAAAAAAAAAAAACTGTTAAGAATGCTGTGGTGAAGTTTGAACCCAGGTCCTTGTGTGTGATAACACACAACTGGGTACAACAATGCACAGTGCCTCAGTTTAAGAAGAGAATGTCATAGGAGTTGGGCAGTAGCACAGCGGGTTGAGCGCAGGTGGTGCCAAGTACAAGGACCAGCGTAAGGATCCCGGTTTGACCCCCCAGGGCCCCACCTGCAGGGGAGTTACTTCACAAGCGGTGAAGCAGGTCTATAGGTGTCTATCTCTCCCCATCTTCCCCTCTCTCCATTTCTCTCTGTCCTATCCAACCAAAACGACATCAACAACAATAGTAACTACAACAATAAAACAACAAGGGCAACAAAAGGGAATAAATAAATAAATAATAAAAAGAGAGAATATCTTGTGGTCCAGAAGATGGTGTAGTAGATAAAGCACTAGACTCTCAAGCATGAGGTCCTGAATTCAATTCCAGGCAACATGTGTACTAGAGTGATGTCTGGTTCTTTCTCTCTTCCTTTCTTATTAATAAAAAGAGCTAATTCTAAGACTAATGCAAGATTTAGAAAATGATAAATTACAAGGGAAAACACAATAAAGGAAGGACATGTACTATATATTTCCAGGGCAAGAAGTATACAATAATGCATGACTGAACAGCTAGAAGAAAATGATTACCTTATGTAATAGGTAATAACTCAACAATTTTATTATAACCTCCTCAGAAATACATGAATTTGTTAAATAAAATCTACCTTCTCTTTAAAAGATAAAAGACCCTAAGGAATGTTACCTGATGACAATGTAAAGGTAACTTAATCATGATTTATCAAGAAATTAATATTTTCTATCTGACTTCAGAACAGATAATAGTCAAGATAATTTATAATAATATTTTCTAAAAGAAAAAAAAAAAGGATGGTCTTACATTTATAACCATAAATTCAAATACATGCAAATGAATGATTCCTAGAAGTAGTTTCAAAATCATCTTTGGAGAAAGGGGAATGGTTGAGGATATAAATAAAAGTACCATGGATTGATAATTATTGATGGGATAATGGAGGTTATCATCCTATTACCACAGTCTCATCTTTTGTCTATGATGTATCATTCTCATAACAGAGACCATGATACTCCCCATTTTCTACTCCTTCAACGGTTCCTGGTGACTTCTGAATCAAACCCCTTATTTGCTGCTGCTTCCAGCAAGTGCTAGCACTTCTCAGAGTCCACCTATACTACTTTCCTCCCACTCTTGCTATTTATGAAATACTGCAAGCTAATTCCTCAGCCTAGTGCTGTACCTCTCCTTTCTCACAGACAGTGCATAGCTAATTTCCATGTTTCATTTGAACTTCTATAAAGCCATCATGCCTCCAGCATTCTCTAACCAACTTATCTGCACCACTACTATCCAACCTGTTTCATGCCCGCTTTGTTTTCTTTCAGTGCACTGACATCACACCACCTGAACTTGTGCTATAGAATACTTACTTATTTCAATGTTATCATCTATTATGGAATCCCTAAATTGGGAGCTACTATCTTGTTCATGATTCACCACACTCCAATATTTATTAAGTGACACTAAAATCTTTATTAAAGAATCTATGAAAGTTATCTGAGAGCTGGAAGCCCAAGCAGAAAACAAAAAGAGAATATCAAATGCTCCTTAGGACTTCTAGTGTAAAGACCAAAAAACTTGAAACAAACTTCAAGTACACATATATGCATATGTTGCTTTTTTTTTTTAACTTGGATTCTTTGGTGAAATTATAGAGCAATTACTAGTGAGGCCAACCTTTACAGCCTTGAGCAACATTTTAGAAATCTGAAGACTTATGTCTACAAATAGTTTGCTGAATCTATAAAACTATCAATTTTCTTAACTCTTAAATTTAAATTTTGATTAATGAAGCTAAGAATGACTTGAATTGTATTTTTTTTTTAACTGAGCAGAAGTTTTCCTTAATCATAAATTGACACTCAGTGGCACACTCAGCTGAGTGCATATATTACAATGCACAAGAGCCTGAGGTTCAAGCCTCCAGTCCCCAACTACAGGGGAAGCTTCATGAGCGGTGAAGCAGTGAGGAAGGTGTCTCTCCCTCTCTTCCTCCCCCTTACACCTCAATTTCTCTAATCTCTATAAACTTATAATTACTACTATATTTACCACATGACAAAATTTCAATTTGATTCAAAGAATTTAGTCACTGGAGATTTAGAGTAACCATTCCTCTCAAGGCACCTATTATAACTGTATACCATTAAAACAAAGACAAGACTCAAATTAATGCATGACATAACCAAATGTTATCTATCACTAAACAATTTATTGTTCCACAGTCCAAACAAAACAAAGAAACAATATTGTTATAAACTTAAGAATGGCTCTAATGGTTCCAAAATGAAAAATAAAAGTACAGAAGACCTTAAGAACTGTTGTATTCAAGTCAACAAAGTCCTATTATAAAAACCTTATATCAACAAATAGCTAGTGAAAATACCACTCAACTAATTATTAAGGGTGGGAGTGCAAACCTTCAAATATTCACTTACTAGCTCCGCTTCCAATTGTTCTATGGAAAAGCTGTGACATCCGCGGACCAAGGGGGCCAAACAGGTGAGGAGGAAGACCTCTGGCCTCTAACAGAGCTAAGGAAAAAAGAAGGGCAGGAATAGTCGAGTTGTTAATGCAACTTGTCTTATCTAAAAATTCAAGACCTTTACTGAACTGCTTAAATGTTATTTCCATTCTAAATTTTAAGAGACACTAAACTTTCAACGACACTCAAGTCTAAATGAAATTATTACAAGTTACAACACCCAGGTGCCAGTGTCAAGGCAAACTAAAGCTTTAAAGATATATTAAGTTTTGTGCCAGCAGGAACTGGGTAAATGGTCCAAGAATGACCCAAAAATAAATATTCATCTGAAGAGGTTTATTAAGCATCCTTGTTCTGTTTTCTCTGATACCGATCAGCTGATTTTCAAAACAAATTATATACATAAAACCACATTATTAAATGCTCAAAAAAAGTGAGCCAAACTAGTCTTTACTCGTGAGAGTTCAGGTTAAAGGGGTCGGTCTTTCAGAACATTAAAGCAATGGGAATCTAGCATATGTATGTACACGTTTTTGTAAATTTTTATTATATAAAACCAACCATCCAAGGATAACAAACACATATTCATACATCTGTTACGAGCATATGAGAGGCTACATTTTAAAAAGGACTTACAATAGTAAGATATGGAGTGTATTAAAAACTTCACAGAAAAAAGCACCCACATACACACATTATATTATTAGGTGCCAGAGAATACTGTACAAGGCATTTTCTTTTTAAAGATCTTCTTTATTAATTCACTCAGTCACATAGGCAACCATAATAAATTTCTTAATGAAAATTCAGTATCTCAGATCCTGTCTGGTTATAAAGTAAAAAAATGTAGTGCCATCCAGACTGTGTTCCAATTCTGTATCTCAATGAATACGAAGTTTTGTACATTTGTATAATTATTGGCTGCCAGGAAAGTCATGACACATTTTGGACCAAAAAAGGGGGGAGGGATTAGGGAGAGCACATAGTGGTTATGTGAGCGAATTTTGAGCCTGAGCCTCTGAGCTCCCAGGTTCAATCACCAGCACCACAAACCAAAGTGCTATGGTAAATAATAAAATAAGTAAAAGATTCAGCAGGGAAGCAATTATAACAGCTAGGCATTCCACCTTCTGTACCCCATAATGATCCTGGGCTCATACTCCCAGAGGAATTAAGAATAGAAAAGCTATCAAGGGAGGGGATTGGATATGGAACTCTGGTGGTGGAAACTGTGGAACCGTATCCCTCTTATCCTATGGTCTTACTGATATTTTATAAGTAAATCATTAACAAAAAAATAAAGAGCGAGAAAGAAAAGAAATACAGAAAGGGGAGGGGAAAAATTCTTGGTTTTCCCTACACCCAAATATATTTCAGGATATTTTTTTCTAAAATAATTTCAGATCAGTCTAATAGGCTGCCACAGTAATAGTTTGTCAGCTCAACAACCATCTTTACCTTGTAATCGTCCCATCTCCGAATCATCTGATTCACTTTCCCCAGAGGTGGTCATGCCCACAGCCCCTGCAACAGAACTAGAGGCTTCAAGGGGAAGGGGTGGGGAGGAGGAGGGAGGTGGAGAAAGTGTGGTTAGGAGAGAACACAACTCATTGGCTTTTTACCTTAAAAAAAAAAAACTTTTTTGCACCACCACCAATAAAAGCAGTAAAGGTGTTTTCCCATTGCACACTCAACTGTTCATAAACAAATCGATGTGATCCTTGTGATTATGTCTGTTTTCTCTACTTTTAAGTGTGCAAAGACATTTATTTTAAGGACAAAACAATTCAGGGTCAGCAACACAATGAACAGGTAACTAGTTTAAATATAACTAGTTTTAAAATATTGGAGTTCAGAAGAACTGAAACAACTATAGACTAAAACTTCAGAGTCAGAAGACGTTTAGCCCAAATTATGACCCGACTGATGATTCAGTCTAAGTCGATAATGATGAAACATCATTCCTATAAAACCAGTACTTTTACTACCCATCCTCTCAGTGTCTGTAGAAATACAATGAATTTTTTGTTGTCTCTGGGGCTATGCCACTCTGGACCAACTGTTATAGACAAAGAGAAGGAGAAACATGATCTGAAGCTTCCTCAGTTTTCTAGTACTCCCATGTGGTGTGGTGAGAACTCAGGCCTGGATTGTGTGCATAGGACCTCCCTGGTAAGCTATCTTACTGGTCTACAGAGCACTTTCTTAAAGATAATTAACCTATGTATGATCACAAAAATCCTATGCATGACAGAATGTGATAGAATGCAAGCCAGGAAGAATATTTTGTTGTTATTTTAAAGAGGTATATAGAAGTAAAATAAGCGTAGTTTTTTTTTTAATGAAATAGGATGCCAGAATCAACTCTTATTCTTTCAAAATACTTTTTCCACAATGTAAGTTTTGTTGTTGTTGTTGTTGTTACTTCACAAGGGATAATCAATTCGTAGGAAAAAGCATAGTTTAGAGTAGGAACCAGCACAATACAAAATTCAGAAGTGGTGGAATTTAGTCCAAGCCTGGCACATCACTTGGTTAATAAAATGCAATCAGAACAGAACCACACTCATTGCTTCATATTGTCTGTGACTGTTTTCATAATAGAAACAGAGCCAAGGAGTTCCAACAGTTTTATGAAAACCTGAAACATTAACTATCTAGCCTTTCAAAGAAAATTGTAGCAATGGCATCATCCAAAGTGAACAGAAATGCTTATGTTAGGGAGTCGGGTGGCCGTGAAGCAGGTTAAGCACAAGTGGCACAAAGCACAAGAACTGACATAAGGATCCCGGTTCGAGCCCCCGGCTCCCCACCTGCAGGGGAGTTGCTTCACAAGCGGTGAAGCAGGTCTGCAGGTGTTTCTCTTTCCCTCTCTATCCCCTTCCCTTCTCAAATTCTGTCTCTATCCAGAATAAGTAAAATAAAATTTTAAAAATTATTATAAAAAAATGCTTATGTTAAATGAGTATCAGACAGGCAAAAATTTACACTTATGGTAAAGAAAAAGAAAACAGGTAACAAGCACTTGAGCACACATTACAATGTGCAAGGACCCAGTACCCAACTGCAGGGTGAAAGTGGTGAGGCAGGGCTATAGGTGTCTTTCTGTCTCTATATCTCTCCCTCTTTCTTTCTTTTTTTTTTTTTTAATATTTATTTATTTATTTATTTATTCCCTTTTGTTGCCCTTGTTGTTTTATTGTTGTAGTTGTTGTTGATGTCGTTGTTGTTGGATAGGACAGAGAGAAATGGAGAGAGGAGGGAAAGACAAAGAAGGGGAGAGAAAGATAGACACCTGCAGTCCTGTTTCACCACTTGTGAAGCGATTCCCCTGTAGGTGGGGAGCCGGGGGCTCAAACCAGGATCCTTACACTGGTCCTTGTGCTTAGCGCCACCTGCGCTTAACCCGCTGTGCTACCGCCCGACTCCCCTCTCTCCCTCTTTCTATCCTCCATGTTGATTTCTAGCTGTCTCTATTATATAAAGATTTTTAAAAATTAACTTTAAAATCCTTCAAATTATACAGAAAGCAAATTCCAAGTTTGACAACTGAAATATTTGTTTTTTATTTTAAAGCAAACTCTAAAAAAATTGTTTTAATTTAAAAAACTTTATAAGGCCATGCTTGGTTTTAAATCTTACAGGACTGTAAGATTTGAAAATCTACATCTGACCTACAATACAGACTATGACATTAATGTTTTAACTTTTAAGTTACTTGTAATATGTACCATTCTAATGGCCTGTTATAGCATGAATAAAGAATATCTCAAACCACATAGAGACATTAAGATAGAAACATTACAAAAACAAAACATTAACAATGCTGTTAAAAAAAAAAATTAAAGACTGTTTAAAAAGATAATAGGGGGGCAGGGGTAGACAGCATAATGGTTATGCAAAGTGACTCTTGAGCCTAAGGCTCCAAAGTCCCAGGTTCAATCCTCTGCATCACCATAAAACAGAGCTGAGTAGTGTTCCCGTAAAAAAAAAAATATATATATATATACACACACACACACACACACTGACTTTTGGGGCCAGGTGGTGGCGCACTTGGTTAAGTGCACACATTATAGTGTGCAAGGATCCAGGTTCAAGCCCCTGGTCCCCATCTGCAGGGGGAAAGCTTCATGAGTGGTGAAGCAGGGTTGTAGGTGTCTCTCTGTTTCTCTCCCTCTCTATCTTCCTCTCTCAATTTCTCTCTGTCTCTATACAATAATAAATAAAACATCAACAACAAAAAAAAAGATAATAAGGCACCAAAGTCAAAAGAGCTAAAGAGCAAGTAAGTATAAAAGGCTGGGTCATTCTGATGTTGAATGCCCACATTACTGTACACAAGGACCTGGTTCAAAATCCCAGTCCGCATCTGCAGGGTGGAAAGCTTCACAAGTGGTGAAGCAGTGCTGTAGGTCCTTGTCTTGCACTCTCTTCCCTGCTTACCTCTCAATTTGTTTTTATTCAAGTAATCTGTTTTTTAAAAAAAGAAGCGATGTTTGAATTTCTGTAGGTGACACAAGGGATGCACTTACTTCAGTGTTTCCACTGCAAATCACATCACAAATTCATCACAATTGAGAATGCAAAACTAATTAGTAGATTAGTAGAATACTAACTGAGACAGAAAAATGAGGAACAAGCACAAAACATGTACAGTTGTGAGCAAAACAAAAGCTGCACTGAAAACTAGGACATGTCATCTGTTTAGTAAGAACCAAACTAGGAACTATTCTAATATGCATGTTCATCTCTATAATGATGAATCATAACCTGTTTATATCTGTTCTTAACATATGCATGTGTTCTATATATGTCAGAAATAAGTTACATTTTTAAATCTGTTGGTTATAAAGAACTAACCTCTAAAGTTAGCAGTTTATCCTTTTGTTACTGGCAAAGAATAGCAATTAAATATGAAAGGGGAGGAGCTTAAGTTTTTGCTGTGCTAAGATATACTTAAACTGTCTTAGACTCAGTAAGTTCTTATTTTTTGGTTACAAAGTAAAAAATCAAACATTGAGCTGTTGGAAAAGTCCTATTTATCTATGCAAAAATGTCATGACTTTTCTAACAACCCAGTATATAGGAGGCAATCCCTTAGCATTACATTTTTTTAAGGATTACAATTTATTCAAACAATGAATGGACAGTTATTCTATGGAGTCATCTTTTTATAGTATTATTCTATGTAATTTATGTAGTTTATGGTGGTGGTGGCAATCTGGGACTTTGGGGCCTCAGGCATGTGTCTTTGCATAACCATTCTGTTATCTACTCTACCCTATTCTATGTAGTTATCGAAGTATAGATGACTTAATCCCTCAAACAAATCCTTTTGAACATAATTAGCACAAACTATTTGTACAAAACTACAAATAAAGAGAAATGAAGGACAAAAAGGAAATAACTAAGTTTGTTGCTAATATCTGGTATGTTTCTGTTTTACCTCTTCCACTATAGCTGATATGCCACAAGGAAATTTATCTCAGTATAAGCCTGTAACACGCAAACATATTTCAGGAGAGAAGAGTCAACATACCTGCAGCTCCTTGGGGAGTTTCATCCGTCCGTGCAGCTGAAGAATTCACTGTCTCCTGGTTGCTCTCAGGGTCTGCCATTTTCTCCTGTCGACGAGCTTCAGCTGCTCCTCTTTTGCCCAGGCCAGAGCCTCGCCGACTGTAACAGAAAAATGCCATCACAGAGAGCACTACCAGTGACCAGGAGCATCTTCCAATTAGCACAAAGTTCTAATACATTAAGCACAAAAGCAATTTTTCTTCTTCTTTTCCTCCTTTCTTAACATAAAAACTACTCCAGATAATCACTATGCATAACAACCAGGACTTTGTATACATAAAATTCTTCCATGTTACATGTCACATTCACAAAACAAGCTTTTGTCTACTAGAGTGTTGTCATCCTTTCAGATAGAAAACACACTTCCCAGCTTCTGCAGACAATTATATTCATTTAAAATTGATTCCTAGGGGCTGGAATATTCCTAAATAGTAGAGCACATGTGTCCTATGTATGAGGCCCTGGGTTCAATCTTCAGCATCCTCCAAATTATCAATTAAGTCTCTCCTTGCAGGATAAATAGTGGATCAATAAAGAAATGTTCAGACTGATAGCTAATGAGGGGTGGGGAGGCACACAGAGGGAAGGAGAACTAAGATGAACAAATTCCCATGACCTAAAAACCAGATTACTTAAATCAACAAAAAACCCCAATTATTCTAATAGTGGCCTATCTTTGAAACCAATTATTTGGGTGCTACTTGGGAGGACACTTGTTTAAAGTTAATGTACAACTTAAAGTACAAAAAAATAAAGATCATTTATTTCTCATGAAGCGAATTAAAATTTATTGATTTCCCCCCCACACATGTATTTTACAGGTCCAGGTCCTGGAAAAGGATGACAGAGGACCTAGAGGGGGTTGTAATATTATGTGGAAAAGTGAGAAATGTTATGTATGTGCAAATTACTGTATTTTCTGTCGAATGGAAAACATTAATCCTCCAATAAAGAGAGAAAAAAAAAAAAAGGTGGCGCAGCAGGTTAAATGCACATGGTGGAAAGCACACAGACCGGCATTGAGATCCTGGTTCGAACCCCCAGTTGCAGGGGGTTCCCTTCACAGGCAGTGAAGCAGGTCTGCAGTTGTCTATCTTTCTCTCTCCCTCTCTGTCTTCCCCTCCTCTCTCAATTTCTCTGTCCTATCCAATAAAAACAAGTCACACACACACACACACACACACACACACACACACACAGGGAGAGAAATGAAGACTTGCTTATAAGTTATTACAACTTGATACTGCTTTTAACACTAATTCCCAACAATTAGGAAATACAAAAACAGAACAAAAAAGGTTTAGAGACCTAAGAGTTCACTCTTTCAAATAGTTTTAAAAAATAAATAAATAAATCCTACCTACATAGGAGTTCACAGAAAATAGCTTATTTCAAGCCCAATTCTCTAAACTATTAAGTTGGTCAGATTCAGATGACTTCATTAACATTTAATCTGCACCAGCCCTGTGAAAAACACTGCCCTCAGAAAGGTGTTAGTCTAAAGAGACTAAGACACACCTATAGTAATACCATTAACACACTAAATCTAAGGAAAAGTATGAGATGAAGAATATCTCAGGCAGGTTTGCTGATACCTATTTTGGGGGAAATAAAAAGTAAAAATGTGGTGACAAATTCTATGAGTGAGCATTTCCTTAAAAAAGCAGTTTAAGGACAGAGAGGATGTAGCTGGTTGAGAGCACATGTTATAAAGCACAAGGTCAAGCCCAGTCCATACCTGCAAGGGTAAAGCCTCACAAGCAGTGAAGCAGTACTGCAGGTATCATTCTCTCTCCCACTATCCTCACTCAATTTCTATCTCTTATCCAATAAAATAAACAAAATATTTAAAAATAAAATAAAGTAGGAGTTTGGTGGTGGTGTGCTTTTTTGAGTGCACATGTTACAATGCATAGGGACGAGGTTCAAGCCCCAGTTCCCCACCTGCAAGGGGAAAGCTTTGCAAGTGGTGAAGCAGTGCTGCAGGTGTGTGTGTTTCTTGCACCTAGGTGCTGAAGGTGGAAGGTTTCTTGCAATCTATCTCCCCATCCCTTCTCGATTTATGACTGTCTCTATCCAATAAAGGTAGAAAACAACAACAAAAAATAAAGCAGTCAAAAAAAAAAAAAATCAGATTGGGGCCGGGTGGTGGCGCACCTGGTTGAGCGCACATGTTACAATGTGCATGCACCAGGGATAAAGAATAGGAAAGCTTTCAAGGGAGGATGTGGGATGCAGGAGTTCTGGTGGTGGGTACTGTATAGAATTGTACCCCTTTTATCCTATGGTTTTGTCAACATTTCCATTTTATAAATAAAAATTTAAAAAAAATAACAGATCCCCTCTAACCTTACTATGCTAATTGCAGATATTTTGAACAAGCCAGCTAAAACTAAAAAAATACTGGAAGTTTTGATCAATGGAAGATTTTCATCTTTAACCCAAGTTTTTTAATCAGTGAATAAATGAAATGTGAAATAATAAATCTTAACTTCAAAAGTAGCAAATTTTCTAGAAATGACGTTTTTTGTTGTTGTTTTTTTGTCTCCAGGATTATCACTGGGGCTTTGTGCCTGCACTTTGAATTCTCTGCCTCCTTGAGGCCATTTACCTGATTTTGTTGCCCTTGTTGGATAGGACAGAGATATATTGAGAGGAGAAGACAGAGAGAGGGAAAGGTAAGACACCCACAGACCTGCTTCAGCACCTGTGAGATGAACCCCCTGCAGGTGGGGAGCTGGGGGCTTGAACCAAATCCATATATTGGTCCTTGTGCTTCACGCCATGTGCATTTAACCTGCTGTGCTACCGCCTGGCCCCCAGAAATGAGATCTGAAACAATGACTTGGAGAAGCAGGGATTAGAGGCATAAAGGTACAGCACAACACCTACATTCTTCCTTGAGGTGCTGCAATACAAAGTGATACCTAAGGACATTTCCCTTTGTATTAAAATCAGCACCTAGAGCCAATATTTGTATTTTTAAAAAGCCATCAAAAATCAGGCACCGTTACATTCATCCCTTTGATCCTATAACACCACCTGTGGGAAATTTGCCACTTTTTAAGAAATAACCTAAATCTATATAAAGGTGCTCATTAGATATTTATTTGGGAGACTTGAACTCTGAAAACCAGATACCCAAGCACTAGCACTAATACGGGAATAATGTAGCAGCAGCAACAACAAAAAGCAGCATAATTAAAACTTAGCAAAAACAAGTAGTGGAACAAAGTCACCAAAACACAGTAGTATGTATACAATATCAAAAAAAAAGTTGTTTAGTCAATTTTAAGCTCTAACAGTTAAAGGTCTTGGTGAAGGATGACAGTGCTGACCACCCACCATGACGTACTGAAGACGTAATATCAACACGTTACCTGGCACTAGCGCAGGAGCCCGTGGTCTTTTGGCGTGTGCTCCGCCTCAAACTGGGGAGCTCAGCAGGCGGGGATTCACTGCGCTTCTTGGTAGATTTTCTTAAGCCTACAAATGTGAAATGTGAAAGTAAAACTTCACAGAGAAGTTCTTGTAAATTAAAAAATTACATGTTTGTTCAGGTCAACATCCACGTCAAAAGGCCATTTTCAAACAGCATCCCAAGCAGTCTGATTTCCACAGTCCTTTGCAGTCTATCACATGGGCAAATTCATATGGGACTTGGCAGACTACGTGAGGATAAATTTTTCACTATGACTATATCTTGCCTGAAAGTATCTCCCCTTTGTTCCCTTGTAAAAGGTTCCCTTTATGGATTGTGTACATAGCATTTACATCTTCTCATTACTTTAAATCAAATTTTGTGTTTGTGTATATATGACTTATTAGTAAGATTGAGAGAATAAAGGTCTTGAACAGTCAATCTGCACAATACAACTATACAACTGTTTTTGGATGGGGGATAAAACAATCAGTGAATGAGATGTTATTCTGGAAGAAAACTATCATCTTTTATGGACAAGAGATTCAAAAGAGGTGGAAGGACCCCAGTTCTAGCCCGCAGCTCCCCACCTGCAGGGGAGTTGCTTCACAGGCAGTGAAGCAGGTCTGCAGGTGTTTATCTTTCTTTCCCCCTGTCTTCTCCTCCTCTCTCCATTTCTCTCTGTCCTCCCCAATAACAATGACATCATTAACAATAATAACAACAACAACAACAAGGGCAACAAAAGGGAAATATTTTTTTAAAAGAGGCATAGCAACTAAGTTTATATAATTTATAAACTGAGAAATCATGAATCTTAAATCAAGTCATCATACACAATGACACACTGGATAGTGTGTTCTACCCAAACTCCTCCAATCTCTATGTAAACATAATTATTTCCATGAAAACTACAGTGTTATTTTAAACAGATGTTAAACTTATTAATAACCACTCCACCAAGTCATTTGTTTTTTGCCACACTACAACAAATTTGTGATTTTGATAATTTGTTTTTTACTCTAGGTAATATGAATAGTACAGGTTGAGAAAGAGGAGATAAAAGAGATTACAACTGGATAAAGAAGTAATGGGATATATATCCAATGGAATACTACCCTGCCAGTAAAAAAGAGTATTATATTATTGATGGCAATATGAATGGAACTTGAGGTGATTATGCTCAGTCAAATAAGAGGTAGTTTTGGGAGTTGGGTGGTAGCACAGCAGATTAAGTGCACTTGGTGCAAAGCGCAAGGATCGGCGAAAGGATCCTGGTTTGAGCCCCGGCTCCCCACCTGCAGAAGAGTCACTTCACAGGCGGGGAAGCAGGTCTGTAGGTGTCTTATCTTTCTCTCCCCCGGCGACTGCCCCTTCTCTCTCCATTTCTCTCTGTCCTATCCAATACTGACAACAATAATAACTACAACAATAAAAAAGGGGGCAACAAAAGGGAAAAAATAATTTTAAAAAAAAGGTAGTTTTACCAAAATAACTTGTAAAATACTATCTGCACTCCTTTAATCTAAGAGTAAAATGAGAAAGAACAAAGACTGCCTCAGATACCATTTAGTCTATCAGGAGATACATCAGATGAACTGAGAGATGCGTATGGCATGAGGACAAGAAGTTTCAGTGTAATTTCTAAAAAAGTATTTCAGAGGTGGCTGGGTACACATGGCGCAAAGTGCAAGGACCGGCATAAGGATCCTGGTTCCAGCCCCTGGCTCCCCACCTGCAGGGCGGTCGCTTCACAAGCGGTGAAGCAGGTCTGCAAGTGTCTATCTTTCTCTCCCCGTCTTCCCTTCCTCTCTCCATTTTTCTCTGTCCTATCCAGAAATGACAGCAATAACAAATGATAAACAACAAGGGCAACAGAAGGAAAAACAGCCTCCAGGAGTAGTGGATTTGTAATGCAGGCACTGAGCCCCAATGATAACACTGGAGGCAAAAAAAAAAAAAAAAAATCAGAAAGTAAACTGTAATATTACATTTGCCTTTCTATCTGAATTTTGCAACTCAGATTAAAAAATGTGCCTGCTTAGTGGAAAGACAAGGAAAATATATATCTGTTACATAAGATGATCCAAAAAGGGATGAATGGGATGGGTAGACAGTATAAGTGGCTATGCAAGGTTTTCATGCCTGAGTCTCGAAAGTCCCAGATTCAATCCCAAGGACCACCATAAGCAAGAGCTGAGCAGTGCTCTGGTCTCAACATGTGTCTCCCTCTGTATCTCTCTCTCTCATTTAAAGACAGTCCAGAAAGTACTTTTACTGTAACTAATGCTATTTATCTCATATAATACTATAGTGTCTTTATGATAAAGGAAGTTTATATAATTATGTAAGGTGTAAAGTTGTATACCCTCCCCAATTAGTCTCATAAACAATATGTAAAAATCAACATAATTTGTTAAACAGTGTAAATATATACAATGATATAGAAATGTCGACCTATCTGTTGACATTCAAAAAAAAATATTCAACTTAATGTATTCATGGGGCTAATCTGAAAAGACCGTGTAATTTTTACCCATTTTTAAAAACTTTTTATACAACGTAACTTTGGCTTAAACTTTGTAAAAACTCCATTAAAATAAAGATTTTAAAATGAGTAAATATATTTGAAATGTATGGGATTCAATGAGTTTGACATATTCATCCATCTAATCACCACCATACCACCAACACCTGATTTACTCTACAATGCACCTGCCTGTCTCTTGCTCTAAGCCCCTAACAATCACTGGTGGACTTTTAAGCACTATATCCTACTGTAAATATCATATAAATGTGACCAGGTCGTGTGTGGAAATAAATTCAAGTTACTACAAGGTTAGTGACCATTCCCTCTTGATGGTGCAGAAGGAATCCTTTGTATGGATGTGACACAATCATTTCTTGCCTAGTGTTCAACTTTAATAGAATCTTCTATTTATTTTATTTTGGACAGAAAGAGATGGGGCGGCAGGGACAAGGGCATGTGAGCATTACAATACATGCACTCTACTGAGTGTGCCATGGCTTTGCCCTTTTGTACCAGAAATGTAAGACACGGGGAAAAAAAATACCACACATGAGAAGTTCAACTTAAAACCATGTAATATTACTTAAAAAATAAAACAAAATTAATGACGGTGAATGTTTTCAGTACTTCTTTCAGTCAGCACAGAATCATGAGAGCTTGATATTATTTAAATGTCTGTCTACATTCAAGTTTATGTATCTTTATTAATGGTAATTTTGCTAAAAATAAATTTAAGAAACAAAGTAGGGAGTCCGGCGGTAGTGCAGTGGGTTAAATGCACATGGCAAAAAGCACAAGGACCAGCTTAAGGATCTCGGTTCGAGCCCCTGGGTCCCCAACTGCATGGGGAGTCGCTTCACAGGCGGTGAAGCAGGTCTGCAGGTGTCTATCTTTCTCCCGCCCCCATCATCCCCATCTCTCTCCATTTCTTTCTGTCCTATACAACAATGATGACAACAATAATCAAACAACAAGGGCAACAAAAGGGAATAAATAAATATTTAAAAAGGCCATATGGTTTATTTAAAAAATACTAAATGCAATTTTAGAAGCTGTTTAATGCACAGCTGATTCATGAAATGACTTGACAATATGAATTAAACATATCAGAAATATTTAATGAGAAAATAGAAGTGTTAACTGTTCAGTAATATGTAATGGTTAAGCAAACATTAATATAGTCACATAAACTGCAGAAGTGCTAGTTAATGATAATACACAGTAGCATTTTTACTTTGTGACAATGTACATTCACATGTTTCTAGGATTAATTACAAACTATACATGAATATTCTAAAGAAACATAATCAGTGGCCTAGCAAGAAAGCTGTCATAAACTAAAACTCACTATCAATTAAAAGTTTAGAATGACATAAATGCCCGTTAGTTTGGGAGTAGGTTAAATTAAGGTATAGCCTTATAATGCACCATATGGCATAATGTACTCTTTAAAAAGAAAAATGAGTATGTATTTAGGCAGATAAAGCACTGACTTAGATTAGCATCTAAAACAAATAATACTTCATCTGCCATCTTAAAAGGGATACTACATGCCATATGTCTAATATGGAGCCTGGTTTATATAATAGGCACTCAAAAACCAATGCCTGCTGCCATAGAGGCCCTACATTTGACAAACTTAAGTGCACATACACAGAAAAGTCCTTGTCTTCTAAGTAAAAATACAAGATTGAATATATGCATTTACTGTTACATTTACTGTTATAAACCCCCACTAAAGTAGCATTAAAAAATGCTGAAGCACAAATCCAAAAGGATGGGAAGAATGGAAGAGATTAGAATTTTAACACAATTTTAGGAGATGAAAAGTAGAAAGCCCTGAGTTAAATGGGCCAGGTAGTCAGAAATCTCAATGTTGAAAACTGAGAAACTGCCAATTTAAATCAATACTGGAGAATCCCACCAAAGCTCAGATGATGGTGACAAATATCTTTGGGATGACTGAGGATTGTCGCTGATGGCCTATTTATGAAGCAATCAGTTCCCCCAGGCTCCCTCCTCCACATGCACAACTGGGTAACTCTCCCTCTCTTGACCAGCAAAACACAAAATTTATTCTTAATACATTATAAAATAAATTCTCAAAGTACACTGCGGCAAATAGGTGCACCACACCAACATTGAGAGGGGGTGGGGATCAAGTATAAATAGACATACTAAATGACACATCACTTTTCTAGGCTTCTTCTCTTAATCTGCCTCCAGAAATCTGGCAGTCAGGGCTTCACCTCCAGGCAGGAGTTTCAAAGAATCTTCCCTGTGGAATTTTACCAGCCAAAGAATAAAAGATCTAAAGATAATGATAGAAGCAGTTTCCTAATGAATTGTCAAACTAGATCACTACATAGTGAGTTGTAGTCAAATTGCATCTATGTGGCTCTGAGCTTACAAATAAAGATTCTTGGTCTCACCTATATTCGAGTATGAAGAGACAACCAAAAATGACCAGAATCTGGAAGTTGCTAGTATGAAAGTCAAAACCAAGTACAAATTAACTCATTGTTCTCCATGAAGTGAAGGAAATAAAAATACTCTCTAACGAACAAGACAATATGAAAAAACAGAAGAATACAAACAGGTTGGGAGAGCATGCTTAACAAATTTACTAGGAAATAGTGCAAAGGAAGCAGAGCAGAATCTTCTATAGCTAACAAACCCCAATCACTGAAACTAGAAAAGAGAAAGAGAAAAGAAGCATGGTCTGTGTGACCAGCAATTCTGATTTGTCTGGGATTATCCTGGCTTTAAGGCTGAAAGTCCTAAATCTTGGAGAAAGTCCTTAGGCCAAGGAAAACCAGTGCTGGCTGGCATTCACCTTCTATCAAGGAATGCAAACAAACCCATAACTGTAGCAACATCAAAACAGTTCTAAATAGTGGAGGTAGATCTGCAAATTTCCAGAAAAAAAACAGTTATAAATACAAGCTATCAGGAATCAGAATCACTGCACTGTATCAAAAACTAAAAGATAATATAATCCTTCAAGATTCTTTAGGAAAACAATTCTGAATCCAGACTCTATTGTCAACCAGTTTTTGGCACATCAAGCTATTTATTTGCAAATATTTAACATCTGAAAAAACAAACTTTTAAAATATGTCCCAACAAAACTAGTAAACCAAGAAAGAAGGTGCAGAGCTGTATCAGGAAGAAGAGCAGGAGAAAAACCACCAAGGATAAGGGGGCTAGGCAGTGGTGCACCTGGTTGACCATTCTTGCTACCACGCTAAGGATCCAGGCTTAAACCCCTGATGCGAATATCTCTGTCTCTTTACCTGTCTATCATCACTCCCCACCACCACTACCACCAATTTCTCTGTACTTTGGGAAGGTGAGGGGGAGGTGGAGGAGGAAGGCTACTTGGAGAAGTGGATTCATTATGCAGGCACCATACCTTTTGGTGGCAATAAAAACAAAGAGAAGAAAGTCAGACACTTAGGTGATATCATGGAGTTGAGTGATAGATTCATAGGAAAGGAAAACAAATAGTTATTAAATTTAAGGTTATGTTGAATGAAGAAAATATTCCTACATGATTCAGTGGACATTTATGTACCCATACAATCTTTGTTCAAGACTGGGAAAAGTAGGCAACATGCCATCTAGTAGGTCAAAAGGTGGAGGCTAACCTTCCATATAGGATGACACAAAAGTGTTATGAATTTATGGGGGGTTGCAAATCGACAAAAAAAGAAATATGAGATAATTTAGACATGTGGAAACACACCAAAAACAATTCTCTATGGGGAAGAGCAGTGTCAGAAGATTAGTGTTTTACAATAAAATTTTAGACTGCACATCCGTTAATACGGGGAAAAAATGTGGGGACACGAACGGACGTACACACACCCTTAGTGGTCTTTAGTAATGAAAAAAATATGATCTTATTTCTTTTTTGTATACCTTGGTATTAGTAGGCATTTGAGAATCAGCCAGAAGTGTCAAAAGATGACAGAGTAAAAGCTGGGAGGCAGTGCAGCGGGTTAAGTGCACATGGCACAAAGTACAAGGGCCCGGCGTAAGGATCCTGGTTCAATCCCCTGGCTCCCCATCTGCAGGGGCGGTTGCTTCACAAGTGGTGAAGCAGGTCTGCAGGTGTCTTTCTCTCCTCCTCTCGTCTTTCCTTCCTCCCTCCATTTCTCTCTGTTCTATCTAATAGCTATGACAACAATAACATGTCAAAAGTGTCAAAAGATGACAGAGTGAAAGTTGGGAGGCAGTACAGTGGGTTAAGCGCATGTGGCACCAAGTACAAGGACTGGTGGAAGGATCCTGGCTTCAGCCCCAGGCCTCACACCTGCAGGAGAGTCACTTCACAGGTGGTAAAGCAGGTCTGCAGATGTCTTTCTTCCCCCCTGTCCATTTCTCTCTATCCTAATCCAGCAACGACGACATCAATAACAACAATAATAAATACAATAAAACAAGGGTGACAAAAGGGAATAAATAAATATTTAAAAAAATAAAAGAAAACCAAGTACGCTAGTATTCATTGTGGGAATTTTCCAGCAGTTACACAGTAGAACTACTGCCAGTTGCTAAATTATTTTAACAGCTGTCTTATAGTATCAAAAATTCTTATTACTACTAAGCCTTCTTCCCTTTACTCTCTTCACCCATGAAGGCAAAAAGAAAATTTCATTTTTTAAACTCAGTAAAGATGACCCTATAGGATCCACCTAGGTGAAGCCATCAGTTTTTATATTCGCCTGTCCTGCTCAGCTCCCCCTTACTTCCACCCATCATGGTAATGGTGGAAGGCGAGGTGTCTTGGGGTAAACTAAAAGAAGGCTTGTCTAAGAACTACCTCCCTGCAACTGCCACCTGCCTGGCTCTTGTTTAGTTCTAATAACAGTCACAGTACATGCACATCACTAAAAGAGCATGAAACTAAAGCCAGAAACAAGCTGGTAACTTCCAGTGGTTATTTTATTAATAATGTGAACATAGTGTCCACTTTAATGCAGAGGAAATTACATCTACAAACAGACACATTGGAATGGAAATATAATTTTAACAGTTTCCTAAAAATAACTTCCATAAGTATCCTGATTTTGATCACAAACTGTTCTATGCCATCCACTGCTTTATGCTATAATGACAGTACCCACTTTGAGATGAACAAGTTAAAAGTCCCAGGTTCAATCCCAAGCACCATCACAAGCTAGAGCTGAAAGGGGAAAATAATAAAAATAATGAAAAGAAACAAGGAAGACAAGAAACAGGGTCAAATTTGGACTAGATTTGGTTTACTGCAATAGAGTCAATGATTCTACAGGGAAGAGTTGGGAAGGCATTCAGTGTTTGGGATAATGTATAATGGTGGAAGATGTCTTGTGGAAGGGGAGTACAGACAGGTTATCACAGGAAAATTGGAAAGTATACTCCTGTAGCAACTGTCTTGCTCCCAATAAAGTGATGTTTATTATACACATACACTCCATTATCTTTTATCACTTGATCTACATTTGCTATATGAATCTGTCAGATCATCTGTTTGCTTAAAGAACATATAGTAAGATAATGTTCTCATGTCTTATTTAAATATCTATTTATAGTATGTGAGGGAGAAACCAGAGCATCAACATGAAGTGCTGGGAATGAACCCAGAGTCTCACCTAAGCAAGCCCTGTCACATAACACTCTCCTTTCTTGAGCATTCTTAAGACCTCTACTGAGGGATAAAGGGTGACCTCTGTCCCAGAGCTATTTTGATCAGTTGCAGCTGGCAAGCCATGGGGTTCAGGAAGCCCATCACAAAAGTAGCTGTTTCACTAGTTCTTCTGTCAGCCCTAGTTCCTCACAAGGAACCACTGCTCTTCATTCAGTCTTTTAACTGTTGCCAAAACAGCACACTGGAAAGGAAAGGTCTTCCTGATTCCCTGTCCTATCTAAATACTACAGTATTGCTTAAAAGAAACTTTTTTTTTCTAACCAGAGCACTGCTCAGTTCTGGCTTATGGTGGTGATTGAACCTGGGACCTTTGGTGCCTCAGATCTGAAAGGCTTTTTGCATAACCATTTTGCTATTTCCCCAGCCCAAGAGAAAGTCTTTATTGAAGTGACATTAAATCGTGTCTAAAGGCAGGGGTAGATAGCATAATGGTTATGCAAAGAGACTCTTGTGCATGAAGTTCCCTAGATTCAATACCCCACCCTACCACAAGCCAGAGCTGAGCAGTGCTCTGGTATTTTTTTTTTTTTTTTTTAAATCATGCCTAAATAATCTTCAAGAAGAAGCCATCCTAGATTTAGTCATCCATTCTATTCAATCCTCTACATCCTATGCTGAGGCTGACTTCTGGAATCATACAAGTCTGGATTTGACTCTTGGCACTGTATCTTTGTGCCTCTGGACAATAAGTGGCCAATGGCTCAAATTTCCCTATATTTAAAGTAGGAATAGTAGTGTCTGTCACTTAAAGCTGTTGTGGAATAACATGTCCATGTAAAAGGTAATCAAGTAATTTTGTGTTTTAATTATTATTTTGAAAAAAAGTATATACTGTAGTGAATGGCTTAATGAGAACCCCAGGGTCAAAGATTATTTACCCCTAAGGATTAGTCAATTATCAACGAAGAACAAATAAAATTGTATCTCTTCCAGTGTCTCAGTAATCCAAATACCCTAAAATAGTTAACACAGAGATCTAATATGAATTTGAAGTGATAGCAAACCCTCAAAATGTCACACATACTGCATTCTTCAAATTCAAACTCTACTATTTGAGACCTTTTTTTTAACGCAGTAAATTATGTCACCTCTTTGAAATAAAATTCCTTTTACTACTAAGTACCATTTGAAGAAAAAAAGAAAAAGAAAGAAAAACACAAATATACTACATATACCAAGTAACAGGCACTGCAGAGGTGCACACAAATACTGGTTTTCCACTTCTTTTACTAAGAGCTTAAGCAATTAAAAGAGTTTAGAAACTATGGTAAGAAACAATAAACATGGAAAAGGGAAATAACGGACACAGAACACACTCAGATTTTCTGGAAGTGAGGATAACAATAGACTGAGCTTAAACTAAACTAATCTGTAACATGTGCATAGTGAGTTTAACAATATCTGAATGGGTTTAGTTATGGTACATGGTGTAGTGTGGCTGAGTCTGTCAGAACTCTCAGTGCTTCCAGACTGAGAACCATAGAAAAAAGGAGACACCATGGATCAGTGCCTGGGGGAGTTAAGGTCATCATACAATCTGCTCTCACTTGATCTTACACCTCCTTCTCCAGAATTAAGATTTCAAAGAGAAAGAAGATGAGGGAAGGAGTGAATCTCTTGCTACAAACTTACCTGGCCCATAGGATAGAGACCATAACAGCGCACACAACACATACACACATTTCTAATTTAACTGAAAAAAGCAGATGAAGTTGCTATTCCTTTTCAAGCTGGCATTTTGACTTTAAAAATATTAATCTTACTTGGTACAGAACCTAACAAACTTTAAAAGAGTTCAAAACTAAGATAAAAGCTGTCTTTCTCAATTGGAAAACTTTACAATTCTGATTATAAATGTTAAACATCCAGTCTATGAAATGTCTATTAGTATCGTGTCAAAGTAAAGTTAGTATTCACTCAGCTGAAAGTAGTTAAAGATGGTAGGGTTAAACAGCAGTTAGATCTTATTCAACATCAGGGTTGACCAATTCAGTATTAGCTAAATTTGGCAGTACGAGAAAGACTCTAGTCCTAAAAAATGTGATCTGAAATTTTCTGTGAGGACCACAGGAGAAAAAGATGGTTTAAAAAAAAAAAAAAAAATCACTTCTTGGTTGAAACTTCCTCAGTTTTCTTTTGGGAGGTAGGGTGGGGGTGTGGAAAGTGGGAATAAGGAGAGGCAAGAAGAAATAACTCCTAAAATTCCTTTTCACCACCTATTAAATAATTTTTTGTTTGTTTGAATGTAATGTTTTTAAAGGTCCACTGTCAGCTTCAACATTAATGCTGGAAGTGGTGCTCTGGTCACTCTCCCATATGAAATAAATCTTTAAGAAAAAAAAAAATTGGAAAAAAAAATTTACCTAGAACCCAGAGCCCAGGATGTGGACTGTCATTTTTCAGAGTAAGCTCTTTAAAGGCTATAAAATAAATGTGAGATTTAGTTTTATACATGAGTACATTTGTTTCTAAAAATGTAACTTCAGCTGTTTCTATACATCAAGAATGGGGGAGGGGAAACCAAGATTTAAAAAAAATTACAACTAGAATTCTGTAGCTGGTGAAAAAGAAAATCCAGACTGATGTCCTAACATTAGTTATTTTCTAACGTAGGAGATATTTCAGTAATAAAAAGTCATGAACACAAAACAGATTCTTTATTACAGGAAGGCAGATTCCTTATCTGTCTCCACAAAATGCTATGTGCTATCAATTATCTACCATTATGTGATACCAGGAAAGGAATAAACCTCAAACTATTTCAAACTGGGGGAAAGAAACACACACTTCACTACTTTGACACATCCAGAAAGACTTTACTTAGGAGAAAAGGAAATTGGCACAAACTTACTTGCTAATTTGGCCTGTAATCCAGAAGGTCCAGGTTTTGATGTTTCTGACTTAGAAGACCCTGGAAGAGACAGTTTTGTTTTAGGAAGGCTAACTTTAGGGCTGAAACGAGCAGCCCAATCAAATTTTGAGGAGCCACCAGTTTTACTCTGTTCCTTTTCCCTGCTACTTCTCCTGGGGCTGGGGCTAGATGCTGAACGAGACCGCCTGGCCTTGTTCTGATCTTTGCCTTGTTTCACTCTGGCACCTGGTGGTACAGTGGAAGAAGCTGAGGCTACAGTAGAAGACGAGGAGGAAGTGGAGGCAGCAGAAGAAGAATCAGTGATGGTGCTACACCCAGCTTTGGCTGAGGCGGCTGATTTTGAAGCCAGCTTGGTGGGTTTTGCAGATCTCTCTTCGGCACCAGTTGACTCAGACACAGAACCACTCTTTATACAAGAACTCTCGGTCCTCTTTCTTTTCTGACTCCGTGAATTCCCACTGGCCCCACTCTTTCTGGTATGAGCCTTGCTTGTTGATGGTGATGGTGCAGACTTCAGCTGTTGCTCCTGGTCTAAATGCCTCTTCTTTGACTTACTATGTGGCTTATTTGCTTCAGAGGAAGATTCAGTATGCTGAAGTGCTTTGGGCTTTTTAGCAGAGCTAGGAGAATTGGTACTGTTGTAGTCTGGACTAGCACTGCGCTTCACTCCTCGAGAATTGTCTTTTTTAGGCACCTGTCCCGTTTTTTGCCTTTCTGAAGTATTGGCTCTGTCTGGATCCTCTGGTTGTGGAACTATGACAGCAGATGATGAACTGCAGCTTCTAAGAGGTAATTAAAGAAAAAAGTTAGTATCGGCCTGCCATGTATGACTTATTTCTTCTCAAATCTTTGAAATCAGTGCTTAAAAGAAATAATACCTCTGGTGGCTCCAGTATTAAATAAAACTAGGCCATAATAAAAGGTAATAGGTATGTTGCTGGATGACAAACTATTAGATGGGCCAATTCTTCAGTCAAAGACTGCTGAAACTAACACCCCTACTCATAAGAATTACAAAGGAAGGTTTAATAATACAGAACCAGATGAAACTAGAGTACTGTCCCTTATTCAAGAAATGTAACTGCTTTATCAAAGCTGAAAATAAAAAAAACCTTAACATACACACTTGCAAAATGAAGATTGGAAATTTGTGTTGTAGTATCATTAAGGATTTCATTCCAAAGACTTCAACCAATTAGAGCTTAAGAAAGCACTGAACTTTAACTGACGGAAGGAGGGAGGGGAGAAGGAGAGAGAGAAAGAATGGGAAAGGGAGAGAGACAGGGAGAAGGAGAGGTGTATTTCAAGTGGTTTGTTAATCAACAGGGAGAACATCAGCTCTCTAAGGAAGGAAACAAAGTCCCTGCTAAGGCACATAACATTGACATCACCATAAAGCCAGTGACTGATAATAAAGTTAGAGTCAAAGCATAACAAAAACACATAGCATGACATTCTGAGATATCCTGTTAGTTTCAGCATTATGCTATGATTCAAATGCAAATAATTTTGCTTTGAAATACATATAAGCAATGAAGATTTACCTTTTAGAAAGGTGTCCCCTTGACAGTTCAGTAGTATTAGACTGCACTTTGGGTGCCTTAGAATTAGATTTTCTACTCTCAGGAGGGCTATATCCCTTATGTTTTGCCTGCCCTAAATGTGACCTGTCAGCAGAAAACCAAAACAGAAATCTATCAGGAAAACGAGATGCAAATACTGAAAGTGAAATGTTTATTCATTAAAAATTTCAGTTCTTTATTATCAACCCTATCCTTTCCCCAGCGTTTATCTTTATAACAAAAATATTAGCCTATCAAATGATCTGGTAAATGAAACTGCCTATTTGAACACCAAGAGTTAAACTAGCATTTGGTTGTTGGAAAAGTAATGTCTTATTTTTCTACATCTTTCTATGTACAAAAATGTACTGAGACTTTTCTGACAGCCCAATGTCTGTATTACCATAGGAGCAGCATGGTCAGTTAAGTAATAATGAACTTTTCACCAATTTTACCGCAAATTTCAAACATAATAACTTTTTGCAAAGTAGATTCAGATTTTAGATCTACTGAAAGATGAATTGCAATGAAGTGAATAGATTAAAAGGCTTACCAAAAAAGGCAATGTGATTCCTAAAATGATGGTGGTTCAACTTTTACATATATTCAGGTTACTACAGTAAATGTAAAAGCAGATTAAATCTTTTTTAAAAACAAGAGATTTAATCGGCATTTACTAGATTATAAGATCACAGAGGCACAGTTCCACACTACTTCCATCTGAAGTGCTGAGTCCTCCACCCTCTCAATCAATTCTCAAATTCTATAAAGGAAATCATTAGAAGCACTAAACAGTAAAAAATTATATGGATTCAAGAGTGGCACATTCACCAGGCATTTAAACTCTTGATCAGTGCAAAGTATACCAAAACATTTCCTAGATATAAAGAAATTACAAGAAAAGTATTCCAAATACAAAGGATTACAACACTGATACCGGGTTGGGTAAGATTTTAATAAACCAAATGTTTATGACAGTACTATTCTAAGTGCAAATTAGAGGTGACTGAAAAAAGCAGTTCTGGTCTGTTAAGATTTTCTTCAAATCTCTGGCAATGGTTACATGAGATTTAGTTCAGCAATAAAAAGAAAGCATGCATCTATATATCTGTCTTAAATAAACTGTTAACAGAAGCGAAATGTTTACTGTCATTTTCAAGTAGCATCCATCCTTCCTGTGAGTAGCATGTTCTAAATAAAACAAAGCTTCATTAGTAACAAAGATGTTTGTCAAACAAGTCATAAAGGATTTCACTTTTACCATCATCTCAAAAGAACTTAGAAATAAGTGATTAGGGAGTCGGGCATAGCGCAGTGGGTTAAGCGCAGGTGGTGCCAAGTGCAAGGACCAGTGTAAGGATCCTGGTTCGAGCCTATGGCTCCCCACCTGCAGGGGGGTTGCTTCACAAGTAGTGAAGCACGTCCGCAGGTGTC
Organism: Erinaceus europaeus; assembly: GCF_950295315.1. NCBI lineage: Eukaryota > Metazoa > Chordata > Mammalia > Eulipotyphla > Erinaceidae > Erinaceus > Erinaceus europaeus. The sequence goes on from NC_080168.1 coordinate 11,571,863, forward strand.
TGTCTTTCTCTCCGTCTTCCCCTCCTCTCTCGACTTCTCTGTCCTATTCAGCAACAACGAAAATAACTACAACAATGAAAAACAAGGGCAACAAAAGAGAATGAATAAATAAATATTTAAAAGAAATAAGTGACTAGGGGACAGGTGGTGGTGCACCTAGTTGGGTGCACATGTTACAGTACACAAGGACTCAGGTTTGAGGCCCTGGTCCCCACCTGCAGGGGGAAAGCTTCACAAGTGATAAAGCAGTGCTGCAGTTGTCTGTCTCTCTCCCTATCACCCCCCTTCTCTCTCAATTTCTGACCGTCTCTATCCAACAAATTATAAAGATAAAAAATTAGAAGTGATTAAAAACCCTTAGAAATTAATTCTACTTGAATCTGTAAGGATATAATACAGTTCTTAGACATATAACAATTCTACCTCTAAAATATTGGTCTAAGGTTTTGAATCTCAGTATCTATTTTATTCTTTTTTTTTAGAATGTAACACTGGATTCTTGAAAGAAGTTAGCTTCTTACTAAGTAAATTATTTCTCTTTTCTTTCTTTGTTGGGGGTGGATTTCATTTTTGACTAATGGTTATGCAAAAAGACTCTCATGTTTGGGGTTCTGAGGTCTCAGGTTCAATCCTCTGCACCACCATAAACCAGAGCACTGAGCATTGCTCTGGTTTAAGGGGGAGAGGGAAATGGAGGGGAAGTAGGATGGGAGGGGAGGGGAGGGCCTGGGAGGGTTGGTAAGAAAGGTGGGGAAGGTGAAATGAGTCGCTCTGTGTGCTGTTTTGCCATCTGTGTGGCCCAAGTTTAACCCAGTCCCCCAACCCCTACACTGAAGGAAGCTTTGGTGCTGTGGGTTCTTTCACTTTCCTTGTCTCTATCAGAAAAAAAGGCAAAGAACAGCAACCAGATGGTACTTGGGGACCTAATTTGGTTCTTCCATGGGGTGGGGGGGTGTCTATTAATCATGTCCATTTATAAACTAGTAAAAGCCAGAATCCTGCAAATTAAATCTATACAAAATAATCAGTCAATAATGTTAGTGTTCAGTGCTAAATAAGCCTTTGATGTGTGACAGCATTTTACCAATTCCAATTTTAGAACCTAACACTAATTTTTATTAAAAAGTATAAATTTTTGTTAAGATGAAGTAAAAATCATATCCATTATAAATGAGAGCAGAAAGAAGAATGCAGTGTCCCAGCCTTTAGTCAACAATTTGTTTGGCTTTATATATTAACTTTTTTCAGTCATCAGGTTTCAGATGCTAACATGATGCCATCTGGACCTCCCTGGGCAGATGACCCCATCAATGTGTCCTGGAGGCCCGCTTCCCCAAAACGCCGCCCAATTAGGGAAAGAAAGAGGCAGGCTGGGAGTATGGATTGACCTGTCAATGCCCATGTTCAGCGGGGAAGCAATTACAGAAGCCAGACCTTCCACCTTCTGCACCCCAAAATGACCATGGGTCCATACTCCCAGAGGGTTAAAGAATAGGAAAATTATCAGGGGAGAGGATGGGATGCAGAGTTCTGGTGGTGGAAGCTGTGTGAAGTTGTACCCCTCTTATCTTATGGTTTTTGTCCGTTTCCTTTTTATAAGTAAAAAGGCAAAAAAAAAAATTCCTGGCAAACTAAGTAGAACCAGAATGAGTCCCTTTAGTGAATTACCCCTAAGGATAAGTTGGGTGGGCAGGGAGCTGTGTCTCTCTAGGAGCTACTGCATCATCATCCTATTCTGGGAAATGTATCATACAAGAAAACAACAGTAATAATAGTAAATAGTAAAAATAAGACTGTTCACTCAGTGGTTAAGCCTATGTTATTTTATAATGACAATTTTAACAAATTATACAACTGCAACAAAAAAATAGATTTCTACTAACATTATAGTAATAATCACAGTTGGCTCACTCTTTGGCATTTTATCTTTGTACTTTCTTGATTAATGTAAGCTTCAAAGGAACCCCTCACACACAACATTTCACAGTTCTCTGGCTTATGGTGGTGCTGGGGATTGAAACTGGGACTCCAAAGCCTCAAAGTGCTTTTGTATAACCATTATGCTATCTCCCCTGCCCTTTTTTTTTTCCAGTTTATTTTACAGGGCAAGGAAAAATTGAGAGGGGAAGGAGGAAATAAGAGAGGAAGGGAATAGAGAGAGGAAACAGAAACCTGCACCTCTGCTTCATAGCTCATGAAACTTCCCCCATGAAGGTGGGGACTAGGAGCCTGAACCTGTGTCCCTGAGTATGGTATTATGTGCACTCAGCCAGGCACACCACAACCCAGCCCCAAGGCTTTTTTTTTTTTTAAACCAACTTCAACAAAATTTAAAACACACCTAATTCTCAGTAAGATGTTCCTTTTTTAGTCATTTACCATCCTTATAAATATAAGTTAAATGGCTCTGAGTTTCTATAAACTATGTCAACACAGTGGAACATGGTTCTGACAGATGTTCTTTAAATCATCTGGATGAGTTAGGCTTTGCATAAAATATTCAGACTACCAAATTTCGCTCTTTAATCAAAAGGCCTGGTCATTTCAGCTCTATATTGCAGAGAAAAGTGCCTATTAACCAAAACTACTTCTCATAGCACTGACACAGGTTCCCCACTTACAAATGTATGTAGGACAACTGACAGTAAATGAACTCACGTTACAAAAGGGCAGAATATAATCCAACCCTGGGAATCTATTCTCAAGATTAACTCGAAAGCAAGTCTCAAATGTTCCTTACTGATTTTTAGTCACCACAGTGACTAGTCTAGACATTTAAACTTATTTTCAGGGGCTGGGTGGTGGTGCACCTGGTTGAGCCCCCAGTCCCCACCTGCAGGGGGAAAGCTTTGCGAGTGGTGAAGCAGGGCTGCAGGTGTCTCTCTCCCTCTCTGTCCCCCGCCCCTTCCTCTTGACTTCTGGCTATCTCTATCCAATATATATATAAAGTATTTTCACTGCTATTTATCAAAAATTCTATTAATCAAAAAGGTTAAAAACTTTTTTATTTTTTAGGAGGGAGGGAGTACCTTGCCATGCACAAAGATCTAGGTTAAGAGTCTTCAACTACCACAAGGGGTCATTTACACAGGGGCAATTTCAAGAGCAGTGGAACAGTGCTAGGGTCTCTGCTTTCTCCTGACTCTCAACCTAGATTAAACAAACAAACAAATAAAAATGTTTGCCAGAATGGTGGAATTACACATGTAAACAACTCCCAGCAAGAATCCTGTTGTCTGTGGTAATTGGGAGAACCATACTCAGTGCAGAGAATATCTAAAATAAGCCCTATTTCATTTAAAAGACACATTCTCATTTACTTTATTTATTGCCTCCAGGGTTATCGCTGTGGCTTGGAATCCACTGCTCCTGGAGGCTATTTTTTCCACTTTTGTTGCCCTTGTTTATCATTGCTGTTATTATTGTTATTGCTGTTGTTGTTGGATAAGACAGAGAGAAATCGAGAGAGGAGGGGAAGACAGAGGGAGAAAGATAGACACCTGCAGACCATCACCGCTTGTGAAGCAACTGCCCTGCAGGTGGGGAGCCAGGGACTCGAACTGGGATCCTTGAGCTTCACACCATGTGCCCTTACACAGCCCCCACACATTCTCATCTTAATGTTAGGCAACATAGGAATAGTGACCACACTGATTAGCCTCTATTTTGAGGCACAGCTAGAAATAGATGACAGTAATTTTTGGTTTATAATAAGCTTAAATTAACTCTCCACTTTAATTATTGAAAACTGGTGCTTTATTTAAAACATTCATTTTAACTCTCTAAACAAAACATACAGTATCTGAAAGGTGAGATGTTAATGTCATACCTATATATAAAACGCACACAATCAAAAAAAAAACATGTTTACATGCATCCACATAAACAAAGACATTTGGAGACGCACTTAAGTTCTGGTTTATTTACATTTGCAATAATATACTTTGAGTGGTAAGCATGTTTGACATATAATTAACTTAAATCAAAAGTTAATACCTGCATTATAAAAAACAATGAACTACTTTCAACTGGTCGTTTTCCTTATTTTGTCTAACTTTAAAGCAAGCATGTATGGTACAGCAAGGCAAAATAATCATTCTGACCTCTTGGAGGATAGAGAATAAACTTTGCTTATCTGTATTTTTATTTTGTTGTAACTTGTATATGTCTGAGTCATCTAACATAACAGATCCATTAAAAGAGTAGTTTGATACAAAGGTTCTCAACTGTTATCAAGAGCCTGTGCTCCTACTCCATCATATACAGCACAAATATTTACTATCTTTACATGGATTAAGATATGTAGATAGTTAATTAAGATATGTAGCTATCTTAAGATGTAGATATATGTAGATATGTAGATTAAGATATGTGGGAGGGTACAGGTCCAAAAAGGCAGAGGACCTAGTGGGGGCTGTATTGTTATATAGAAAACAGAAATGTTATGAATGTACAAACTACTGTATTTACTGTCGAATGTAAAACATTAATCCCCCAATAAAGAACTTAACAAAAAAAAGATATGTAGATATCGGCATACACGGTTCAGAAACACCAATATAATGCACAAATATTTTTTCTAACTTACGATTTTGTTTATTTATTTTAATATAAGAGATACAAAGAAACAGTACTGCTCAGCTCTGGCTTAAGGATGATGCTGGGACTTGAATCTGGAACCTCAGAGTCTCAGGAAGTCTTGCACAGGCGTTATGCTGTCTCCCCAGCTCTGCACAAGCATTTTATTTAAATTTATTGAATGTGACAAAAGTGGCATCTGAAATGATTCTGTAACTTCTAAAGAACTTATTTATCTTAAAACACAATTTTCAAAGAAATAAGTTTCATAATCTTTATTTATTGGATAGGGACAGCCAGAAATCGAGAGAGATGGAACAGAGGCATCTGCAACCCTGCTTTACCATTCATGAAGGTTCCCCCTACAGATGGAGGCTGGAGGCTTGAAGCCAGGTCTTTGCGCATTTTAATGCATGTGCTCAACCAGGTGCACTCCCACCTGACCCCTAAACACAGTATTTCTTTAAATATCTGTGGTTCTTCCTCTAGGGAAGATTCTGAAAATATACTGGGGCACAGGGGTGCTGTTTTCATGGCCTATCAAAAATGCCACACAATATAATGGACAGTCAGATACAATGAAAAACTGTCTCCATGAACCATGTATTTCAAAAAGCCATGGTAAAACATGAAGACCAAACACAGAATTTGAAATCTGGTCATAATCTAGATAGAAATTAAGTTAGCTTAGGTTTGCTTTTGCATGGTGTTTATTAATTAGGTATTTTTCACGAGTTCATTGGTTATTTTTCTTTTGTACAGGGAAACTATAGCTTGTTATTTAGCATTAAATCCAAGGCCTCACATACATAAAGCACTGGCCAGATTGACTTTTAAATTTATTAAATTTTTCAATTCACCCTGGTATAACAACAGTCAGCCATGTTTCATACTGAAAACCTACAATTAAAGGTACTGCTTATATAGCATTTACGTCTGTTGTAGATTTCACATTCAGTAAATTCAGATACCAATCATCCAAAGTGCCATCTGTGTAATGCATCTAATTACAATAGGTTTTAAATTTAAATCATTTTTGTTCCTTTCATTTTTATATTATTATTTTATTTGCTGTAATTGATCTGGAAAGTCGGGGTTTTATACATTTGAAGTTTCACAATCTTCTTTCACTCAGAAAGACCAAGGGAGGTTGTAGAAGGGAGTGGGAAAGAAAACTTAGTATACAGAGAAAGACACATGCTGTCCCTGCTGAGCTCTCTCTAGCCCCAGTTTCTTATCTGACATAATACTCATGCATTTTACTTATGTTTTTCAATGGTGTGTGAAGGCATTTATGTTATCTTAATCCATTTAAAAAACAGCAAAGGGATTTCATAGGAAATATATACATTACATGATAAGCACAGTTGAAAACCTTTGTACTAAACTACTAATTTCAATAGATTTCTAAGACTAGATGACTCAAAGGAGTCAGGTGGTAGCACAGCGGGTTAAGCACATATGATGCACGCAAAGCGCAAGGACTGGCGTAAGGATCCTGGTTCGAGCCCCCGGCTCCCAACCTGCAGGGGAATTGCTTCACAAGTCGTGAAGCAGGTCTGTAGGTGTCTATCTTTCTCTCCCCCTCTCTGTCTTCCCCTCTTCTCTCCATTTTCTCTGTCCTATCCAACAACAGTGGCATCAATAACGACAATAAAAATATTAAATAAAATATATTTTAAAAAAGATTAGATGACTCAAACATGCAAGTTACAACAAGACAAAAATATGGATAACAAAACTAGTCCCTGTCCTGAGTTTCACAAGGAAAAAAAAAATCTACTAGGTACTGTAAAGTTCCCAATAAAGAAATTACTTCTAGTAAGAAAGCACACTGATATTTTTAAACCATGTCCTGAAAAATGAAAAACTATGGGAAATAATTTTCCAGTCAAAAGCAGAAGCAGGAAATTGCAAAATATACACAGTACCTGGCAAACAAGAGGAACTTTCCTAAACACAGAGACACAGTAGGAAGCATGGTTAAAAGTTCAAGGTAAGGGGCTGGGGAAACAGCATAATGGTTATGCAAAAGACTTTCATGCCTGAGGCTTTGAGGTTCCAGGTTCAGTCCCCAGCACCACCATAATCCAGAGCTGAGCAATGCTCTGGTATCTTTAAAAAAAAAAAAAAAAAAAAAAAAAAGTTCGAGGTAGGATCTAAATGTCTTATGGAAGGATCTCATCTAGATATTGTTCTTAACAGTTTGCAGTAAAGACTATCAAGAGTTAGAAGCAGTGAGATGAAAGCTAAAATGGCTCTTGGTTAACAATCTGGGTATTTACTGAGAGTGGACAGCAAACTATAATGCTTACTTAACATTACTAAGAGGGTGACAGACTGAATCAGAATCCTGGGAAAAGATGCTCCCACAAAGGGAACGTCACAACTCTTAAGTGCTTTCACCCCTATAAAGGAGCTGGGTGAGGATGATAATTCTGAGATAATCAAAACTAAGTCAATGATTGGTGTTAATTTAGAACTGCAGGACTTACAATTTCATGACTGTACTAGCTTCTCTAAATGACTTAAGATAACAATAAAATAAATATTTTTAAAGGTGTGATATAATTAAAGCATCACAGCAATTCTTTTATTGTGTTTGTTTTGTTGCCTCCTGGGTTATCGCTGGGGCTCTGTGCTTACACTAGGAATCCACTACTCCAGGAGGCCATTTCTTCCATTTTATTGGGTAAGACTGAGATAGGAGATAGAGATAGGAGAGATAGAGAGGAAGAAAGAAAGAGACACCTGCAGACCTGCTTTACTAACGCTTGTGAAGCAACCTCCCCTTGCAAGTGGGGAGCTGAGGGCTCAAACCGGGATCCTTGCACATATCCTTGTGTTTTGTACTATGTACAAAACAGGTCTCCCAGTCCCCTCATAGTAATTCTTTAAAACTCATTATCCAAGTTAGTTCTCAAGCATGTGCACAAGGTTATATTCACTTTTTTTTTTTTTATTGTAGAGGGAGGAAATAGTTCACCAGGTGGAGAGCAAGGGAGCAAAGCCCTAGATTTGAGTTCCAGCACCACATGGGACACAGTACCAGAGGGACTCTAGAGTTGGCAGAGGAGTGCTACGACATAACTACTCTCTTTTTTCCTCCCTTTCCGTCTCTCCCAAGTAGGAATGAAAACCAGCCAGGGGAGGTTGCTCAACAGTGTTATTTTACACATGAGGTCCTATGTTTTTTCCCCCATAACTTCAAAATACAACCCAAAAAGGCCCCCCAAATTAAAAAATGATGCTATCATAAATCTCTAAGTAGTAATGGCCTAGCTGAAGTGACATAGGCAGGACGCCCTAAATCTGAAACTCTGCAGCTATAACTACATGTTAGTGGTTTAAGTAAAAGGTCTGTATTTTCTTTCTTTTTTTCCCCCCCTTATCTAAAGTGATGTTTTTCTCCCTAACTATACATAGGTCAAAAAATAAATGGCTTAAGAGTTTGGACACAATGTGAGAAAAATAGAATGCTGTTTTCAGTCATTCTTCTAGTAAGGAATCTTCTTACATTCTTTTAAAAATATATATATATATATATTCCCTTTTGTTACCCTTGTTGTTTTATTGTTGTAGTTATTGATATCGTCGTTGTTGGACAGGACAGAGAAATGGAGAGAGGAGGGGAAGACAGAGGGGGAAGAGAGAGACACCTGCAGAGCTGCTTCACTACTTGTGAAGTGACTCCCCTGCAGGTGGGGATCCAGGGGCTCAAACCGAGACCCTTATGCCGGTCCTTGCGCTTTGTGCCATGTGCACTTAACCCGCTGTGCTACCGCCCGACTCCCCCTACATTCTTTTATCTGTTTTACAAAACAGCAGCTCCCTATCTGTGGTATTAAAACCTGTTTCTGCTAGCATATAGCATACTGACAGTGTGCTGTTTTGCCATGTGTGTAACCTAGACCTGAGCCCTGTCTCCAACACACTGAAGGAAGTTTCAGAGCTGTGGTGTCTATATATATGGGGGGGGGGGGGGGACCAGTGTCAATGTACAAGTGACTAATTACTGAAGAAGTATCTTGATGTCTCCATTAGTCTTCTCCAGCACTGCCAAAAAAGCACTCTGGATGTGTGAGTGTGTATGCTCATGTTTCCGCTCTAAAGTACAAGATGCAAATGTCAAAGCAGTTTCAGGATGATCATTCCTGAGAGGGACAAGTTCCCTGTACAAGTCTACTTAAAAAAAAAATTTTTTTTTTTGCTCTTTCCCCCCCTTCTTTAGTTGCCCTTGCTGTTTTATTGTTGTTGATGTTGTCATTGTTGGATAGGACAGAGAGAAATGGAGAGAGGAGGAGAGAAAGACAACACCTGCAGACCTGCTTCACTACCTGTGAAGCAGCTCCTTGCAGGTGGGGAGCCAGGGGCTCGAACTGGGATCCTTACGTGGTCCTGGCACCTGGCTCCACATGCACTTAACCCGCTGTGCTACCGCCCAACCCCTAGTACAAAATTTCTAAGTTTTTTCAATTTAACCTTAGGAAACAGTCAAGTCATTTTCACATCATGCCAAGTCTCCCCTTTAACACTCTCTCCTCCCAAAGAAGAGTTTGAACGTCCATCTGATCTAGCTAGAGGTAAGTGACCAAAAAATGCCATATTTATTATTAAAATAGGATAGAGAAAACACAACATATTTATGGCTACGCGACAATAAGTTTAGGGAAACAGCCTGTTATATAAATGATTTATTAAAAAAAAAAAAAAAAAGCAAGGTGGTAAGGTAACTCACCTAGTAGGGTGCCTACCTCACACTGCTGACACCCTAGGTTCGAGCCCATGACACACCACATGGGAATACTATGGAACCTTCGGTGCTGTGGTGCACCTCCCTCACTGATGGTTTCTCTGGTAGTTAAGTCTCGAGCAGTGAAATTACACGTCTGAGTCCCAAGAGTGCCAAAAATAAAATGACTTTAAAGTGTGTAAAAGTTTACAATGTGCTGTTTACAGACATTCTGTTTCTGCTCTTTCCAAACGCATGATACTTGTGTACAAGTACTTAAGTACTTGCCAAACCAGTTGGAAGCTACATGACCAGTTAATTGAAAGTCACAGGAAGTCAAGTAAACTGACTGCTCTGGTCATAGTAATGTGAGTAAAAATGAATTACTTCTGTGCTGCCTTGGAGTAAGAAGGCCAATCCACTTAACCTGCCAGCAAAGATGCCTGAATAGCTGTGTGCAGGCATGGAACAGAGCCTGCAGCTGACCCATAATGGCAGTTTTCTAATAGTGATATTGTCACTACTTAGGAGATGCTGTTACTGCAGCATAATCACCCTGTTTCACAGCTGATTTAATCCATACTCTTGCTCCAATCATGTCAAATGACCATTTTAATCAAAGAAAACCTATTTGTTAATCAATATTAAATGACTGGAGGCAGGGAGGAAGAGAGAAGCTATATAATGTGCAGACAGGAGCAGTTTCTAGAAGAGTAACAACCATTTCAATTTCTGGATGAAAATTTGGCAAATATTATTCCACAAAAAAATATCACTATAACAAAAGTGGGACTAACTATAACCATAAATAAATAAAACTAAGTATTTAACTTATAATAAATAAATAAAACCATTCTATTCAACTTCTCTAAGTTGAAAGAGAATGTGCTGGCATGCAAACTTAGTATATATCAAAAATACTTTCATTCAGTTCTCACTCCTCAAGCCTGTTTTTTCTCATGTATAACCAAATTATTATAGATTAGTGGCCATTTCCCTAACAAATTAGCAGTGAAAAAAAGTGTTAGAACAAATAATGTAGAACAAGAAAAACTTTTGACTAACAATGATCAATTGCAAGGGGAAAAATTATGTGGAATAAGCTGACCATAATAAGCTCCCTTTCAATTTTATTTCTGAAAACCTAAAGAGATACCTGAAAGGAGCAGCTGGGAGGTGGCACAGCAGGTCAAGTTGGACCTGTGAGTTTGATGCCTGGTGAGACAGATCATGACACAAGAAAATACTGAGTGTGAAAGGAGGATCTGATTTTTCCTTTACTAGGCAATCAGCTACATGCTAATTTACTCTAGTAACAAAAACCAAAATATTCAAAGTCTTCTCTTTGAATCATATTTATTTTCTTTGTGTTTTCTCTATATTCCACTTCTTTGAAATAGTTGACCAAAATGATTTTTTTCTTTCTGTATAATTAATACTGGCTTAAAGAAAATCCCTGCTTTAACAATATTAGCAAGCTATTATACAATGGGCAAAATATCTCACTTGGGTAGTTAGCTTGCTTTACCACAAGTGCAATCCAGATTCAAGCCCAGCTTCAGTAGAGTCCCACTGTCTGCTCAACTTTTTTTTTTGTTTTTAAACCAGATCACTGCTCAGTTCTGGCTTATGGTGGTGTGGGGGACTGAACCTGGGACTTTGGAGTCTCAGGTATAAAAATCTCTTCACATAACTATTATGCTATCTACCCCCACCTCAACCTTCTATCATAAACTAACTGGAAAAAACTAGTTTCAAGCAATGACACACTACTGGTAAATTAAAAAATAAAGCTATAAACCTATAAACCTTAGCAGACAAGAAAAATTAATGGAATAGATGGAGCTGATTTAGATTTAAGCATTTACTCAACATTAAAATTTTTGTCAAATTACAATAAAAGAGCCATTAAAGGAAAAAACAAAGTACTGATAGATTTCATCAGTCATACTCAAAATACTGGCATAGTAAAAAAATAGAAATAAAAAGAACAGAGAGAAAACTAGAGGCCAAAGTTTAAACATGGGCATTCAAACCATAGGAAATCTCAGAGCAGAAACAGAAAGCATAAATAATAATAATCATGGTTCCCACCTTTTCCTAAAGCATTCCAATATCATTTTTTTTTTCCTCTGGCAATATCATTTTTTGATAAACACTTTTTTCTTCCTTTCGTAGAAAAGGTCATTATTGCAGTCTTAACCCAAAGTGCTATAAAATTGAATTTGATCCAATCACTGCCATTTCAGAAAAGACAGGAAAAAAGACACACAATAAAAATGAAGATGCTACGGCAAGGTCAAGAGGAAGGGGTAGCCTACAAAAACTTGTGCTAGTAATAGGAAAGGCTGGGAAGTATCCCTGAGAGAAAGCCAATACAGAGAAACAGTGCAAGGGAGTGATTTCTTAAAGAAGAAAAGAACAGAAGAAAGGAAAAAATTATGGAAGAAATGGGAAAGAAAAATAATAGGAAAGCAGTAAGGAGAAAAAGAACAGAGGGTAATAGGAGCGACTACAGATTCAACTTTCTTTAATCTGAATAACTACTCTTTGTAAGTGACCTTGATTTGGGCGAAGGGCAGCAGTGGTCAAAGGAAGGAAACTAAGCATTCAAGTTTAATTCATGTTTGAAGAAAACAGTGGATTAAATGAATGAACTAACCTCTAGGGGAATTTGAAACTGAATTAACACATTTCAATTGTGTTTCACACCTAACTTCCTCTCAGAACTTCAGCATACAGATCAAGTGGTTTCTACACTGACAAGAATCACTCATTTTAGAACAGAAAATCAGACATAAAATCCTAACGACACACTAACTGAATATACTTAAGCAAAGAACCACATATAGAAAACAGCAATTATGCACTTAGCAGTTCTATTTCAATTGAAATAAACATTCAACTAAGGTACAGATGCTATTATTACATTATCTGAATCACTGTATTGCTATGAACACATTTCTGTGATGGCGCTGCTGGTTTTAGCAAACAAATACCATAAAAGCATGTCACATAGGAAACCTAGGCAAATAAGAATTAAAGAAATGTTGTCATTGCTCTCAAATTAGCCTCAATCGTTTCACTTCCAAAAAAGCAAGTAGGTCTCTTAGAAGATGTGATGCATTTTTGTACAGAAAATGCACATAATACAAGGTCTCCAGCAAATTTAGTTTAAAAACAAAATCAAAACAAAAAAAAAAAACTCCCTTCCTGTTCTGATATTTTATCACAATCACAAGAAACTGTCAAATTAAGTGAAATGAAATTCAAGTAACTTCAAATTTGCATTCTAGATAAAATGTTAATATTTAGGAGCTAAAGTTCTGTTTTGATCATAGTTATATCTACCCACATTAAAATAAAAAATCTGTATATTTATAGTTATATGACACTGGATTCCCAAGTACAAGGTTGGGGTTCAATCCCCAACCATGCCAGTGATGCTTCGGTTCTCTCGCCTCCTCTCTTATAGATACATAAATCTTTATTTATTTGACCCCAGCATTAGATCACTGGGGATTGATGCTTACACAACAGCACCACTGTTCCCAGTGGCCTTTTGTTTTTTCCTTTCTTTTCTGCAAAAGATGGAGAACGACAGAGGGACCAGGAACTTGGTGGACCGGTCCTGGTGCTTTGTAAATATGTGTACTTTACTGAGTATACAATCCTCAATCCCTTAAATCTCTTTTTGTTTGTCTGGTCATCACTGGGGCTTTACCACTCCAGGAGAACAACTCATAGAAAGACAGAGACAGAAAGAAGCTATAGCACTGAAGCTTTCTTCAGTGTGATGAAGGCTGTGCTCAAACTAGGGTGGTGTACATAGGCATATTATTATATTAACCAAGAAAGTTATCTTGCTGGCCCTCTTAACAATTGTTTCATAAAAATTGTAAGCAAATTTTAATGATTTGGAAAATGACACTTATGATACTAAGCTGGGCCCCTCCATCCCCTACTCTACTCCCAAGGCCCTATTTCTTGTGCTACTTTTGTAGGACAATAGTGTTAAACATAGGTAAAAGCATAAATTCTGAGAGCTAGTTTATTATTACTGAAGGCAGGGCATTAAAGCTATAAAAACACTAGAAATATTCTGTCTTATATTCTTCAGCATGTTTACCGCTATTCCAGAAACACTTTAAAAATTTATTTTTAGGACCAGGTGGTGGTGTACCTGGTCAAGTATACAAATTATAGTGCACAAGGACCTGGGTTCAAAACCCTAGTCTCAGTCAGGGGGATAGGGGGAAATAGTGTGTGTGTATGTGAGTGTGTGTTTGTGTGTGTGTGTGTCCCTTTCAATTTCCCTGTCTCTACCCAAAATAAATAATATTTTTAAAAAAATTCTTGGGGAAGACACAGAACTTTGGTGGTGGGTATGCAACTATACACCCCCATAATTTTCTAATCTTCTAAACCACTTTTTAATTACTAACAATTTTCTTTATTCTTCTTTTTTAGGCAGAGGAAAATAGGTCAACTTGTTAAATAACAGTAATTATATGCCTAAGGTCCTAGGATCACTCCCTGGTACAGCAAGCCAGAGCTGAACAGTGCTCTGGTGTGTTTTTTTTTTAAAAAAAAAAGGAAAAAAGTCAAAGTCCTACATTTTACCCCACTATACCACCCCCATGCCCCTAAATCAGTGTACATGTATTTATTTTAGATAGAGAAATTGTGAGGGAGAGAGAAATACCTGCGACACTGCTGCACCACTCATGAAGCTTCACCCTTGCAGGTGGGAACAGGGGCTTGAACCCAGGTCTGGCACATTGTACATTTAGGCTTTACTTGATGTGCTACCACCTACCTCAAAACTGACACATCTCAATCACTAGTATTAGTTCCATTTGTTTCCCACTAGTATTTAAAAATACACAACCATGGGAGCCGGGCAGTAGCACAGTGGGTTAAGCACACGTGGCGCAGAGTGCAAGGACTGGTGTAGAGGGTCTCAGTTCCAACCCCCAGCTCCCCACCTGCAGGGGAGCCTCTTCATAAGCAGTGAAGCAGGTCTGCAGGTATCTGTCTTTCTCTCCCTGTCTGTCTTCCCCTCCTCTCTCCATTTCTCTGTCCTATCCGACAACAACGACAACAACTACAACAATAAAACAAGGACATCAAAAGGAAATAAAATTATTTTTTAAAAAAAGAAAACAACCATTATATTATGATTATATAAATCACTAGTAATTATTTTAATACTAGAATGGGAAAAAAGTTAAAATGTATAACCATAATATTCAGTAACTTTACATATACAGTACATATGATTTTGCTGTCACAGAGTAAAGGTAATAGTGCTAAAACACTGTGGACTTTTAGAAGCAACTTTCTGTGGACAGTCCAAAATGTCTGTCAGTTATGTGTCAGATTCCAAATATAACCTGAGGATTAACATGTATAAAACAGCAGTTGTTCAGAGGGTCTGTCATTTATGTGCACACATCTACACACTTGTATTATAAAAATGTATATGCACTACTAAAAGGCCACGGAGAAATAGTCCAGTGTTAACAAGGTAAATTAATGGACTGTGGATTTTTTTTTTCCCACACTCTTCCCTATTTTCAAAATTCTCTAATGCGTAACATTTTATAATGGGAAAGTGAAGTTATTAATGAACACCATAAAAAGTAAGTGCCAGGGGAGACAGCACAATGACTTAAGCAACAGACTTTCTTACCTCAGACACCAGGTCCTAGGTTCAATCCCTGGCACAGCCATAACCTAGAGTATTCTGGTTTGGGGGGGGGGGGGAGACCCAGGTTGGAGCAAAGAAGCCATGGCTAAGATGATATGGGCTCCTTCCATGAATAATCTGAATAGTGAAAAAGCAAAGACCATGGGGCCAGGCGGTCACGCACCAGGTTGAGCACTCTCATTACAGCATGTAATGAACCAAGGTTCAAACCCCTGGTCCCCACCTGCAGGGGGAAAGCTTCACGAGAGGTGAAGTAGGGCTGCAGGTGTCTCTGTTTCACCCTTCCCTCTCAATTTCTGGCTGTCTCTATCGAATAAATAAAAATAATAAAATTAAAAAACGACTAACTTCAGAGCAGAAGTCTGTATTAAGTATTGTGCTAAGAAATAGATATTAATAATGAAGTTAGCCAGTAACCCCTTGAAATAGGTACCCACACCGTGTGGACTAAGAAGCTGAGGTTTCCTGGGGGGGGGGGAAACCGACAAAGACGACAGAGCTAATTAATGACAGAGGCGTTAACTGTATTCACACTGTTTAGACCAAAGTCTAGTCTGACTTATTTCTACTTACTCTTTTCATATGACAATTTAATCTTATAATTCACCAGACCCCACACACACACACATACACACATACACACATACACACATACACACATACACACACACACACACACACATATTCATATAGTCATATGCTGTCAGGTCACAGGGTTAGAATTAAGTCACTGCTTTCTAATGACTAATAGAGAACAAGGCCTTGCAAATAAAGTTCCAATTGTTTCAAAAATAAAATGGTACTTAGTTAAAGCAGACACTGAGTTTTACATTCAAAAGACACAACTGATTCTTCCCACAACCTATACAACTCCAAGTTAAAAACAAACAAAAACGCTGAACGCCAGACTAAGAAGATGAGAATAACTCCAGCAAAATCAGACTGTTTAATCAACCTTACAACATCCATACTGTAAATAAGATGAGGAAAACACCTCAAAAGCTAGGTATCACTCATATTCTGAACATGATGGCAGAGTAGGACTTAGAGGGTGTTAAATTGTTACGTGGAAAACGGCTTGAGAAATGTTACATGTATACAAACTACTACATTTTACTGTTGACTATAAACCATTAATCCCCTCAAAGAAAAAAAAATAAGTTTAGAAAAACTCAAATACTTATAATAGGGCCTGCAAGATAGCTCACCTGGATAGTAAGTTTGTTTTGTCATACCGACAACCCACATTTGAGCCTGGACCCACCACACTGAAGGGAGCTTCAATGCTATTTTGTCTCTGCCTCTTTATCACTTTTTTTCCATCTGGGGAGAGGGTGAAAAGTTGCTCTGTAGCACTGAAGCCCCAGAGACATAAAAAAACACCTAGAACAAGCGGTTTCCTTTCAGTAGTGCAGATGAGATACACATAAAAGGAACACACATGGTTGACACGGCATTGCATATGTACTGAGGTACTGAAAAGGGCAAGCAAGAAACCATTATGTACTAGCAAGCTGTAAAGTACAGTTTCAATAATGCCAATGACTAAGAGCTACTTCATGGGCCTCAAATATTTGGTGGTTGGTTGAAGAACTGCTTTTAATTCAAGCTTTACTTGTATTATTACCTGGTTCAGAAACTAGGAAAAATGACCTATCTATAAAGAGCATTAAAGTTTTAGTTATCATAATGTTGTGTTAAAGTATTTCCTTCTATTTCCAATTTCCTTTCAAGTCATTATGAAATAATACATACCTCCCTCCTATCGTGTCGTCTTGTGGCTGGGCCCCGGCGGTGTTCCTCTGTGAACGTCGCAGTGACCCCCCTGGATTGTTATTAGGCCGGTTGGACATTGGCACCTCTCTCTTGAAGGGACATACCCTTTCTAGACACTACCATTCACTGAAAGAAATAAAGAAAAAAATAAATAAATGAGATATACATACAGCAACATAGAAAAGCAAGGAATAATCCAGATTTTGTGTAGGCAATCTCAATGAATAACTTTAATACATAGTTTAAGGGCTGATTTTTATGTTACTAAAATGTAAAGAAGACAAGTATAGAGAGTGTAGTCTACAAGCTGATTTAAACTTCTTACGGATGACCATAAACTCCCAACTCAAAGAAAATAGCACCTGTATCTGTCATGTCTCCACACTTCTATGGCTGTGTTTGAAAAAGCCCTGGCTCAAATCTAGTAACAGTTACTAAAGGAATCTGCCTTGGTACAAATCAGTTTAAACCTCAGTCCTCAGCCACAAAATTAAAAACAGCAAATGCCATGCCTACTCAGAGCATTGTTGTGAATAAGTGAAATGAAAAATACAAAGTAAATTGTCAAACTGTGACTCAATGGAGAAGTGAGAAAAGCATCTCAAATACAGAAAATTTAGTAAATGGCACTAGATAGCCTGGAATTTCATCAGCAGCTGTTAGCTGTGTGACCTTGAATGAGAGACTATCTAGATTTCTGTTAACATTCACAGAAAGTCAGTATGGTGGGAGTAGATGGCATAATGGTTAAGCAAAGAGACCCTCCTGCCTGAGGCTCCAAAGTCCCAGGTTCAATCTCCCACCACCACCACACCACAAGCCAGAGCTTAAAAAAGTCAGTATGCTACATACCTCACAGGGTTCTTAACTACAAGAAATTGAAAACAAAATCATTTTAACTGATGGGGGGGGGGGATAAGGGTTACAAGCCAATATAAGTATCAAAGAAAGATGTATGGAGCTAGGGAGATAAGATAGCACCATCAGTATCAAACAGTATTTATTAGAGCGGTACTGCAGCTGGTGCCCTGTGCACCAGCAGTTCCAGACTTGCACCCTAATGGCAAAGATGTAAAACAGTCATCTCCAGCAAAGAGGTCAAGAATCCAATCCATGGCAATGCATATGCTAGAATGATGTTCTGATCTTATTCTAGCACCTCCGAGACCACTTAAACAGGGTTTTTAGATTGCAATCAGCTACTTCCTAGATTGAAGTTGTTAAAGTTCTACTGTTTGGTAAAGGGGAGTTGTCATGCAAATAAACATTTGTCAAACAGGTTATCTGACCACAGTAACATTAAGAAAGCTCTCAACACCTTCACAATTTATCAGCCTGCTATCACCCAATAATGCCCATAATTCAGATGACCTCACCAATGAACCCTGGAACCCCACCTCACCAGAGCACTATCCCACTAGGGAAAGATAGAAACAGGCTGGGGGGGGGGGGGGGTAAGAGATGTATGGATCAACCTGCCAATGCCCATGTCCAGTAGAGAAGCAATTACAGAAGCCACACCTTTCACCTTCTGCACCACACAATGATCCTGGGTCCATGTTCCCAGAGAGATAAAGGATAGGTAAGCTTTCAAGGGAAAGGATGGGATATGGAACTCTGATAGTGGCAACTGTGTGGAATTATACCCTTCTTATCCTATGGTCTTGTCCATATTTTTTATTTTATAAATAAAAATAACCCCCCCAAAAAATAGTGCCCATAATTCTTGAAATCTGAAGAATAGCAAATGAAAAGACAGTTGTTTATTGATGTGTTACCATCTGCCTTTAACATATTCATTTATCTCTAAGGCTGGGGCCTTGACTGAGTATATTTTAATAAAACATGCCTACCGTGTTTTTATTAAAATTTGTATTTTGAGTCACTGAAATTTAAAATATACAAAAGTTAAGAAAACATAAAAATAATGCTAGAATTATTTTAACCTAAAGAGAATGTAAGCAGAGTTCAACCTAAAAGACTCTCAGAATGTTTAAACTAGAAACTAAGTCCAGTTAATAATGCTGGACAATCAAGTCCCTAAAATACACTTCTCTTCCATGGATAAACCTGTAATTCTGTGAAAGTAAATGCCAGTGTTTTGCTCCCCCCCATATAAAGCCTTTGAGCAAGAGCATAAAAATGAACATTAAAGTAGAAACCATTAACTCAAGTGTCAATCTGTATCAGAGGTAACTGATTTATGGAAGAAAAAGTCCTCTTCCAGAGAGTCAGCTAACTGCTAAGAGCACATATCTATTTAGGGACACACCTAACAGCTGAACTCAACTCTCCAGAATGTCAAAGGGAAGAATACCTTTCACTATATGATTCTACTCCAAAGCATTAATTCAACCATTCTCTCTGCTTGTTCTGCTGACATCTAATCCTTTTAAAGAAAAAGTTGTAAATAGTTAAGTGAGCAATTAGAGCCTGAACTCTGAATAATTTCTATTTGTATATTTACAAATTTACATTAAAAAAATGAAATGCCTAGAATACTTGATCTTTCAAGTGTCACCCAACACTAAACTTAGTTCAGTACTGAGACTATAAATTGATGCCAGCACTCACTACGTTATCACTGTAACATGCCTTAAGAATCTAGAGTACATGCCATCTGGAAAGAATGAAATCAATTTTGGTATTGTTTTCACAAATTATATTATTCTGTATATGAAACCTAACAGTTACATCTTTACAAATCATGCTGTAACTCTCAGAAATGTCCTTTTTCAACAAAATTTGAAGTTCACAACTGTTTCTGCTAATATGTTTAGTAACAAAACAGAAAAAGACACCAATATTCCTTGAGTATTTGTAGATTTGTAGAAGGTGGGGGCGATAGCATAATGGTTATGCAAACAGACCCTCATGCCTGAGGCTTCCAAATCCCAGGTTCAATCCCCTGCATCACCATAATCCAGAGCTGAGCAGTACTCTGGTGTTTGGTGTTTCTGTGTGTGTGTGTCTCTCTCTCTTTGCATCTCTCTCAAAAATAAAATAAACAAAATATTAAAAAAAAAAAAAAAAAAGATTTGTAGGAGAAATAGAAGAAAGCAAAGACCTTTTTCTCCAGTCAGCAAGAAAGCTCACCTGGAAGGTTGCCTGCTTTGTCATTTGTCCTGAATGTGACCCAAGTTGAAGCTACCATGAGGGAGTGCTCTGGCACTGGTCAGTTTCAGTGCTGTATATCCCTCCCTCCCCCTTGCCCTTCTCTCTAAAGATCAGTAACAAAGTTATAGTGATGACAACCACAACCCCCATGACCACCATTTTTCTCGAATCCATCCTGAAATAAAATAAAACAAAAACTTTAATGCAAAAACATAATCTCATCAAACTAGAGAAAAGTTCTAAACCATACAAGAAGTTTATACTCATGTATAAGCTTAGTACAAAAAAAAGGGGAAACTGAATTTTTAAAAATGAAAAGGCTAAGAAGATAATCCCTTTAAAATTTTATAACTCCTTCCTTGAAAAAAATTCAGAAATGTGGAGCTAGGCCAACAAAGGATTAAAGTACTCCTAGGGCCCAGTACAGGCTCCAGAATGACAAAGTGTGGCTACTAAAAAAAGAAGACAGAAACACCATCTGTACTTAATTCCCTCCCCTGACTAACCTAGAGAGAGAAAGAGAGCGCGGGGGGGGGGGGGGGGGGAGACCCACACAGGAGGAAGCAGGTAAGAGAAACAGCAAACCAAAATTAGATCAGGTGGCAAATAATCATTAAACCAAGCAGAAAGTACAATGACCTGTCATGAAGATGATCTTTTCCACTGAAAGGGAAAATAACCAAAAATTAACTCCAGGGTGCAAAGGGAAAAACTCAAACTGCTGGAAAGTGTTCTAAAACAAATCAAAGGACAAAAGTCAAGGACATGACTAATATACAGAAGGAAAAATTACAATAGAGATGTTAAAGTTATCTACAGTAAGTTTAAAATGCTCTGTTCATTAAAAAAAAAAGTAGCTTGTCAAATTTCATTATGTGAGAAAGCAGACATAAAATCCTGGATACACATTATGAAACAGCTACACATATGAATATATCTCCTTCAAAAATTATTTAAATAATCATGTACATTATAATTTTAATTTAAAAAAAAGGGAACACTTAGCAAAATATCACCAAAATAGCGGTCATTTTTAGTATGCTGTTTTCTCAAATGCATGTTTTATTTATGTGGTCTAATTAATAAGGACTGGAGAAAAACTCAGAAACTAGTTATTAACAAGTGTTGTTCTAACTATTGGGTTATCAGAAAAGTGATGCCACATTTTTGTACAGAAAAAAATGTCAAGAACTTTCCAACAGCCCAATATAATAACCTTGTTTTTTCCTGAGGATATATTTGTGTGTAAGAGAGAAGGAACCAGATCATTCTGGCACACATGACCTCGTGCTATTAAGTCCAAAGCTCTAGTCACTGTGCCACCTTCCAGACTGGTGTAATAATTGTGTAAGTCACCATCATGGATTTATCATAAAACAGCTACAGCCCAAGTCCTGCTACTTCTTTTAAATATAGAGCAACTCATTCATAATATAAATCCTGTCTTAGCTCATATTATCCTTCAGAACATTAATGAAGTTTTTTTCTTCTTAAGGTCTCAAGTATCACAGCCTAGAGTCAGCAACTTTTGGTCCATGTGACAAAGATGGTGCAAAGACCAGGCTTAAATATGCCAATCCTGCTGGCTACCATTAACGACTGGCCAGGCAATAAGAGTAGTAGTTCATCAGGTTCTCTTTAAAATTTTCTTTTAAACCTACCCAGAAATGAAAAGATAAAAGATGTTAAAACTGGCTAGTCTCTAATCTAATCCAGATCTAGACTTTTAAAGACTACAATCTAGTATTTATTCCACTTTTCTTGAATGGATTACTCTGAAAAGTGTTCCTCATGAAGCGGTAATGCTACTGTGATTAACAAAGGGAAAAGGTATCAGGGGAGGGAGAATGGCTAGACAGGACATTCTCTCTCCAGCAAGGGGCAGACCTATAAATCTCAGTTGTGTTCCCTCAGTTGTGTTCGAACCCAGAGATTTTCAGGAACAAATTGTAGAAGATTAAAAACCTAAAGACAAAGTTAGAAAATAAAGACACAGATTAACTTTAACAAGGTCAACAATGCACAGTACTGATGTGGTTTTTTTTTCTCAAAAGATCATGTATGCTATATGAAGTGCAGCAAAATTTAGAAATACGATCAGAAAATATTTTTCAGAAGTTAAAGAAAAACACAGAATACCATGCTCTATAACCAGTGCCCCATTTTGCTACAAATAGCAGTATTTTTAGTAAAAATAAGTAGGTGTAATGAAAGCCTCTATACTAGGCAGGGATATGTACAAAACCATCACTAAGAAAAATACTAGGGAGTCAGGCAGTAGCACAGCAGGTTAAGCGTGTGTGGCGCATCCCAGTTCGAGTCCCAGATCCCCACCTGCAGGGGAGTCGCTTCACAGGCGGTGAAGCAGGTCTACAGGTGTCTCCACTGCTCCTGGTGGCCATTTTTCCTATTTTATTGGATAAGACAGAGAGGAATTGAGAGAAGAGAAGAGGAAGAGAGAGAGAGAGAGAGAGAGACATCTGAAACCCTGCTTGACCACTCGTGAAGCTTTTTCCCTGCAGGTGGGGACTGGGGGCTTGAACCCAGGTCCTTGTGCATCGTATATCTTTCTCTCCCCCTCTGTCTTCTCCTCCTCTCTCCATTTCTCTCTCCATTTCTCTGTCCTATCCAACAACATCATCATCAACAATAACCACAAATAATGTCTTTCTCTCCCCCTCTCTGCCTTCCCATCCTCTGTCCTATCCAGACGTCAACAACAATAATAATAACCACAACAAGGCTACAATAACAAGGGCAACAAAAAGGGGGGGGGGGAATGGCCTCCAGGAGCAGTGGATTCATGGTGCAGGCACTGAATCCCAGCAATAACCTGGGAGGCAAAAAAAAAAAAAAAAAAAAAAACTAAAGTCATTATTTCCAAACCTAGGTTTTTCATTTTTATATACTGCCAGAAGATGAACCCAGGGCCTCACATGTGCAATGTCATTTAGTCATCTCGATTTCTGCTCTGTATTTTACGTAGATCAACTTCTAACCTCTATTTTGGACCAATATCTAGTCTATGTTTGGAGAAAGTGATGTGTTGCCAGAAAGGAGACACCATTCAGAGTCATTGTGGTGCTGTCCACAGTGCTCTCTGCTGATCCCAGGACTGAACTCTCATGAATGCTAAGCCATGCACTTTAGCCACTAGCCAATACGCTAGTCGTTATGACACAGATTCCTGGGCCTGCCAGGATAGGGTTGTGGAGAAGTTAAAATATTTTTTTAAAAAACAATTTACAGAGGACTAGGAGATGGGTACAGTTTTGGATTCTTAAGCATGAGGCTGAGTTTGATACATGAACTCAAGTACCAGAGTAATGTCTAGTTCTCTTTATCTCCTCCTGTTTATTACTTCTTTGTTGTTGTTAATAAGTCTTTAAAAAAATGAACAAAACTCATTTATTTACATCCTTAAAATCCAGTAATTCCACTTCTAGGAATCTAAAGAAACACAAGCATAAATATGCAAGGGTATATGAAATCAAAACAGTTGCTGTGGCATATCAGTGGGAAAACTAGAGAAACCAAATATTTTCAGGAGAATTTAGAGGACCTTAAAGACAAAGCAGGTTTTCAGGTTTTGGTGCTATGCCAATACTGAAGAAAACAGCACTGCTAATTCCTTCAACAAATATGAGTCTACTTGACAAGTATCAAAAACATAACCTTCAGCAGGGAAGCAATTACAGAAGGCAGACCTCCCACCTTCTGTATCCCACAATGACCTTGGGTCCTTACTCCCAGAGGAATCAGGGGGATGGGATGGGATGGGATACGGAGTTCTGGTGGGGGGAATTGTGTACCCTATGGTTTTGTCAATGTTTCCTTTTTATAAATAAATAAATTAAAAAGAAAATAAAGAAAACAAAAAAATTAATAACTGGGGGCTGGGTGGTAGTGCACAGGGTTGAGCACACATAGTGTGAAGTCCAAGGATCCTGGTTGAGCCCCAGGTTCCCCACCTGCAGGGGGGTTGCTTCACAAGCGGTGAAGCAGGTCTGCAGGTATCTTTCTCCCCGTTGTCCCCTCCTCTTTCAATTTCTCTCTGTCCTATCCAGCAACAACAGCAATGGACAAAAGATGGCCAGCTGGAGCAGTGGATTTGCAGTGCAGGCACCGAGCCTCAGCAGTAACCCTGGAGGCAAATGAATGAATAAGTAACCATCAGGAATGGTGGAATTGAAGTACAGGCACTGTGCTCCAGTGATAACTCTGGTGACAGTAACATCAACAAGCTCTTTTTAAAGATATCATATAATAAAAACAGGATAATTCTTTAGTATCAGTATATATGTACATTCAGTGCTTATACATTTCACACTTGCTTTTTGTTGATAGTCTCTTAAAACTTATATCTAGATTCCCCTTTCTCTTTTATTCCCTGTAGTTAGCTTACTATATGTTCTAAATGTTTAGCTTTCAGTTACTTTGCATAACTTAGTGGTGATTTTCTGGGTAAAGAATTTAAGATAAAGTCGGTGTTGTTGGAGCTATTATTTGAACCACCTCTAGAGGTTGGTCCTTTTATCAAGGAAATTTTCTGGAATTTGTGTGTACAGACTTCTGTTTTATTCCTTCTTTTCTTGTCATTTAGGTCTCAGCTTAAAATACCTTTTCAGAGAGGTATTATGATGACTCAGCCAAGAGTAGCCTTTTCCTTCCCTTTCCTGTTCTCTACTTCCCACTTTTCTCCTGGGCCATCAGGGTACTCAGCATCATGTGTTAAATAGCTCAGTCATTTTCTTCCCATTTGAATGTAAGTTTCACTGTGGGCATTGACAGGTTGAGCCATACTCCCAGTCTGTCTGTCTTTCCCTAGTAGGGTGGGGCTCTGGGGAAGTTTGACACATTGGTGGGGTTGTCTGTCCAGGGAAGTCTGGTTTCTTTATTTTTCTAATAGAAGTGGCAAAATAGGGAAAGAGGGAGAGTGGAGGAGACATCTGCAGCACTGTTGGTCCAGTGCTCACGGGGTTCCCCCCCAAAGGTGAGAACCAGGGACTTGAACCTGATTTCTCATTCATGGTAATGATGACACTCTACCAGCTGTGTCCAGCTCTAAGAGCTCAACTTTAAGAGAAGCAGGCTGAAATATTTACCAATAAATTAGCAAATTATGCTTCAAAAGATTGGGGGGAGGGGGTGTGGGTCAAAAAACTGCCATGAATCACTTTCTAACAAAGTCCCATAACCTAGATATACACCAGTTTCTGTGAGAGAGAGCTTATGTGCACACGTATCCATAAACTACTGCAAAATATATACCTGAAAGCAGAAGTACACTAGAGTTTGCAGTGAGTACCTCCCTAACACTTCCTCTCCACTATTCCAAGCTTGGGATCCATGATTGCTCAACAAATTGTTTGGCTTCATATGTTAACTCTCTTTTCAATCACCAGGTTCCAGATGCCACCAGGATGCTGGCTAGGCTTCCCTGGATTGAAGACCCCACCAATGTGTCCTGGAGCTCAGCTTCCCCAGAGACACACCTTACTAGGGAAAGAGAGAGGCAGACTGGGGGTATGGACCAACCAGTCAACGCCCATGTTCAGTGGGGAAGCAATTACAGAAGCCAGACCTTCTACCTTCTGCAACCCTCCATGCTCCCAGAGGGCTAGAGAATGGGAAAGCTACCATGGGAGGGGGTGGGTTATGGGGATTGGGTGGTGGGAATTGTGTGGAGTTGTACCCCTCCTACCTTATGTTTTTGTTCACTAATCCTTTCTTAAATAAAAAACTAAAAAAAAAAAAAAACTGCCATGAATTAAGGATGTCTTTGTTGGGGTATAGTAAGCTTCACAACAGTTCTGTTTCATTGTACATATTTAAAATCCTCCATTACAATGTCTTTTATTTAAAAAAAAAAAAGCATAATTACTGTTATGTCTAGAGGAAGGTGGTTGTTGCTTCTGTTTTCTAAGATATACCATTTGCTTTAAAAAAATGAAAAAACGATGAGCAGAGTTTACATTTATCGGATATAGGTCAAATCATCTGTGACCTGAATGTGTCAGCCTACACTTAATTCATTATTTAAACCCTAGTCTACCAACTCTAACACAGTATAAGATTATTAAGAAAAATACCAGGCCTTTCAAAGAGAGGGTACAAAAGTAAATCCTGCTCCCCACCTCACCCCCACTGGTGGAGTGACCATAGTGACCTAGCCTTCTTATGGCTAGTTCTTGAGCATAGAAATATTTCTCCCTCATACATTAAGAAATTGGACCCAACTCTTCTGATGACAGATGCAACTACTAACGGTGAACTTTAGGACACAGAATCAATCCAACAGTTCACTCCACTCTGCAGTAGAGCTAAACCGCTAATACTCATGCTAATCCTTTACTCCTATCAAAAAGTGAAAGACAACTCTGGCTGGTCTCACTCATTTGTAAAATCAAGACAATTGAGGCAAATGCAACAGCAGAAGGAAACAAACAAACACACACACAAAACAGAAGAGTAACCAAATTGTAATTAAAGTTAGGGGAAGAGAGGAGGTGAGGGGATAATTAGAGAGGAACAGGAAGGAACTTGAGTAGTGGGTGCAGTATGTTGCATGTACACATATAGGTATGAAACTACTCCTGAAATTACAATTTCTGTTTTGTTTTTAAACCAGAACAGTGCTAGGAACTTATAGCCACAGGCATGAAAGTCTTTTTTATAACCATTATGCTATCACCCCAGTCCTACAAATGCTTTAAAAACTCAGTACTAGGTATTAAAAAAAAAAGTGCCTTTATTTGCGATAAAAGGTCCAAAAATACAATAATTTTTAACCAGTCTTTAAGGTCATATAAAATGGGGGGTGGGAGGAGAATTGACAAAACACCGTTATGAGGAGAGTACATGGTTTTGCCATGTGCGTCAGCCAGGCCTCCCACTGCACTAGAGGAAACTTCAGTGGTCTCCTCTCTCTGCCTTTTTCTGGGAGGGAGGAAAAAAAAAAAAAAAAAAAAAAAAAGCCTAGGAACATGAAGCCCTAGTAATGCAAAATAAGAAAAAAAGGTGGTGGTGGTAGTGGTGGTACTACAGAGAATCTTAAAACACCACTCAAAAACTGGTATTAACAAGACAAAAGAAAATAGATTAGTAAGGGTACAAATAATTTGAACATGACTCAACAGACTTAATGGACAAATACTAACACTGGAAATACATATACTTTGTAAACATAATTAGAATATAACTAAAATTAATGTACTATACATACACTCATAAAATGAACAAACTGAACTGAAATACCAAAATGAGGAGTCCCACAGTTGCAAAGCATATTCCTAGAACAGTATCTCTAGTTATCTCTTTACTATACCAGTTACATGGCAGTTAACTCAGTTCATTATCTGTCCACATGAGCTAGTGATTTCCTGACACTACCTCCACACTAGTTTACCTGAAATAAACTACTTCATCTCTCCAAATGTTGTCAAATCTCCATGCCTTAAACTTCTCAAAGTTCCTTCGTATTGTAACCCTAAAAGGCACAGTAGAGTTCTGCAAATGTAAGCATTTCATTAGATACTGCAAGTGTACACCTGCATTACAGAACCATATTTCTTTCACCTCTTTGTAACCGCTGTATTTCCCAGAGATTCCTATACATCGCATGCATGACAGTATCTCATATGCTCAATATCTGCCACCACAAGTTTAATAAAAATTTTGCAAAGACCTTAGATGGGCCAATTCATAGTCCTTACCTAAGACTCAAAATAGGTCAAGTATAAAGTTTGGCACTGTAATAGCTATTTTGAACAAAGAACAGTAGAAGACAGAAATATAGCAATCACAGGGCAGAAACTACAGGTAAGAGTATTAAAACTTAGGGGGCCAGGTGGTGGTGCACCTGATTAAGCGCTCACATTACAGTGCACAGGACCCAGGTTCAAGCCCCTAGCCCCCAACTGCAGAGGGAAAGCTTCAGGAGTGGTGAAGCAGGGCTGCAGGTGTCTCTATCTCACCCTTCCCCAGGTGTCTCTATCTCACCCTTCCCTTTCAATTTCTCTCTCTGTCCAATAATGAATAAATAAAATATCTGGGGGGAAAAAGAATACTGAAACTTACTGGTTTCAGTGTATTGTTCTCTACTGTCCCTAGGGCTGGCCAGCCTAAGTTAAAAGGTTTCATTATACACATAGGACAGTCACTCTCAATGTCCAATTAATGTTCTTTTTAATTCCTACATTTTTATGCCTCAAAATTAAGCTATATTTTCTTTTGTCTAATTCACATATGGTGATTGTGTTTTCACCAGCAAATCCTTGTATGCCATTTTCTATGTAAATACTTATTCTGATTTACTTCTTTAGTACTAACAAGCCCCAAACTATAACAAGATCAAACATTACTCCTATTAACGGGATGAGTTAGGTTCAAAAGAAATTCATACATACTCCATTATTGATTTTTTTTTACATTTTATTTAATAATAAGAAAGATAGGAGGAGAGAGCAAAAGAACCAGCCATTACTCTGTTACATGTGTTGCCAGGGCTCTAACTTGGGACTGAGATCAATGTGCCATCTTCTGGACCACCACACTCCATTACTGATCATTAAAATCAGATTAGAATGGTCTGGTTCTCAGGACAATTTATATTCTTGTTCTTTTTAAAAATATTTTCATTTATTGATTATTGGACAGAGATAGAGAAACAGAGGAGAGGGGAAGATAGAGGGAAGAGACAGACACCTACAGATGTGCTTCACCACTTGTGAAGCCTCCCCCTGTAGGTGAAAACCAAGGTCCTGAACCCAGGTCCTGTGTGTTTATCCAGGTGCACCACTGCCTGGCCCCAGAACTATTTTCTTATACACTGCTGTTTAGATGGATAAATTCATAGCCATCAAACCCAATTTATAACTTTCCACGTATAGTATAGAACCAAAAAAAACTGTATTTAGTGATAACATACATGAATCATTAAAAGATTCCATTCTAAAAACTGTTCCTATAGGCACTGTTGAATACATCAAAGTAAAAAATCAAAACACAGAATTTAGAGTATTCCAACCTTTTACTGAAATATAAGAGGAAAATACTGATAAAGCGTATTTAATGCAGTTCCAAATGTAGTTCCGTCAGGACTTACAAAGCACTACAATCCATAAAGTACTAGCATACCTTTAACAAAAACTAAAGGCTGATATATGTGTGGACCAGAAAAATTTCTTTTTACTCAACAGATGTTGTTGCCTTCCAGCTGTAAGTGTACTAACATCTTACTGGTCTGCAGGTGTCTTATCTTTCTCTCCCCATCTTCCCCATCCCTCTGGATTTCTCTCTGTTCTATCCAACAACAACAGCAACAACAGCAGTAACAACAACAATAAACAACAAGGGCAACAAAGGGGAAAACTTAGCCTCCAGGAGCAGTGGATTCATAGTGCAGGCACCGAGCCCCAGTGGTAACCCTGGAGGCAAAAAAAAAGAGAGAGAGAGAGAAAATAATGGCCACTCATGGGGGGGGGGGGAGATATTGCAGTGGCACCACTATAAAATGTTGATGCCAAGAATGCTTAATGTCCTTAGATTATAGCTCTTTACTGAGAATTATTTTCTTTTTAGTCCTTCCATACCAAAAACAAACACCTTTGCTTTTCGTTTAGAGATACATGCACACACTGGAAAACAGAAAGGAGAACCAAATAAACTCAACCATCATCTAACTATCTACTAAGGAAAAGACATTTGTTCAGCACTGATTTTACAAATACTGTCCTCTCCCACATTCAAGCCTTTATGTCAACTGCACCAGTAGAAGCTGGAAGTGGAGAACAGGGGTTTCCAAGTTCCTGTCTGACTAGCTGGTATTCAGGAGCACATGGTCTCATTCAGTCACTTACTCAATTACTTAGTAGACATTCAATTAAGTATCTGCCCTTGCAGAACTTCTGAACAACTAGACGAAACAAATAATAACAGCACTACAACGGAAGTTAAGTAGTAAAGAGACAGAAGAAACTGAATGGGGGACTACAGACTGGAGAATATAGAAATAAATACCCCCCATGCAAATGTCATCTTCTTGCTGAAAAGAATCCTACCTTATAGAAGCTAGAATCCCTTGAGGTCTAGGGGGTAGGTGAATCAATACTGAGCTAAAGTCAGTATTTTCCCCAGACTGCAAGATTAGAGCCTTGAAATCATTTTAGGTTCATAATCAGGAGTTCAAGAACCTAGATTGAAAAAAAGGGTAATTTCACTAACCTGTGATTAAATTATAACATTTCCATGGCTGGGTGGTGGTGCACCTGGTTGAGAGCACATGTTACAATATGCAAGGACCCAAGCTTAAGCCCCCATTCCCACCTGCAGGAAGAAAGCCTCACAAGTGGTGAAGCAGTGCTGCAGGTATCTCTCTTGTCTCTCTCCCTCTCTATCTTTCCCTTTCCTCTCGATTTCTGGCTGTCTTTATCCAATAAAAAAAAAATTTTAAACAATTTTTTAACATTACCTTCTATCAGCAAACCACAGAATTACTGTCAGTAGGTTTGACACAGCACAGAGAAATCACAGATATCATCCTATCACATTACTATTGTTGTAGATACTTCAAAATATCATTTACAGTCATCACAGCTTTAAACGGCTGCTAGATTCTGTTGTTGAACATGCCAATAAGGAAACATTATGTTACAACAGACTTGTTTAATGGTTTCACTAAGACTAGAGTTCAACATTTTGTCTTGGGCATTCAGAGTTTAAAATTATTTAAGAAGTTCACAACTCAAAGGTGCTGAAGAATGAACACACACAATGGCAGCACACCTTGTTGAGCAGTTACCATGCACAAGGACCAGAGTTCAATCCTAAGAGGTGAAGCAGATCTACAGGTGTCTTGTCTTCATGCAGCTGTCTCTAACTCCCCTCTCAATTTCTATGTCCAAATAAAAAGTAAAAAGAGAGAAAGAAAGGAAGGACAATTGGACACCAGGGAAGAAAGAAAGAAAGAAAGAAAGAAAGAAAGAAAGAAAGAAAGAAAGAAAGAAAGAAAGAAAAATTGGACACCAGGAGGGCTGGATTCATGGTGTTGACACAATGCCCCAGCAATAACCTTGATGGCAAAAAATAAAAGGTTAGAAATCCTGATTTTTTTATATAATGCTATAAGATAAAATATTTAAATTAAATAATGTATAAAAAGCAGGGGGGCAGGCAGTGGTGCATCCAATTAAGTACACACAGTACGAAGCACAAGGAACCACACAGGGATGGGGGTTCAAGCCCCCAGCTCCCCACACTTTACAAGTGGTGAAGCAGGTCTACAGGTGTCTGTTTTTCTCTTTCCATCTCCCCCTCCCCTCAATTTTTCTCTGCCATATCCTATAAAAAGAATGGGAAAAATGGCCTCCAGGAGCAGTTGATTTGTAGTGCCAACACCGAGCCTCAGTGATAACACTGAAGGCAAAAAAAGTAGCTATATGGTATACATAGAACCACAACACATCCAAAGATGAAAGGAAGTGATGAGCAATCACTGTACAAAGCAAGCAAGTTAGTTCCTTAAAAAGCTAATCACTTAAGAGTCCAACCACCAGTGAGGGCATTAAAGATGGCTAACAGTCTGGATCAAACATTACAAGGCTCATGCCGAAAAGTCAACAAGGGTCTGATGACTGTTACAGAGTCACATGAAGGAAAAAAGTTCACTATATTGATCTCTTTTCAATCGATTTACCACATCTACTTCTTTAAAAAAAATCTTTTTCATAGATTCAATTTTTTTAGAGAAAACAAATTTATACTCTAATAACAAAAGAAAATTGACCTTAAAGCTGGGTAAAAGGAATACAGAATATTCCTTAAATGGTTTTTACATTAAAAATCTTTATCAATATAATTAAATTTATTTTTTACTGCCACCAAGCTTATCACTGAGGCTTGGTGCCTGCACAATGAATTCACTGCTCCTGGCTGCCCTTCACCACCCCCCTCTTTATTTGATAGACAGAAATAAATTGAGAGGGGAAGGGGAGAGAAAAAGGAGAGACCTGCAGCACTGCTTCATGACTTCTGTTAAGCTGCCCTTACATTTTTATAATGCCTAACCCTATATCAAAATGATCAAAACAACTTAAGCCACATATTCTTCATTACAAGAAAAATGAAATCTTGTCTATAGCTCTACAAGGATAGAATTCAGAATAATGTTAAGCAAAGTAAGTCACAAGGACAAAGACAAATACTGGATGACCTCATTCAAACCTGGGGTACAAAGAAACAAAGCAGAGAATAGACAAAGCCAAACTAAAACTCTTGCACTCTGACAACAAAATTGAGATTACCAAAAAGGGAGGGAGGAGTCAAAAAGATTGGTCAATGGATACTGGTACTTGTGCTGTGGGTGTGTTTGGCTGCAAATAATCTAAAGAGGTACAAAAATGTTCCCCTAAAATAAGTGGTCTTGTAAGCCAACATCACCTCAGTAAAAGAAAACAACTATAGTACAGTAACTACTTGGCCACTTACAGCAGGTATTATGCTAGCACTCATGGAAAAGTCACAGGAATTCTTTAAAGTGTGTTTTCCTATCATTTATACTAAGTATCTTGCCCAAAATCAAACAACTAGAAAACTAGATTCACCAAATGCATCTTGGTATAGAGGCCACCAGTAGGTTCAGTTCTCTTTCATCATAAAGCTTTATCATACAAGTTATCTCAGATTCTATCAGAGAAATTCCTCTTACCAAGCCATCATGTCAGGTAATAAAAAATAAAAAAGAATGGTTACTAACAATAGCAATTAATAAATACACTGTGTAGTTACCCAGTATCAGGGATAATAATAAAAGTTTTACACAGTGAATTTAGTCCTCGCAACAAACCTTGAATTTGGATGTATTATTATTTTTCTCACTATACACAAGAGAAATTAAAGTCAAAATAAAGTGACTTGACAAGATCACAGTTAATTAACTGCTCTTAGCCACTTAACTCCCTTAGACCTTAAAAGATATATCACTGGTGGTCTGGGAGGTGGCTCAGTGACAAAGCTTTGGACTTTTTTTTTAAATTTCTTTATTGGGGAATTGATGTTTTACATTCAACAGTAAATACAATAGTTTGAACATGCATAACATTTCCCAGTTTTCCATATAACAATACAACCCCCACTAGGTCCTCTGCCATCCTTCATGGATCTGTATTCTCCCCATCCAATCCACCCCAGAGTCTTTCACTTTGGTGCAATATGCCAATTCCAGTTCAGGTTCTACTTGTGATTTCTTTTCTGATCTTGTTTTTCAACTTCTGCCTGAGAGTAAGATCATCCCATACAGTTTTGGACTCTCAAGCATGAGGTCCTAAGTTTGATCCCCGGCAGCACATGTGCCAGAGTGATGTCTGGTTCTTTCTCTCCTCTCCTATCTTTCTCATCAATCAATAAATAAAGTCTTTAATATATATATATATTTAATTAAAAAATGTATCACTGGGCAGGGGTAGATAGCATAATGGTTATGTAAACAGACTGTCATGCCTGAGGCTATGAAGTCCCAGGTTCAATCCCCTGCATCACCAGAGCTGATCAGTGCCCTGGTAAAAAATTAATTAATTAATTAAAGAAAGATATATTATCTAAGATTATATACATATATATGAATGATTTCAAATTCTTGTGAGCAAAGTAAAGTCCAGAGGTAGTACTCTAGAGCAAGGACTGGAAATATATAGTCTACAGGCCAAATATAACACAGATCTCATTTTCTAAAATACTGTTTTACTAGAACACCCTCAGTGGTGGCTAGCACTGCACAACAGGCAGACTAATTAAGACACAAACTGAATAAACGACAAAGTCAAATATATTTATGATCTGGCACTTTGCAAAAAGTTTACTGACCCGTTCTGAAAACTACTACTCTGTAAACCCTCTATCTGCTAGTTTTTTACAATTCTATAACTAAAAACAGCAACAGCTACCATTCAAACACATACCATTAATACAAGACCCTGACAGTCATGCCTTAAGAGAGCTAAAATGACTTGCCCTACATCACGTCTAAAACACAGAGGATCTTGTATAAAATGTCAGACTGCAAAGTCCATGTTCTTTCTATATGAAGTTCATAACCTTAGAAGGGCAGAAATTTCTACACAAACTGACTGAAGTGGCATGATCAAGCACCGAGTTCAAGGAGAATAAAATATTCATAGAAATGTATGCATAGATTAACAGGATCATGTCTGCCTTATTTTTCACATTTATGTTTTCCCTGTTACTATAATTAGATTTGAATAACCCAGAAGTACTCAAAGCACAGAAATAAAATGGCAGATTTTCCTTATGAAAGGCCACAGGGTAAAGAAATCATTAATGTGGGAGTTGGGTGGTAGCACAGCAGTTTAAGAGCACGTGGCGCAAAGAGCAAAGACCAGCTTAACCATCCCGGTTGGAACCCCTGGCTCCCCACCTGCAGGGGTGTTGCTTCACAAGTGGTGAAGCAGGTCTGCAGATGTCTATCTTTCTCTCCCCCTCTCTTGTCTTCCCCATCTCTCTCCATTTCTCTCTGTCCTATCTAACAATGACACCAATAACAATAATAAAAACAACAAGGACAACAAAAGGGAATAAATAAATATTAAAAAAGAAGAAGGAAAAAAGTCATTAAAGTTGGTGGTGTAATGCACCAAAGAAAGACTGGGATAGTGGTGGGGTGTTCAGGTTCTGGAATATGATAGCAGAGAGAACCTGGGGGACCAGGGTTAAGACTGTCATGTGGAAAACTAATGAATTATACATATACAAACTACTGTATTCTACTGTCGAATGTAAACCATTAATCCCATCAATAAAGAAAAATAGGAAGTCAGGCAGTAGCACAGCGGGTGAAGCGCACGTGGTGCAAAGTGCCAAGGACTGGCATGAGGATCCCAGTTGGAGCCCCGGCTCCCCACCTGCAGCAGAGTCGCTTCACAGGCAGTGAAGCAGGTCTGCAGGTGTCTGTCTTTCTCTCCCCGTCTTCCCCTCCTCTCTCCATTTCTCTCTGTCCTATCCAACAATGATATCAATAACAACAACAATAAAAACAAGGGCAACAAAAAGGAAATATTTTTTTTAAATCTTTAATAAAAAAAAGAAAAAAGTTTTAAAAAGAATATAGTTAATTTTGCTCTTTATCAACCTTCTTATGAGACTGGTTATACAAAAAGACTCTCGTGCCTGAGACTCCAAGTCTCAGGTTCAATTCCCTGCACAACCATAAACCAAAGCTGAGCAGAGCTCTGGTAAAATAAAGGTAAACAAAATAGAAAGTTTCTTTTTTTTAGTAATACATATCACTTGTATACTGTTCATATAAATTCTATGTTCAATTTCTGAAGTGATTATTTCTCTAAATTTGGGGGTAGTGCAATTCAAAAA
Organism: Erinaceus europaeus; assembly: GCF_950295315.1. Classification (NCBI taxonomy): domain Eukaryota; kingdom Metazoa; phylum Chordata; class Mammalia; order Eulipotyphla; family Erinaceidae; genus Erinaceus; species Erinaceus europaeus. Next base: position 11,607,160 of record NC_080168.1, read on the forward strand.
TACCTTTAGAGGGAAATGCAGTGTGACCTGGGACAGAGTGCAGTGGTTCAAGTGTTGGGTTTTAAGTATCGGGTCCTGCATTCCATATGCCAGAGTGATATTCTCGCTCTCTTTGTTCCTTTCTCATAAATGTCTTTCTGACAGGAGAGAAAGAGGATAGATAGAAGATAGCATAGCTGTTCATTTACTCCTTTATGTCTGAGGCACCAAAGGTCCCATGTTCAATCCCTGGCAAGAATATAACCAGAGGGGGCTGGGTGGTAGCACATGGCGCAAAGTGCAAGAACCAGCTCAAAGATCCTGGTTCGGGCCCCAGGCTCCCCACCTGCAGGCGATGAAACAGGCCTGCAAGTGTCTTTCTCTCCTTTATCTTTTCCTGTCCTATCCAACAACAGCAACAACAATTATAATGACCACAACGATAAGGGCAACAAAAGGGGAAAAAAGTCTCCAGGAGCAGTGGATTTGAGGATGGATATGTATATGTATAAACACATACATACATACATACATATATATATATATATATATATATATATTATATATGTTGAATAATGCTGGGGGTGGGGTGTCAAAAGAACTGAAATTAGTAATAATTAAAAAGGATACATTTGGGGGAAAAAAGGCATCAGATTTTAAAGAAATTCGACAATTGCAGAAACCCTGCTAGCCAATAGACTAGAAATGCAGAATTTTTTTGTACTGTTTTGCTAAGTCCATGACTTTAGAGTCCTTAAGTATAAGTTAAACTTTTCCTAATTTTTTTAAAATTTAATGACCCCAAGAAAGCCATCTCTTTTTTTTAAATGTGGTATTGGGGGATGAACCAAGGACCTCAACCACATGCAACATCTATGAGCCAGCTTTTTTATTCTATTTACTTAAGAGAAAAGGGGAAAGACACACAAACCACTCCACCATCCCCTCTGATACCAAGAATCAAACCCAGGACCTCATGCACATTAACAGATGTGCCCTACTCACTGAGGTATCTCCCAATTCCTTAAAATTTTTAAATTGAGGTGTAACTGACACATTCTTTTAGTTTTCAATGATTTAGTCTATGTATATATTCTGAAATAACCACCACAATCAGCCTAGTTACAATTTTTTAAAATTTATTTTCCCTTTTGTTGCCCTTGTTTTTTTTTTTCATTGTTGTTGTAGTTATTGTTGTTGTCACTGTTAAGACAGAACAGAGAGAAATGGAGAGAGGAGGGGAAGACAGAACGGGGAGAGAAAGACAGACACCTGCAGACCTGCTTCACCGCCTGTGAAGCAACTCCCTTGCAGGTGGGGAGCTGGGGGCTCGAACCGGGATCCTTTTGCCAGTCCTTGCGCTTTGCACATGTGCTTAACCAGCTGGCTACCACCCGACTCCCAGTTACTTTTTTCCTGTGATAAGAACTTGGAAATTTCTCAAATCCTTTATTTAAACTCGGCATTGATACTTAAACTCAGCAAGCATCCTAGAAAAGTTCTAAGTACTTTTAAGTAAGACTCCCAAAATTCGGCCTTGAAGGTGGCACAATGGATAAAATGTTGAAACCTCAAGCATGAGGTCTTGTGTTGCATTCCTGGCAACACAAGTGCCAGAGATACTCTGTTCTCTTTCCTACTCTCTCATTAAAGAAATTTTTTTTTAATTAAAAAGTCAAACCTTGGGCGGAGGGTAGATAGCATAATGGTTATTTATGCAAAGAGACTCTCATGCCTGAGGCTTCGAAGTCCCTGGTTCAATCCCCCACACCACCATAAGCCAGAGCTGAATAGTGGTGTTAAAAAAATTAAAAATTTTTTTAAAAATCAATCCTCCCCAAAACTCAATTGTGCCATTATGAATCATCTAACTATTACTTTTTGTAACAAGAAACAAATCATTATTAGAAGCTGAGAATTAGTAAATATCCACTAAGTGGAAGGTCCACTCCACAGAAAAGTTGCTATTCCAACAGAGAACATTTACCGATTCTTTAGCTGATTAAAAAAAATGTGAACTAACAAGAAGTTTTACTATAGTTATCAAATGGACAAGTTGATCACAAACCATATGAAATAACAGCACTCAGGACAAGAATTGTGCCTAAAGTCCTTTCGACATTGCTCCCAGCTGTCCTGGTGGTATTCAGTAAGCAGTTGACAAATACGTATTGATCTGTTAAGCCCGAGACTCCAAAGTCCCAGGTTCAATTCCCCACACCACTATAAGCCAGAACTGAACAGTGTTCTGGTTTAAAAAAAAAAAATAAAGAAAGAAAGAAAGAAAGAAAGAAAGAAAGAAAGAAAGAAAGAAAGAAAAAATATATAGATAAATTTTTTTTCTTTTTGCCTCCAGGGTTATCACTGGGTCTCAGCGCCTGCATTTCCAATCCACTGCTCCTGGAGGCCATTCTTCCATTTTGTTGCCCTTTGTAGCGCTTGCTATTACTGTCATTTTTATTGTTGTTATTGTTGGATAGGACAGAGAGAAATCCAGAGAGGAAGGGAAGACAGAGAGGGGGAGAGAAAGATAGACACCTGCAGACCTGCTTCACCCCTTGTGAAGTGACCCACCTGCAAGTGGGGAGCCTGGGGCTCAAACCAGGATCCTTACACCGACCGGTTCTTGCACTTCGCACCATGTATACTTAACCACTGTGCTACCACCCGGCCCCCAGTATTGATAAATTTTGACCCACTCATAAGTATAATCTCTGAGTGTTAAACCTAGGGTGACCAAGTTACTAAAACAACCTAGTGCCTAACAATGTCTTGAAGTAGATGAATTTAATGCGGCCAATTCTAAAAAAATGTGTATTCTAGATTCTACCCTCAGTTATCAAAGCCTGAGAAACATAAGCCAAGTCATAGAAAAAGACAATGGCAAAACTGTATTAATAACATTCATAATATAATTTCTCAATGTTACCAAAACAAACTACCACTACCACGTGTTGACTGCAGACTTGTAGAAGCTACTGTGGAGATAGAATAAGAACTCTATCCAAGCGAAGAAGTCAGAGATTGAGTTAAGAGACCCAAACAACTAATTACAGTGAAAGCCACAATCAAAGCAAACAAAATGTCATAAAAGGAAGTAGAAAGACCAGCGGTTCAAGCCCTTGGCTCCCCACCTACAGGAAGGCCACTTCACAAGTGGTGAAGCAGGTCTGCAAATGTCTTATCTTCCTCTCTCACTCTGTCTTCCCCATTTCTCTTAATTTCTCCCTGTCCTATCCAACAACAGCAGCAATAACAACGGCAATAAAAGGCAACAATAGGGAAAAAATAGCCTCCAGGAGCACCGAGTCCCAGCAATAACCCTGGAGGCAAAAAAAAAAAAAGGGGGGGGGGATAGAAAGGAAGAAAGAAAAAAAATCTTACTAGAGCTATTGGAAGAAAGCTAAGTAAGGTGGCACAGTGCATAAAAGCACTGGTCTCTCAAGCATGACAAGGTCTTGAGTTCAATCCTCGGCAGCACATGTACCAGAGTGAATGTCTGGTTCTTTCTCTCTCCTCCTATCTTCCTCATTAATAAATAAAATATTTTTTTAAAAAAGTAGCTACTAATGGGCTAAGAAGAGATAGTTCATAATGATTATCTATAGTTTCATGCTAGAGGCATCAAAGGTACCAACACCACCATAAACCACAGCTGAGTAGTGCTGGGAGTAGGGGGAGAAAATGCAGCTGCCAGCAACACAAGATGGAAGGCGGAGGATCAGTTCAGGTAGACAAAACAATAAAAACCCAGAAAGGCGCCTTAAACTCTTGGGTATGCACTGAGGGGAACAAGCAGCTCAAACTGTATGCATCCAAGAGGGGGTTGCAAAATACAAAAATTGAGGACATAGCAGAAGCTACTGTATTTTCACAGACTTGCTGTTTATAGGCAACTAAAAATTCAGTGTTTGAGAAAGTTTAAAGGGGGGTGATGCACCTCCATATGCTCTCCATGAACCTGCTCTCTAAGGACACAAAGAAGCTTCAATTACAACTCAACAGTAAATTTTAGATGGGTTGTCTGTAAAAACTTACTTTGGGTTTCCAGAGCATCACATATGTTTGCCAGAGTAAGGACTTCAGATTGAGTTAATTTGACCTTAAGAAGACAACACAAAGTACATCTATTTATTCAGAATGCTGCCCATGGATAGAATGAGTAAGAGTTTAAGTCAGGGAAAAGCTCATTGGTTATGACAGCCAACAAGCTGATTAAAATACACATTGAAATACTGTAACTTCCAGTCTTGAAGGCCTGTTGACAGACACTTCTGCTTATAAATAGCCTTTAAAATCCCTGTATGGACAATAATAAGACATTCATAGAAATAAATATATCCTTTCTAAAAAGAAAACAGATAAACTAAGATGCTTAAGACATATTTAGGCGGGCCAGGGAGATATTTTAGCCTATAGAGCACCAACTTAACATGGAAGCACTAGGGATCTATGGTTCAATCCGTAGCACCACCATACAGCAGAGCTAACTACTGCCCTGCAACTCTCTCCCCTCTGTCATTCTCAAAACAAATCTTTTAAATTTTCTATTTAGGTTTTTAGGCAGGGGTGGATAGCATAATGTTCATGCAAAGAGACTCTCATGCAGGGGTCAGGTGCTGGTGTACCTGGTTGAGTGCATGTTACAGTGTACAAGGACCTAGGTTCAAATCCCTGGTCCCCACCTGCAGGGCGAAAGCTTCATGAGTGGTAAAACAGGGCTGCATGTGTCTGTGTCTTTCCCTATCTTCCCCTTCTCTCTCAATTTTTGTTGTTGTTTCTTTTAAATTATCTTTATTTATTTATTGGATAGAGACAGCCAGAAATTGAGAGGAGGAGGGGAGACAGAGAGGGACAAAAAAAGAGACACAGGCAGACCTGCTTCACCACTCACAAAAGCTTTCCCCCTGCAGGTGAGGACCAGGGGCTCGAACCCAGGTCCTTGTACACTGTACATGCGCTCAATCAGGTGTGCCACCACCCATCCCCTCTTGATTTCTGGTTGTCTCTATCCAATAAATAAATAAAGATAATTTTTAAAAAGTAAAAAACAAACAAAAAACTCATGCCTGAGGCTCTCTGAAGTCCTATGTTCAATCCCCTGCACCACCATAAGCCAGGGCTGAGCAGTGCTCTGGTTTTAAAAAAAAAAAGTCAAGTTTTTGGCCTCACATTTAAGCCATTACCTATTATACTGGGTTGTCAGGAAAATCATAATACGTTAATCTATGCAAAAGTCCATCACGGCTTTTCTGACAACCTAATGTAAAAAAGGAAAAAAAAAAAAAAACACTGCGGAATATAAAATGGCTTCTATTTTTTAATATGACTAAAGTAATCAGTCTCATAATTACATGCCAATGATTTAAGAAATGCATTCAATTTAGCATTAACAAATGCCAAAATGTTTATCAAAATAAAATGGCATCAAACTCTTATAAAGTATCTGTTTTCATTATCATTTGATTTGCACAAGACTTATTTCTTCAATAAACATTTAAAGAATCCCTAATACAGGTCAAGCACTGTGCCATTAGAGACTAGGGATGAAAAAGTGGAATACTGGCTTAGAAATCATAGTAGCTCCCAAATATGGGAAAGGTGTATAAATACTGTTGACTGTAAACCCCATCGATTTGATCTGATCTGGGGCCCATTATCAGCTTAGGAGCCTATGTGACCTCTGCATCCATGTAGATCTGAGCTCACATTCTGTGGTCATCAGTAGGGACATTCCAAGCTGCCCCAATATGGACCCATCTTCCTCAGGTGTAGTAGAATATGTTGTCCAGCCTCCCTTCAGAGGATGGAACATTCTCTACCATTGTTGATCCAAGTTGAGGGCAAGGTCCTGTGAAATCATAGTAGACTAAAGAGTTCAACAACATACTCTATTAACAAACCTGCATATAAATATATATACGTATATATAATAGAGGCAATGTTCAAGGTAGAAGGCAAGGAATGAGGCAATAATCAATCTTGCAAAGAAACACTGGAGAAAGGGTCCAGTGTTCTATCTGACTCTAGGTTAGATAGTAATGACCTTATGAAGGTCCAAGTCTTCCAGTTCCATTATTAGATACTGGGTAAAAAGGTGGTATTCACTAATGAAAGAATAGCAGAGGCAGCTTTTCTTTAATACTAGATATCTACTGATAAGAGTGACTTTTTCTTCTTTTTTTTTTTTTTTGCTTCCAGAGTTATTGCCTGGACTAGGAATGCACAGCTCCTGGAGGCCATCTTTTCCATTTTGTTGCCCTTGTTATTATTGCTGTTGTTGCTGGATAGGACAGAAAGAAATCAAGAAGAGAGGAAAACAGAGACGGGGAGAGAGAAAGACACCTGCAGGCCTGCTTTCACCTCTAGTGAAGTAGCCCCCCCACCCCGCAGGTGGGGTGCTGGGGCTCCAACTGGGATCCTTATGATGGTCCTTGTGCTTCACACCATGTGCGTTTAACCCACTGAGCTAGCTACCTCCCAGCCCAGTAGAATGACTTTTTACACCAACCACTGTCAAACTACTAGCTACAGCTTCTGAACACTCAAGACAAAGCAGCTAAGTCTGGCTGATGGACAAGTTTCTTTTTCTTCAAGTCAGTCCAATTTAGTGAAATGCCAACAATCAAAATCTAAAAGGTCTCAAAGACAAAAATATTGAACAGATTTCCTTGCAATATAGGAAACTATATTTCTGCCAGTATCCTGAAACTATCATATGAATCTACCACCAGTAACAGTATGCACTCTCCATGTAGAGAACCCAGTGGGATAGGTAGAGGATGTAAAGAACAATTTGTTATGGGTTTATGCCTTCAAGGACTCTGTAACACAGCTTGAACTACACACTGGCACTAAAAGAAAACACACCGATGTAAAGCTAGCAATACTTAAGTATCTGCAAGTGCCAAGCTTACATAACAATACCACTTGTATTTACTGTTTATTATCCATCAAACTTTTACTCTACCCAGATACAGATATGCAAAGAGGCTAAGATCATAGAATCAAACAGCATCCTGAAATATTTGCTGTGTCCAAGAACCTCTCCAAGAAAGAATCAGATTCAGCAATCAGGCAGATACTAGTGGCTTGGAGTAGGAAGTTAAATGGTATTATTTCAACCAGGCTTATGAAAGCGCCTTCATGCAAAAAACAGTGATATTAGATAATCCTTGAACTTAGAAAGCCCAAAATCCAGTTGAAGGAATGAAAACAACACCTGTCAACAAATTAACATGTGTAATTCAAAAATTAACACCAGTGAAATGAAACACAAGAAAAACATCTCAAAGCACAAGTTCTTTAGTGATTTGAAGAAAAGAGTTCAAGTGAATCTGAAACTATTTAAGTAAATCAGATGTATTTAACAAGAACTTTAGTGATAAAAATCAATAAGCAAGGTGATTTGTCAACTTGAGTTCACCATGGTAGCTCAAGCCAACAGAAAAATAATGAACTGGTATATTTGCTCAAAGACACCCCCCCACACACACACACACACACACACACTCATCCACTTAAAATAATTAAAAAATTAAAAACCCTCCTTAGATGCTCTAAAGAACAGATCGGGGGCAAGTGGTGGCCCACCTGGTTGAACACTCATGTTACAATGCACAAGGACCAAGGTTCAAGCCCCCACTGCCCACTTGCAGGAGGAAAACCTCACAACTCGTGAAACAGTAATGCAGATGTCTCTCTTCTGCTCTATTTTTCCCAATCCCTCTCAACTTCTTTGTCTCCAATACAGATAAAAATATTTAAAAATAGTAATTATAAAGAAAACAGATAAAGATTTAGAAATGGTTTTTCTTAATTGTAATCTGATTAGAAAAATCAATTTAATAAGTATCATACCCTAGAATTGGTACACATTTTCTTTCTAACAAAAAACTGTCTGAAGTTTCTCTAAACAGTTTTAACAAACTTATTCAGTGGGAAAAAACAAATAAAGAAATGCCTACCATGGGGATGTACGGGGTTGGGGGGCTTGGGGGTGGGTGGGAGGTGTTGGCAACATATTGGACTCTCAGGTTTGGAGGTACTGAGTTTGACCCCTAGCATCAAATGTGCCAGAGTGCTGCTATGGCTCATCTCCTCCTTACTCCACTAATAATCTGTTTTTAGTCATATACCAAGCAAATGGGGGAAAATTGTTAACATAAAATGAGCCTAAATTCTGCTAGCAATTCAGCAGTAATTTCAAGTAATAAAGTGCTATACGTCTGATATAACTAATGTAATATTCTTAAACTAGCATCCTATTGTTACTCAGTTGAGGTTTTGAGTCTGTATACACAGGTTTCACAAACACAGTGAAAGATAAGGATTACCCACTCCCATTTGACAGAGTAACTGGAGACCAGATAAACTAAGTGAACAGCTCAAGGTCACACTGCAAAGTGGCAGAGGTAAATTCCTAAACCAAGGAGTCTTCTTTGCAAGCAAGGTGTCTTTAAAAATAAGATCACAAAACTGTATCAAGCTAACATCCCTACAGTAATCTTAGAAGTCAGAACGAATAGTAAAAATCAGTTTGCCAAATGAAAACGTTACTTTACCCTGGCCTAGAAGCCATGCATTAAAAAACAAAACAAACAAACAAAAAAACCCCACTATTTTAGTGTAGCACCATATGAACTCTAACAGCCAAAAAAGTGCTTGAAAAACTGGAACAAAAAACTTATTGTTCATGGGCACAAACTAAAAGTATCATTGAACAGATTTAAAAAAATACAAAACTCCCGAACAAGCCAGGAAAGAATGGAAACAAGGGTAACCTCAATTACAGTTCTTCAACTCTTCAGGACATTGGCCCATTCAGAAAGGCAGGCAGAGGTGAACAAAGCCAACACACCCCAACCATGTTAATATGCTCTCTTTTAAGCTCCAGATAGCTGAAATGACTTCTAAACGATCTGGCCAGGACAGTGCAAAAGGCGAAGCAGTTCAGACATCTGCGGGGCTGAACAAGGAGCAGGACTACCGAAAGGAAGAATCTGAAATTTCTGCTGACTCAAATCACGTAAATCTGCTCTCTCTGCCGGCTGGGGTCCCGAAAATGGGCCTCCGCACCCGCGCGTGTAGAGCTGCCCCCCCCCCCCCCCCCCGTGAGTGCGACGCGGCCTCACTTGCAGGCCTCTGCCTCTTCCCCAACAACTAGGACCTTTGTTCCCAGCTCGGTTTTACCCCACTCAATAGCTCTTTCAACTTTCTACCCCGTGGTTTTTTGTTGTTTATTTGTCTTGTTTAGAGGAGGAGGAGGAGATAGAGCATTTACTTTCCCAGACAGACAGCGAGTGGGGCGAGCACACCTGGCCCTCGAGAGCGAGCGAGGAGCGGAAAGTTGGGCAGCAGAGGGGCCTAGGCAGCGAGGAGCCCGGGGATCGGGTGATCCGCGGGCCGGGCCGGGCCGGGCCGGGCCGAGCCAGGCGGGGAAGGAAGGAGGCCCAGGTGGCGGACGAGCAGGAGAGGCCTCGGCACTGACCCCCCCCAGCCCCCAGGGGTCGCCGTAGCCCCCCACCCCGCACCGACTCGTCCCTTCCTCGCCCCCAGCACCCCCTCGGACCCCAGGGCGGCCTGAGGCCCAAGTCCCCTCCCCCTCCCCATATCAAAAGCAAACATCTGCCCCAGGGCTTCGGAGCAGCCCCTCCCTCACGCGCCTCTCGCCCCTGGGGGGGCCGCCCCCTCCCAGCCAGAGTCCAAAAGCACCGGGGTTCGCCCCCGATGTGTGTTTATCCAACCTCACTAACGCCCCCCACCCCCAGCAGAAGGTTCTTTATTCTGAAGGGGAAAAAAGGGGGAGGGAGGGAGAGAGAGAGAGATCTAGGCGGAGGGGGCAGGACTGGGGGTGTCTCTCCTCCTCCCCATTCGGAACTAACTTGACTCGGGGCTGGAGCCCCCAGTCGCCCCGCGGGGAGGGGGGGGGCTGCGGCCCCGCGCGCTAATGGGTTTTATGTAATCCACCTGGAGAGGAGTTAATCGCCCTGCTCGCCCCGGGGGCCCCCACGTCGGGGGTGACAGCCGGCGCCCCCCGCCCCCCGGGAGGATGCTCGTTCCCCCGCGTCCCCGGCGTCATCCTCCCTCAGCCTCGGCCAACCCCCCGGGGGAGCTGGAAACAGCTGCCCCCGCGCGGAGCCCCGTCGCCAACCGTCCCCACCCCCACCTCCGCCGGCCAGGGCGCCCCCTTACTGCGCTGCCCAGTCGCTCCGGCCCGGCCAGCCCCTCCTCGGACTCTCGCTCCCCGCCCCCCGCAACTGTTGTCACTCACTCGAGCGCGGCTCCCTACTTTCCATTTCCGGGCCGGCCCCGGGGCCCCCGGAGCCTCCCCGCTCCCGGCTTCCGGGCCCCCCATCCCATTTCCGGGGAACCCGGGACGTCTCCACACACCCCCCACCTGCACTTCCGGCCCCCCACTTTGCTCTTCCTAGACGCCCTCCCGGGCTCCGGGAACCCACTTCCGGCCCCCCCACCAGGACCCCGCCGCCGCGGCTCCCCCGTTCACGGGCCCCGCACCCCTCACCCCAGGGGTTCCAGCGTCCTCGTCGCAGGAGGCCGCAGAGACGCGGCGGCGGACCGACCCCGTCAGGGCCGCCGCCGGGTCTCCCTCAGAGCGCTGCCCCGCCGGCAGGAGCCTGAGGAGAGGCCGAGCGAGGGCCCGCGACCCCGGGACTCTCGGGGACTTGGGGCTCAGCACCCCCCCACCTCCTCACACCCCACTCGGCGCCCCCGGCCGACCCCCGCCCCGGTTACCTAGTCAGGCCCCAAAGTCTGCGGTCCGGACTCGGCGGCGGCGGCGACGCGACGGGCTCCACAGCCGGCGGCGGCGGCGGCTCGTCGGGGCCTCGATTATCAGCTGAGCCGCAGCACCGGCCCAGGTGCGCCTCCGCGCCGCTCCCCGCCTCCCGCCCGCCGCCGCCCGGCCCCCGGGAACTACTTCGCCCCCGGGCAGCGGCCAGCCGCGGGCACGTGCGCGGGACCGGCCCCGCCGCCCCCGGGCTCCGTCTCACATGACCCCCGCAGCCCCCGCAGCCCCAGCCGCCCGCTCCGCTCGCCCCCCGACTCGGCCTGCGCTCGCCCGCCGACCCCTTGGAGGAACCAGGAAGGGGACGGCGCTGCGGCGGCCGGTATCCCTCCGCCGGGGTCACCCCCGCCCCTGCGAGCGAGCAGGAACTGCTTCCCCGACGGGTCACGGGGCTCCGCGGCGCGAGGCCGGACGCCCGGGCTGCCCGGGGAGCCCTGGGGACGCAGAGACTGGGGGGACGGGCCCCCCCACAATGAGAAAAAACCCCCGGGCCGCGCCGAAGCCCGGCTCGATTTCCCCTCCGGCTGCGGCCCCCTGACCCCGGGAAGCCCCGCCCCTTCCTGGTTGTCCTGGCGACGGCGGCGGCGTCCCAAGATGGCGTCGTGGCTGCCGGAGACGCTGTTCGAGATCGTGGGCCAAGGCCCGGCGCCCAGCAAGGACTACTACCAGCTGCTGGTCACCCGGTCCCAGGCAAGTGCCAGCCGCCGCCGCCGCGGCGCACCCTCGCTCCCGGAGCCCCCGGGGAGCCCGTGACGCCCCGACGAGCCGCGCAGCGCCCTGCGCCCAGCCCGGAGGGGCCCCTGGCCACCGCGGAGGCCGCCCGGCCACCCCCGCCCAGGCTCCGGGCCTCCCCCCAGGCCGGCAGCCACCCCGCGGGGCCCGCTCCTCTCGGCGCGCACGGACACGGGCGTGGACGGGAGGCCGAGTCAGGGTCCCGGGGAGAGGCCGGCGGGGGGACGGGGACGGGGTTGGCGTGGCCGCCGGGGAGGGTCGCCCGGAGGCCCCCGGGTGCGGCTCGGTGCCGGCCGGGCGGGAGCGACGGGGAGAGCCCGGCACTTACCTGTGTGGAGCCCCTTCGGTCCCATGGAAAGTGCGCGGGGGGCGGTAACGGAAGGTCTCGGCGGCCGGGCGCGTCAGCCCCACCCATAATGACATCGGCTCGTCCACAATCGGGCCCGGGAAGAGCTGATCGCCCGGGGCCGGGAGCCCGACTCGGGCCTGGGCCTCCCGCCGCCGCCGCTTGTACCCGGAGGAGCCGGGCGGGGGAGCACCGGCTGCGCCCCCGGCGACGCTCGGCCCGAGCAGCCTGCACGTCTCTGCTGCCTGGCGGGGAGCTCCGTGCACCTCGCAGCGCGAAGCGGAGTAGAGGGTCTCCAAAACAAATCTTAAAAAAAAAATTTTTTTTTGTATATACGTCTGCATGCCATTTGGAACTTTGCACCTCTCAGCGTGTGATAGCCCCCAAGGGCTCTTGAAGATAAGGAGAATTTCTAATTTCGTTTCAAAGGCCTCTTTCAAAAAATAAAGATTTCTCTCCAAAAAATAAAGATTATTTAAAAAAAAATTTTTTAAGTCTAAACCTCAGGTGGATAAATATTAACAAACATCTGTGTTAAATGTGCGAGCCCATCTGATTCAGACTGTGTAATTAGATGCTTATTTTTCACACGGTTGCTGTGTGGGGTTGCTGGACCTACTTTTATGTATGATGTTAGGATGATTGGCTTCTTTCCATTTGCTGTAAAGATGTATGATGCTAAAAATCCTAACGAGTGATTAAAAGCACTGTGACCGAATCTGACTTTATTTTCTGTTTATTTATTGTCTGTCTCGTGTCAGGTGGAATGTTCTGTTTGTTTTTGTTGTTTATTGTTTGGTTTTGTCTTTGCTCAGCTCTGACTAGTGGTCATTGGGGGATTTGACCTGGGACCTCAGAGCCTCAGGCATCCATGTCTGTTTGCATAACCATTGTGCTATCTCCAGGCCCCTAGAATGTTCTGGTTTTTATTTTGCAATCTTTCCATAATTTGCCTGTTAGGAGGGGGAAAAATTCTTTGATTTTTTTTGCCTTGAAGGTCTGGTATTATAACTGTAGGGAAATATAATGTAGGCTGTAACAAGTTGAACACTTACTGACCTTTTTATTGTAGTAAATAACCATAAGAAGCTTCTTGACATCAGCTTTCTCCAAGAATGCTATTGTTGATGTTCTTCAGACTTTGATCGCTAGACTTGGGCTCCTTTAGCTACTGTTTTATGAAATCTACCCTCACCAGTATTAGTTATTTCCTTTCCTTCTATTTTTTCCCCCCACAATTCAAAAACTCCCTTGTTACAGCTCTTATTCTGTCAATTGCTACCATATAAAATCTTTTTCACAGTCTAATTCATTTTCTTTTTTAAGCAGAGTTTAAAAAAAAAAAACCTATTACAGTCCTACCAGTGGAGAGATTTCATCTTAAATCTGATTAATTGATTCAGTATTTAAAATAAAATTTCTAGTAAAAAATAATAAGTAAAAAAAAAAAAAATCTTTGCAGTCAGCCATCTTGAGAATATGCTGTTTCCTAACCACAGGATAATTTTCCTCATCTCAGACAGGAAACCAACCAAGCATCCAATAAGAAGTGGCCTGACATAAATAAGTATTCAAGGAAGAGGGTGAAAATGTGTCTTTAAAATTAGATTTTCTGTGGGGAAACTTTCTCTAATTGACTCTTATATTTTGTGTGTGCTTTCTTGCACTTTATGCCTTTATTCCTCTAAATGTTGTTTACCCCCAACACACCCCTGATTTGGATGGATTCTTCTACTACAATATTATTATATTATATTAATTATATTATATTTGTCTTTGAATGTTTTTAATTGTATTGGCTTTAACTTCAATTCCACATTGGACATGAATTTGTAGGCAAATCCCCTCATTAATATCATACAGCCATTACATGCTCCAGAATTTAAATGTTATATGTAAATATTTCCTTTGCCTTCCTCCATATACAGTTGAGTTGAGAAAGAAATTATGCTCAGGGAAGCTAGGTAGTGGTGCACCTGGTTGAGTGCTTGCAATAATGTGCATGGACCCAGGTTCAAGCCCCTAATCCTCACCTGTGTGCTCTTGACTTTCTTCTCTTGCTCTTTCCCTCTCCTTCTCCCCTCCCCCTTTCTCCCTCTCTAATTCTCCCTCCCCTTTCAATTTCTCTCTGTCCTGTCAAATTAATATATATGTGTACATATAGAGAGAGGGAGAGAGGGGCAGACAGACATTCTTAGTTAACGACATGATGCCATTTTGGTTTTGTTTCTTGTGTCAAGACTTGAACTGGGGGTGAGAGGGAAATAGCATAATGATTATGCAAAGACTCTCATGAGGCTCCAAAGTCCCAGGTTCAATCCCCCGTACCACCATGAGCCAGAGCTAATCAGTGCTGTGGTAAAAAAAAAGACTTGAACTCTCATGTTTGAACTTTGTAATGAAGGCTTAAAAAATGTATTTCTTTCTCTCTCTTTCCTTTCCTTTCCTTTTCTTTCTTTTTTTTTTTTTTTTTTTTTTTGCCTCTAGGGTTATTGCTGGGGCTCAGTGCCTGCACTATGAATCCACTGCTCCTGGAGGCCATTTTTCCCATTTTGTTGCCCTTGTTGTTATGATTGTTATTGCTGTTGTTGGATAGGAAAGAGGAGGAGAAGACAGAAACAGGGAGAGAAAGACACCTGCAGACACCGACTGTAAAGCAACACCCCCTACAAGTGGGGAGCCAGGGTTTTGAACCAGGATCCTTATGCCTGTCCTTGTGCACATAACTTGCTATGTTACCACCTGACCCCCTTGTATTGCTTTCTAAGTCAAAATTTACCCAATTATTGATCTTGGGTTTGGTTTTTTTTGCATTATCTTTATTTATTTTAATTGATAGAGACAGCCAGAAATCAAGAGGGAAGGGGGTGATAGAGAGGGAGAGACACCTGCACACTTCACCATTTGCAAAGCTTTCCCCCTGCATGTGGGGAGCAGGGGCTCGAACCTGGGTCCTTGTGTATTGTAACCTGTGCTCAACCAAGTGCACCACCACCTGGTATGTATATTCCCTCGTATTGAATTCTGATCTTTTGAGAACTGATTAAGTTTAGGTTAGGGAGATAATAAAGTGGTCATGTATTAGATTTGGATTCCTGGAACCCCAGAGATCCCAGGTTCAAAACCCACTACTACCATATGTCAGAGCTGAGCAGTGTTCTGGTCTATGTCATGAAAATAAATCAACTAATTATGTCTCTGAGAAAGAGAAAAAGAAAAGAAACAAACCAGCCCAGGAAGTAGTGTAGTAGATAAGATATTGGACTCTCAAGCATCATGTCCTGAATCCAAACCCTAACATCACATGTGCCAGACTGATTCTTTGATGCTCTCTCTTTCCTTCCTTCCTTCCTTCTTTTTTTTCTCTCACTAATAAATACATTATTGGGGTTTTGGGGTTTTTTTTCCAAAAAGAAAAAAAATTCTGATAGGTCCACAGTACGTTAGTGTTGGAAAGGATCAGGAAAATATTTTTTATGCCAGGGCTATTTCACATTTGAATTCAAAAAAAGTGTTAAGTTACTTCCTGAATGAAGACCCTTTCCTTAATTTTAACCAGAAACTTGATATTTACTGTGGATGTGCAAAATAACTCATTCACCAGAGAGATGTGTTGATTAAAGCTTTGTATGCTTCTAGATGCTGACGAAGTATTCGTGAGTCAGTCTCCCCTCTCATGGAGCTTGTAATTGAGTAGGGGGAATATAATTAGTAAGCTTGGTTTATACAAACTTTTTTTTTTTTTGGCATACACAATTTCATATTCTGAGCCTTTTCTTTCCCTTTCAGGTACAGAGAAAGGGAAATATACCCCAGGGTGACAGCTTCCTCTTTTGCTGTAGTGCTTCCTATGTGGTGCCTGGGCTTAAACCTGGGTCATGCACATGGCAGTGCATGCACCCTTCCTGCTGAGCTATCTCTCTGGCAGTATACAAACATTTAAACAATTAACTTTTGTATCTCTTTTTTAATCCAAAGATGTTCCTGAGCAGTTGCTTAATGAATAACACAGACACTTTAGAACCTGAGTTTCACTTTAGGAGATGGGGGTGAGGTGGGGTTTGTGACTGTCATCTGTGGTTTAATCTGGTTTTGTCATCGCTGGGCCCTCACCACTTCAGGGCAACTTTTTCAGACAGAGAGGCAGAGACAGTGATCCAGGAGGTGGCGCAGTGGATAAAGTGTTGGACTCTCAAGCATGAGGTCCTGAGTTCCATCCTTAGCAGCACATATACTAGAGTGATGTCTGGTTCTTTGTCTCCTCCTCCTATTCCTTTCATTAATAAATGAATTTAAAAAATGAAAATATTAAAAAAGGGGAAAGAGAGAGAGTATACTAGCTCCCCCAGTGCCATAGTGCTGCCATGTGCTGTTCCAGGAGCTCAGACCTGGGTTGCACATATGGCAAAGCGGCACCCTCCCAGGTGAACTATCTCACGGGGCCATGTTATCTGTAGTTTCCTCTTGAAATTCTGTCTTCTTTGTCCTCAAAATGGAAGTGTTGCTTTAAGATGGCCAAAACCAGTGACTGAGACAGGAACTGGCAGAGAGGACTCTTGAAGCTAATGACAGGTGGTTGTCCCCAAAGCGCCAACATGTCAGACACTCCGGCAGCTAAGAGGAGGAAGAAGACTGAAACAAAGGATTGGGATGTTGTTTTATCTTTCTTAGCAAGTCCTACTCACAATGTTAATGTTAATCCAGAAATAACCAACCTGAAAATTTAGTCTCTTAGACATACTGTGATCCTGAGATATATATATATATTGTTTAGGGGCTGGTGGTGTCGCACGCACATTGTTAAACACACACATTACCATGCACGAGGATCCAGGTTTAAGACCCTGGCTCCCACTTTCAGCGGAGGGGAGCTTCATGAGTGGTGAAACAGTGCTATGGGTATTTCTCTCTCTCTCAGTTCCTGTCCTATCAAATAACGTTTTTTAAAAAATCTTTAGGGAGTCGGGCGGTAGCAGAGCAGGTTAAGTGCACGTGGCACAAAGCGCAAGGACTGGCATAAGGATCCCGGTTCGAGCCCCCCTCCCCCCGGCTCCCCACCTGCAGGGGAGTCACTTCACAGGCGGTGAAGCAGGTCTGCAGGTGTCTGTCTTTCTCTCCCCCTCTCTGTCTTCCCCTCCTCTCTCCATTTCTCTCTGTCCTGTCCAACAACGACATCAACAATAATAACTACAACAATAAAAAAAGGACAACAAAAAGGAAATAAATAATAATAATAAATTAAAAAAAATATATTTAAAAGATACATGTACACACACATGAACATGCATATGCACACATATACATAGTTTTTATTTTAAATAAATGTGAATGAAAAACAATTCACGCTTAGGAAGAGTTATATAATTGCACTAACTTTCTGCATTACATATTTCTGAAAAATCTGAATATTTCTACAGTGAACACTGTGTGTGGGGGTCGGTGAGCAGAGTTTGCTGCTCTTTCCTTCAGATATAAAGGAGACAGGGAGAGAGACCACAGCATTGGAGTGACCCTTTTTGCCCTCACCTCCCATGTGGTGCCAGGGCTCAAACTTGGAATGCATATGTGGCAAGGAACTCACCTTTCTGTGAATCATTTCTACAGTCCTTATTTTTCTGATCAGAGAAGCGTAGGAAAGACTGAAAGTGCACATGTAAACAGAGGGGGCTTCTTCTAGTCCTGCTTTACCTGGCCACGCCCACCTGAGATGATGGCAGGTAAGGAGCTCAGCATGGGAGACCCTTGCAATTCCACAAGTCCACAAGCCTCAAAAATGGGCTAATGGTTACTTGTGACATTTTAAGGAGGTTTCAGTGTCTAGGAACTCCTGGCGCCTTCTGTTTTTGTTTGGGATGTAAGTAATAATGACTTTAGAGACTGAAGGTGTGCCTGCTCTTGCCTGGTTAGGTGTGAGATAGGAAAGTAATGAGCTTGCCAAAAAGAGACAGAGAGTAGGCTGAGGCATTTACTTAGTAGCCAGGAAAGCTTAGAGAACAGAATTTCACATGGCTGTTGAAATCACATTAAGGGGCCGGGCCGGCGCATCTGGTTGAAAACACACACACACACACACATACACACACACACACACACACTACAATGTACACCTGTAGAGAGGGAAAGCTTCACAAGCGGTGAAGCGGTGCTGCAGGTGCTTCTCTTCCCCTAAATAAATATTTTTCTTTTTTTAAAATCACATTAAATGTACGCTAATTGCACATCTGTGGAGCTGGGTGGGGTAGTGTCAGCTTAATGGTGTGATGACGTTTGCCCCGGGGAACCCAGGACCCCCTAAATCATGTTCCACGCCAGCCCTTCCCCCCCACACACAGTAGGGTTGCACGTGGAGATCCCTCAGGAGACCAAAGGGACCTTGTCACTAAAGAGTGTGCCCATCAAGGGGAATTCAGGCTCCCATGCCCCACCCTGCCACCTGGCTGCCAGTCACCAGCCCCATCCGAGAGAAGCTTCCACCGCACCACAACTGCGCCTCTGAGACCAGTCAGCACAGAGAGTCGCCTTCCTCCCTTCCTCACCGCTCCTCCCCACTTACGGTCCTCCTTTGGCTGCCTCTTTGTCTCCTCCTCCAGGCACAGAGCTCACAATTCCCTTCTTCCATGCACCCTCGACCTTTAGCCTGGCGCCCCAGGCCCTCATCAAGGTGTGTTTGGGTTGCCCTTGCTGCTGTCATCCTGAGCTGTAAACAGCCCCTGCCCTGCCCTACAGGTTCTCCAGGTGTTTCTGCCTCCTGGATCATCCTGTCTCTACCCCTCAGGTCTGACACACCTCTCCATCTCCTGACACCACAGGAGATGCCCGACTAGAGTTGCAGAATCCCTTTTAATCCATTTCAAACCCTTTTCATTCATGAATGGGTGGGGGAGCGGGTCCAAATCTGAAAAGCTGCTTCAGCTCTTCACAGAGAACCACAGTACATACTCAGAGCTTTCCCCTACTTTGTCCCATTTTCCCCGCTGATACCCCGTGGAGTGAGTAGCTCAGCTCCTAGTCCCACAGGTTAGAGGGCAAGACAACCTGACATGATGGAACCCCGGTGTCACCTCTCCCCCAGATAAATGGTTCCTCCAGGACCTCTAAACCTCTTCTGTCTCATCGCCACAGGTTTGCCTCCATATTATGTGGGGGCACTGGAGCACTTAATTGGGAGTCGCTGAGTCTGGCTATTTCTCTTCCTCTTTCCAATCTGCCAGCATTTGACCATGGCAGGGCACTTAATTTATCGAGGCCCTGGTTGCCTCATTGGCATAATAATACCTAAGCTATAACTAAAGTTTATTCTACCTGTAAAGTGCTCTTGAATAGGAAAACTTGTGTTTCACCCAGGAAAAGGCACTGGCATTCTCTTTTTGCTGCTTTTGTAGGAAATTTGAGCTTGCACAAAGATTCTGTTATAGCAGCCATATGATCCAGTATAAATTTTCTCCTGCTTGGGATTCTTTTTTTTTTCCCTGAGATTCCATTTCTTCATGTGTAAAATGGACAGTCCAACAACCCTGGGCTGCATCACAGATCTGCCAAAAACCAAATAAAGATGGGGGGAGCAAGTGGTATTCCTCAAAGACAGGTTATGTGATCAAATCTGGAATTTCTCCAAACCTTTTAAAAAAATCCTGCTGGGGCCAGGTGGTGACGCACCTGGTTAAGCACTCACATTACAGTGCATGAGGAACCAAGTTCAAGCCCCTGGTCCCCACCTGCATGGGGGAAGCTTCACAAGTGATGAAGCAGGGCTGCAGGTCTCTCTCTCTCTCTCTCTCTCTCTCTCTCCTGCTCTATTTCCTCCTCCCCTCTCAGTTTCTCTCTGTCTCTATTCAATAATAATAATAGTAAATAATCCTGTTGAGGACTGGGCAAGTGGTGCCCTCAGGTTCAAGCCCCCAGTCCCCACCTGCAGGGGGAAATCTTGAGTGGTAAAGCAGTCTTGTAAGTCTCTCTCTCTCTCTCTCTCTCTCTCTCTCCATACCCTTCCCCTCTCAATTTCTCGCCTATCCAATAAAAAAATAAAGTAAAAAAAAGTTAATATAAATAAATGCAAAAATTTAAGTTGGCTGTTTTTCTCCAAATCATGAGATCGTTCTGAGCTATTTCTTTTTACTTTTTTTAAATATTTATTTATCTTCCCTTTTGTTGCCCTTATCGCTTTTTATTGTTGTTGTAGTTATTGTTGTTATTGATGTCGTCATTGTTAGATAGGACAGAGAGAAATGGGGGAGGAGACGGGGGGAGAGAAAGACAGACACCTGCAGACCTGCTTCACCATCTGTAAAGCCACCACCACCACCCCCCCGCAGGTGGGGAGCTGGGGGCTCGAACTGGGATCCTTATGCTGGTCCTTTGTGCCACGTGCACTTAACCCGCTGTAATACCGCCCAACTCCAGGTTCTAAACTATTTACTTCCTGATTCCAGACCACCATGCACTCTATACCTTAAGTAACGCCCATCACAGAGGCCTGCAGGTGGCTCATGTGATGAAGTGCACATGTTACCATGTGCAAGGACATGGACCCAGGTTTGAAGCCCCGCTCCCCACCTGCAGTACTTCCTGAGTGGTGAAGCAGGTCTATAGCTATCTCTCTTTCTCTCTCCTCCCCCATTCCCTTTTCACCTTATTTTTGTCCTAGCAAATAAATAAATAATAAAGGCTGTCAGGAGCAGTGGATTTGTCATGCACCGAGCCCCAGCAATAACCGTGGTGGCTACTAAAACTAAAAAAATAAAATAAAACTTGTTTATGTGTCAACTACTGTATTGTAAATATTAACCACCACCTCCCCAGGAAGTAAGAAAAGAATTGCAATACAAAAGAAATACCTACAGCTGTCAATGTGTCATATGTCAGGTAGTCACAGTGTCTTAACTTGTGCTTCCAAAACCTAAGAGAACATGTTTGGGTGCAGGCCACAGGGAATGCCTCTGAGTACAACAGAAGTTCAGACAGATGTGTCATTGTTTGGGAAGGCTGGGCTCAGACCAGCCCTGTTTGGACTCCTGCCTACGCCCGCCAGGTAGCAGCAGAGCAGAGTAGACCTGAATACTAGGAGGCTCACAGAAGTGCTAGCTCAGCACAAAACCGTGGACCAATGAGTGTCTGTTCACAAGAACACACTGACCTCCCTGGAACAGTAGCATCAAGCTTGAGGATTTCATTCCAGAGTAAATCATTGTCTGATGTGTTACCTGCATTAAAGAGACAAGAAATTGGCAGTGATTGTCAATGATCCAACTCAGAAAAGAAAGTCTAAGTAAGACTCGCATTTCTGGATCTTTTGAATCCTTAGAATTGAATAATGTTCCAAGGAGGGCTGGGAGACAGTATACTGGTTCTGTAAAGACTTTCATGCCTGAGGCTCTGAAGTGCCAGGTTCAATCCCCAGCACTGCCATCATAAGCCAGAGCTGAGCAGTGCTCTGATCTCTCACTCACCCTCTCTCATTAAAATAAATTATATATATATAAATTATATATATATTATATAAATATATATATAAATATATATATTTATATATATATATATATAAATTATATATATATATCCCAAAGGCACTGCAAGGTGAATTTTAGCAGCACTGGAGGTGACCCAGTATATAAAGCACTGGGCTCACAGGCATGAGGGCCCAAGTTTGATCCCCAGCATCATATATGCCAGAATGGTACTCTGGTGCACTCTCTCAATAAATATTTGAAATGTGAAGTATAAAAAAATGTCTGTTCGTCCATCCAACAAATGTGTGCATGCCTTCTGCTTTGCCAAGCTTCAAGGACACAACAGTAAACGTACACACATACTCTCACCTCCTCAGAGCTCGATGATGATCAGTTAAATACAGAAGCCAAACCAAGATGGCAGCTGTGATAAATGCTGCCAAGAAGAGACATCCGGATGCTCAAGGTTTTGGCCTGGTCTGAGAGGTCTGGGAATGTTCTCCAGAGAAAGTGAAGCTTGATCTGAGATCAAGAAGATTAACTGGAAAGGAGGCCAATGCAACAGAGTGGTTAGTCCCTGCAGGTGTCTAGAATGCCATCTAGAGCTTTGTCCTGATACTGAGAGAACCAGGAGCTGTTGGATTTTAGGAGGATGATGTGACTGACATGTATCATGCCTGCTACTTTTTTTTTTTCACCTTAAAATCTCCAGAATCAGGACCAGGTAGTGGTGCTCCTGGTTAAGCGCACAAGGACCCAGGTTCAAGCCCCTGGATCCCACCTACAGGGGGAAAGCTTCCCGAGTGGTGAAGCAGGGCTGCAGGTGTCTATCTCCCCCTCCCCTCTCCATTTCTCTCTATCTCTACCCAATAACAAATAAAAATATTTTTTAAAAAATCTCTAGAATCATGATCCAGTAGGTGGCACAGTGGATAAAGCATTGGATTCTCAACCATGAGGTTCTGAGTTCAATCCCCAGCAGCATATGTACCAGAGTGATATCTAGTTCTTTCTTTCTGTTATCTTTCTCATGAATAAATAAATTTTTTTTTAAAAAAATCTCCAGAATTAAAGTTTAATTAGCATTTTCCCTCTGGGCGGTACATAAAATAATAATGCAAATTACTTTCTTGTTTGTTTTACCAGAGCACTGCTGAACTCCAGTTAGTGTGCTGCTAGGGATTGAACCTGAGACATTTGGTACCTCAGGCATGAAAGTCTTTTTGCATTAACCACTATGCTATCTCTCCTTACTTTTTGAGGTATTTTAGAGTTGCTGGAATAGGGAAATCAGACTTTCATTAATGAAAGGTTACTTTGGGTGTAATGAGAAAAAAAGTGATACTGTCTGCATGGATCAGAGTTTTTCTATGTTTTTTGGTTTGTTTTTTACTGGAGCACAGCTCAGTTCTGGTTTATAGTGGTATGGGGATTGAACCTGTGACAAGGCCTCAGAAAGAGTCTAATCATGCTATCTCCCCTGGCCTCTTAAAAAAATTTTTTGTTGTTATCTATTTATTTGATAGAGACAGTCAAATCAAGAGGAAAAGGGGAGATAGAGAGGGAGAGAGACAGACACCTGCAGCCCTGCTTCACCACTGGCTAAGCTTTCCCCCCTGCAGGTGGGGAATGGGGGCTTGAACCTCGCACCCTTGTGCACTCGCACCCTTGTGCACCCTTGTGTGCCACCACCATCCCCCCCCCATAGTATTTTATGATAAAATGCTGAAGTTAACTGACAACAGGTGCTGAGTAATGCTAACGTTAATTTTTAGCCATATCTCACAGACTAACTTCCAAGTTCTCTTTTTATCCAAGTAATTTCTTTATTCTCAATGATTTGATGACAATCTGAACTGATAAAAAATCTGTTTCACAAAATATAGTAAACTGGGTGGGGGTGGATAGCATAATGATTATGCAAAGAGACTTTCATGCCTAAGGCTCCAAAGTCCCAGTTTCAATCCCCTGCACCACCATAAACCAGAGTTGGTTTATGCTGGTTAAAAAAAAAAAAAAAAAAGTGAGTTGGGCAGTAGCGCAGCTGGTTAAGCACAGGTGGTGCAGAGTGCAAGGACTGACGTAAGGATCCAGTTCGAGCCCCCAGCTCCCCACCTGCCGGGGAGTCACTTCACAGGCGGTGAAGCAGGTCTGCAGGTGTCTATCTTTCTCTCCCCCTCTCTGTCTTCCCCTCTTCTCTCCATTTCTCTCTGTCATATCCAACATCGACATCAACAACAATAATAACTACAACAATAAAACAACAAGGGCAACAAAAAGGAAAAAATAAATAAGAAAATTACAAAATATAGTAAGTAGACTTCAACTGATATAAATGATATCTGTGGCAAACTTCCCTTACTAATAGGGTTCTTCTATTAAAAAAAAACTGGAGCCTGGGGAGTGTGGCGGTAGTGCTGCGGGTTAAGTGCAGGTGGCACAAAGCGCAAGGACTGGAGTAGGAATCCCGGTTCGAGTCCCCTGCTCCCCACCTGCAGGGGAGTCGCTTCACAGGCAGTGAAGCAGGTCTGCAGGTGTCTGTCTTTCTCTCCCCCTCTCTGTCTTCCCCTCCTCTCTCCATTTCTGTCTGTCTTATCCAACAACGACACAATAATAACTACAACAATAAAACAACAAGGGCAAAAAAAGGAAATAAATAAATATTAAAAAATTGGAGCCTGGTATTGTAAGTAATGGGAAACTATCAAAGATTTTTGGCAGGCATTTCAACATCTGAAGGAAGGAAGGAAGGATGACATAGAACTATGACTCTGGCCATATCAATAGGAAGATTTGAAGGAGAAGGAACTAGTTTCCAAGAGAATAGAAGAGAGCAAAGAACTTTTACAGTGGTCTTTTTCTCATTAAAAAAAAAAAAAAAAAGCATGGGGATAACATTTCTACCTCTTAAAAAGTACTTGGGATTTTATGAATAATAATTATCAGCACAATTTTTTAAAAGAATTTAATTATTTATTCATGAGAAAGATAGGAGGAGAGAAAGAACCAGACATCACTCTGATACATGTGCTGCAGGGGATCGAACTAGGGACCTCATGGTTAAGAATCCAGTGCTTTATCCACTGTACCATCTCCAAGACCACTCGGCACAAGTTTCTTCCATCTTTTTATTTTGGTACATCTCAGCTGTAGTATATGTTGACACTAGGGATTGAACTTGGGACTTTGGAACCTCAGGCATGAAAGTCTTTTTGCATAACCATTATGCTACTTCCCCATCCCAGACCTTTTTTTTTTAAATTTTTTATTTATAAAAAGGAAACACTGACAAAACCGTAGGATAAGAGGGGTACAACTTTGCACAGTTCCCACCACCAGACCTCCGTATACCAACCCCTCCCCTGATAGCTTTCCTACTCTTTATCCCTCTGGGAGTATGGACCCAAGATCATTGTGGGATGCAAAAGGTTGAAGGTCTGGCTCCTGTAATGCTTCCCCGCTGAACATGGGTGTTGACAGGTCGATCCATACTCCCACCTTGTCTCTCTCTTTCCCTAGTGGGGAAGAGCTCTGGGGAAGTGGAGCTCCAAGGCATATTGGTGGGGTCTTCCAGGGAAGTCTGGTTAGCATCTGGAACCTGGTGGCTGAAAAAGAGAGTTAATATACACAGCCAAACAAACTGTTGGACAATTATGGACCTAAAGGCTGGAATAGTGCAGGTGAAGCGTTGGGGGGGGGTCCTCCATTTTGTAGATAGCTAGTAGGCATATTTTAGTTATATTTCAAAGGGCCTGTAGCTATACTAGTTTTTGTTTTGTTTTGGTTTGGTTTTCTGTCTGTTTTTTTGCCTGAGCCTGAAATCTGTATGCAGGTGAATCCTAATTATTGACTGGGGAGATGATGTCATGGCTGGGAGAAGGACCAGAAAGCTGGATCAGGGAATAGAGTAGCTCCCAATATGGGAAAGGAGTATGAATATTACTGTAAACCCCATCAATTTGATGTGACCTGGGGCCCATAGTTAGCTTATGAGTCTGTGTGACCTCTACATCCCTGTAGATCTGAGCTCACATTCTGTGGTCATGAGTAGGAACATTTCAGGCTGCCCAGTATTGACCCATCTTCCTCAGGTGTAGCATAGAGGATGTTGTCCAGCCTCCCTTCGGAGGACGGAATATTCTCTACCATTGTTGATCCAGGTTGAGGGCAAGGTCCTATGGGGACCCACAAAGGAGTTTATTTTGTTGTTCCTCCCAGACTTTATTTATCAATGGTGGAGGGAGAGAGAACCAGAGCATCACTCTGGCACATGCAATTCAAGGACTGAACTCAGTACTTCATACCTGCAGGTCTAGCATTCTAGTTACTAGGCCACCTCCCAGACTGGGAGGGAGGTTGTTGAACCAGGAATGTTGTATAAATAGCTCAACTAAGAATAGCTGATGAACACACAAAGGCACAATTATCATTTCCTAGTAGTAATACCCACTGCAGTGCTCAGTGCCTTTTTAAAAAACATATCTATTTATTTATTCCCTTTTGTTGCCCTTTGTTGTTGTTATTGATGTCATTGTGTTGGCTAGGACAGAGAGAAATGGAGAGAGGAGGGGAAGGCAGAAAGGGGGAGAGAAAGACAGACACCTGCAGACCTACTTTACCACCTGTGAAGCAACTCCCCTGTGGGGAGCCGGGGGCCCTAACCAGGATCCTTACACCAGACTTTGTGCCACCTGCACTTAACCTGCTGCACTTCCACCCGACTCCTAAGTGTTAGACTCTTAAGCATGAGGTCCAGAGTTCAGTTCCCAGCATTACATATGCTAGAGTGCTGGCTCTGGTTCTCTCTTGCTTAATTTCACTCTCTCACCTCTCTCTACCTCTTTTCTCTCCCATTAATAACTTTTTAAAATAGAAATAAGGTTGTTGTTGTCAATATTATTAATTGAATAAAGTCATCCTAGTGCTGAGTGAACTCCTGGCCCGAGATGACTGGTATATTTATTTATTATTGAATAGACAGAGAAACAGAGTGGAGAGGAAGAGAGAGATAGGGACTGCAGCACTGCTTCACCATCTGTGTTCTGGCCTCCAGAACTCAGAGAGGGTACAGCTCTGTTGCCTGAAGCCTCCTAGTTTGCAGTCATTTGTTAGGACAGTCCCATGAAACTAAGACAGTAGGTGGGATGGACAGCTATGGCCCACTTACTTGATTCGTGCCTCACTGGAAAAAAGCATAGCTTCTGGGTATTCCAATCATGGTGTCCTTTGTATAGGCCCCACCTGAGACAAGTCACCATGCACTGGGTCATACCCCACCCCATTCCGTCCCCTCGCCACAGTTAATGGGGCCAAGATGAACACCGGTCCCTAGGCTGGTGAATTCATTGGCAGGCCAACATCCATAGGATTTGTGTGAACTGGTGTAAAATTCAGGTGAAGAAGGCCGTGGAGACAGCATAATGGTTATGCAAGAGAAATTCATGTCTGAGCCTCTGAGGTCCCAGGTTCAATCCCCAGCACCACCATAAACCAGAGCTGAGCAGTTTCAGGTCTTTCTATTTCTGTACCTTTTTTTTTTTTTTTTTGTATCTCTCACTAAAAAATAAATACAGAGGGACTGGATGGTGGTGCATCTGGTTGAGCACACATGTTACAATGCTCAAGGGCCCAGATTCGAGTCCTGAGCCCCTCCCATTTTTTTTTTGGCCTCCAGTGTTATTTCTGAGGCTCGGTGCCTGCACCATGAATCCACCGTTCCTGGAGGCTGTTTTTTCCCCTTTGTTGCCCTTGTTTTATCATCATTGTAGTTATTATCATTGTTGTTATTGATGTCATTGTTGTTGGATAGGAGAGAGGAGGGGAAGACAGAGGGGGAGAGAAAGATAGACACCTGCAGACCTGCATCACTGCCTGTGCAGCGACTCCCCTGCAAGTGGGGAGCCATCTTGAACCAGGATCCCTACGCGGGTCCTTGCATTTTGCGCCATGTGCTTTTAACCCGCTGCACTACCACCCAACTCCCCCCTTTTTTATGATTTTTTTTTCCTTCAGGGTTATTGCAGGAGTTCTGTGCTGCACTATGAATCCATTGCTCCTGGAGGCCATTTTTTTCCCCATTTTGTTGCCTTTTGTTGTTGTCGTTATTGTTATTGTTGCCATTGATGTTGTTGGATAGGACAGAGAAATCGAGAGAGATAGGGAAACAGGGAGAGAGAAAGATAGACACCTGCAGATCTGCTTCACAGCTTGTGAGGCGACTCCCCTGCAGGTGGAGAGCCAGGGGCTTGAACCGGGGTCCTTACACTGGTCCTTGGGCTTTGTGACACATACGTTTAACCCACTGTGCTACCAACTGATCCCTGAATCAGGCTCCTTCTGTAAGTGGCGGTGATGTAGATGCATACATAGTACTTCCGAGTCACCCATAGAGGTGGGGATGAGACATGACCTTGGAAGGGAGCCAGGATGCTGGCCTTCCAGCTCCTCGTTGCACTCATGCCCATCTCTGTGGAAGATGCAGCCTTCAGTGTGGCAACTCGGGGTACCCCAAACCAGAGCTTTCAGCAGCTGCTAATGGAAGACACACAGAGTTGAAAACAAAGCATTATTCTCCTTATTCCCTACCCTCTCAGCCCCCTCACTGAAATCCCCCTAGGGACAGGGGTTTGCCTGTCTGGCCCAGGATATAGCCCCTGGGCTGTGCAATGTGGCATTAACAAGATACTTTGTGACATCTTAGCCTGCCAAGCACACACTCACCCAATGCAAGCAGAAAACCCCCATCAGTACAACATACTGGTGCTTTGTGAATTTGCAGCCTTTGGATTAAAAACAACACTGCTTCCCTCTGCCATCAAAGAGTGCACAAGAACAACTGCACTGAAAAGGAAGGGGTTTGTTGGCTTGAAAAGCAACTCAAGTTGGGAAGCCTGGTGATAGGCTTCCAAGAAGAGATGGTGGATTCTGGTTTTTCCACCCCGTATAGCTAGGGTGATGTAATTGTCTATGTAGTGTCATTGCCGTTAGATAGGACAGAGAAATGGAGAGAGGAAGGGAAGACAGAGGGGGAGAGAAAGATAGACACCTGCAGACCTGCTTCACCGCCTGTGAAGCGACTCCCCTGCAGGTGGGGAGCTGGGGGCTTAAACCAGGATCCTACATATGTAGTGGTTTTCCGGGAGAAATCATGCATATTTATGAAAGGGAGAGACAGTCATGTGCAGTTGAGTTACACACAATAATAAAACGATGCATGTAGGAAAGTGGTGGCCAAAGCATCATCAGTGGTGTGATTTTTACGATTAAAGATTAGAGTAGGTGTTACTGGACAAACTGGCTCACTGCCCAGTTCTCTCCCATCAAGGGCTTGGTGTCCTGATCCCCACAGAGATACCTACAAGAATCTGGCTTGGTCCAATCAAAGCCAAAAGAATGTCACTGGGAGTTGGTTGGTGGTGCAGTGGGTTAAGCGCAGGTGGCGCAAAGCACAAGGACCGGCGTAAGAATCCAGGTTCGAGCCCCCGGCTCCCCACCTGTAGGGAAGTCGCTTCACAAGTGGTGAAGCAGGTCTGCAGGTGTCTGTCTTTCTCTCCCCCTCTCTGTCTTCCCCTCCTCTCTCCACTTCTTTCTGTTCTATCCAACAACAACATCAATAACTATAACAATGTTAAACAACAAGGGCAACAGAAAAATAAATATTAAAAAAGGGGAAAAAAAAGAATATCACTGTATGACTTCTCCCAAGAAAATGTTGTCACACTTAAACCTGAAGCTTCACACCAGTTGGACATTTCTTTTCTTTTTTTTTTTCATATTTATTTTCCCTTTTCTTGCTCTTTTTTTTAAAATTTACTTATTGGGGAATTAATCTTTTACATTCGACAGTAAATACAATAGTTTGTACATGCATAATATTTCCCAGTTATCCATATAGCCCTTGTTTTTTAAAAATTTTATTTATTTATTTTCCCTTTTGTTGCCCTTGTTGTCTTTTTACTGTTGTTATTGATGTCGTCGTTGTTAGATAGGACAGAGAGAAATGGAGAGAGCAGGGAAGATAGAGAGGGGAAGAGAAAGAGGGACATCTGTAGACCTGCTTCGCCGCTTGTGAAGTGACTCCCTTGCAGGTGGGGAGCCGGGGCTCAAACCAAGATCCTTACGCTGCCCTTGTTTTTTTATGGTTGTTGTAGTCATTACCGTTGTTGCTATTGATGTCATTGCCGTTAGATAGGACAGAGAAATGGAGAGAGGAAGGGAAGACAGGGGGAAAGAAAGACAGACACCTGCAGACCTGCTTCACCGCCTGTGAAGCGACTCCCCTGCAGGTGGGGAGCTGGG